>NW_026870882.1:317982-635964 GCF_033118175.1 Dama dama
GAGCCTGAAATGGTGTGAAATATACGAAGAGCTTTAAAAGGTGTCAAAAATATGAGGAGCATGAAACAGTGTGAAAAATAGTAGGAGCATGAAGCGGTGTTGAAAAACATGAAGAGCATGAAAAAGTGTGAAAATTTGAAGAGCTTCAAAAGGTGTGAAATACATGAGGAGGATGAAACGGTCTGAAAAATAGGAGGAGCATGAAGCAGTGTTGAAAAACATGAAGAGCCTGAAAAGGTGTGAAAAATATGAAGAGCTTCAAAAGGTGTGAAAATTATGAGGAGCAGGAAACGGGCTGAAATATAGGAGGATCATGAAGCGGTGTGGAAAAACATGAAGAGCCTGAAAAGGTGTGAAAAATATGAAGAGCTTCAAAAGTTGTGAAATGCATGAGGAGCTTGAAACGGTCTGAAAAACAAGAGGAGCATGAAGCATTGTTGAAAAACATGAAGAGCCTGAAAACGTGTGAAAAATATGAAGAGCTTCAAAAGGTGTGAAAAATATTAAGAGCTTCAAAAGGTGTCAAAAATGCGAAGAGAATGAAATGGTCTGAATAATAGGAGGAACATGAAGTGGTGTTGAAAAACATGAAGAACCTAAAAGGTGTATAATATATGAAGAGCTTCAAAAGGTGTGGAAAATATGAAGAGCTTCAAAAGTTGTCAAAAATGCAATGAGAATGAAACGGTCTGAAAAATAGGAGGAGCAAGAAGCGGTGTTGAAAAACATGAGGAGCCTGAAAACGTGTGAAACATATGAAGAGCTTCAAAAGGTGTCAAAATTATGAGGAGCATGAAACGGTCTGAAAAAAAGGAGCAGCATGAAGCGGTGGTCCAAAACATGAAGAGCCTGAAACACTGTGAAAAATATGAAGAGCTTCAAAAGGTGTCAAAAATATGAGGAGGATGAAAAGCTCTGAAAAATAGGAGGAGAATGAAGCGGTGTTTAAAAACATGAAGAGCCTGAAAAGGTGTGAAAAATATGAAGAGCTTCAAAATGAGTCAAACATATGAGGAGCATGAAACGGTCTGAAAAATAGGATGAGCATGACATGGTTGTGAAAAATATGAAGAGCATGAAAAGGTGTGAAATATATGAAGAACTTCAAAAGGTGTCACACATATGAGGAGCATGAAACGGTCTGAAAAATAGGAGGAGCAGGAAGCGGTGTTTAAAAACATGAAGAGCCTGAAAAGGTGTGAAAAACAGGAAGAGCTTCAAAAGGTGTCAAAAATATGAGAAGCATGAAACAACCTGAAAAATTGGATAAGCATGAAAAGGTTTTGAAAAAGATGAATAGAATGAAAAGGTGTGAAAATTATGAAGAGCTTCAAAAGGTGTCAAAAATATGAGAAGCATGAAACGATCGAGAAATCGGAGGAGCATGAAGAGGTTTGAAAAACATGAAGAGCCTGAAAAGGTGTGAAAAATATGAAGAGCTTCAAAAGGTGTCAAAATTATGAGGAGCATGAAACGGTCTGAAAAAAAGGAGCAGCATGAAGCGGTGGTCCAAAACATGAAGAGCCTGAAACACTGTGAAAAATATGAAGAGCTTCAAAAGGTGTCAAAAATATGAGGAGGATGAAAATCTCTGAAAAATAGGAGGAGAATGAAGCGGTGTTTAAAAACATGAAGAGCCTGAAAAGGTGTGAAAAATATGAAGAGCTTCAAAATGAGTCAAAAATATGAGTAGGATAAAACCGTATGAAAAATAGCAGGAGCATGAAACGGTGTTGAAAAACATGAAGAGCATGAAAAGGTGTGAAATATATGAAGAGCTAGAAAATGTGTCAAAATTATGAGAAGCATGAAACGGTCTGAAAAATATGAGGAGCATGAAGCGGTGTTGAAAAATATGAAGAGCCTGAAAAGGTGTGAAAAATATGAAGAGCATCAAAAGGTGTCAAAAATATGAGAAGCATGAAACTGTTTGAAAAATAGGAGGATCATGAAGCGGTGTGGAAAAACATGAAGAGGCTGAAAAGGTGTGAAAAATATGAAGAGCTTCAAAAGGTGTGAAAATTATGAGGATCAGGAAGCGGTCTGAAAAATAGGAGGAGCATGAAGCGGTTTACAAAAACATGAAGAGCCTGAAAAGGTGTCAAAAATATGAAGAGCTTCAAAAGGTGTCAAAATATTAGGAGCATGAAACAGCCTGAAAAATAGGATGAGCATGAAACGGTTTTGAAAAAGATGAAGAGCATGAAAATGTGTGAAAAATATGAAGAGCTTAAAAGGTGTCAAAAATATGAGAAGCATGAAACGACTGAAAAATAGGAGGAGCATGAAGCGGTGTTGAAAAACATGAAGAGCCTGAAAAGGTTTGAAATATATGAAGAGCTTAAAAAGTGTTAAAAATATGAGGAGCATGAAACGGTCTGAAATATAGGAGGAGCATGCAGCGGTGTTGAAAAAAATTAAGAGCCTGAAAAGTTGTCAAAATTATGAAGAGCCTCAAAAGGTCTCAAAAATATGAGGAGCATGAAACGGTCTGAAAAATAGGAGGCTCATTAAACGGTGTTGAAAAATATGAAAAGCCTGAAAAAGTGTGAAAAATATGAAGAGCTTCAAAACGTGTCAAACATATGAGGAGCATGAAATGGTCTGAAAAATAGGAGCACCATGAAGCAGTGTTGAAAAACATGAAGAGCCTGAAAAGGTGTGAGAAATATGAAGAGCTTCAAAAGGTGTCAAAAATATGCGGAGCATGAAACAGTCTGAAAAATAGTAGGAGCATGAAGCGGTGTTGAAAAACATGAAGAGCCTGAAAAGATGTGAAAAATATAAAGAGCTTCAAAAGGTGTCAAAAATATGTGGAGCATGAAACGGTCTAAAAAATAGGAGGAGCATGAAGCGGTGTTCAAAAACATGAAGAGCCTGAAAAGGTGTGAAAAATATGAAGAGCTACAAAAGGTGTGAAAAATATGAGGTGCATGAAACGGTCTGAAAAATAGGAGGAGCATGAAGCTGTGTTGAATAACATGAAGAGCCTGAAAAGGTGTGAAAAATATGAAGAGCTTCAAAAGTTGTGAAAAATATGAGGTGGATGAAACGGTCTGAACAATAGGAGGAACATGAAACTATCTGAAAAATAGAGGAGCAAAAAGCGGTGTTAAACAACATGAAGAGCCTGAAAAGGTGTGAAATATCTGAAGAGCTTCAAAAGGTGTCAAATATATGAGGAGCATAAAACAGTCTGAAAAATAGGAGGAGCATGAAACGGTGTTCAAAAACATGAAGAGCCTGAAAAGGTGTGAAAAATATGAAGAGCTTCAAGGGTGTTAAAATTAGGAGGAGCATAAAACGGTCTGAAAAATAGGAGGAGCATGAAGCGGTGTTCAAAAACATGAAGAGCCTGAAAAGGTGTGAAAAATATGAAGAGCATCAAAAGGTGTCAAAAATATGAGAAGCATGAAACTGTTTGAAAAATAGGAGGAGCATGAAGCGGTGTGGAAAAACATGAAGAGGCTGAAAAGGTGTGAAAAATATGAAGAGCTTCAAAAGGTGTGAAAATTATGAGGATCAGGAAGCGGTCTGAAAAATAGGAGGAGCATGAAGCGGTTTACAAAAACATGAAGAGCCTGAAAAGGTGTCAAAAATATGAAGAGCTTCAAAAGGTGTCAAAATATTAGGAGCATGAAACAGCCTGAAAAATAGGATGAGCATGAAACGGTTTTGAAAAAGATGAAGAGCATGAAAATGTGTGAAAAATATGAAGAGCTTAAAAGGTGTCAAAAATATGAGAAGCATGAAACGACTGAAAAATAGGAGGAGCATGAAGCGGTGTTGAAAAACATGAAGAGCCTGAAAAGGTTTGAAATATATGAAGAGCTTAAAAAGTGTTAAAAATATGAGGAGCATGAAACGGTCTGAAATATAGGAGGAGCATGAAGCGGTGTTGAAAAAAATTAAGAGCCTGAAAAGTTGTCAAAATTATGAAGAGCTTCAAAAGGTCTCAAAAATATGAGGAGCATGAAACGGTCTGAAAAATAGGAGGCTCATTAAACGGTGTTGAAAAATATGAAAAGCCTGAAAAAGTGTGAAAAATATGAAGAGCTTCAAAACGTGTCAAACATATGAGGAGCATGAAATGGTCTGAAAAATAGGAGCACCATGAAGCAGTGTTGAAAAACATGAAGAGCCTGAAAAGGTGTGAGAAATATGAAGAGCTTCAAAAGGTGTCAAAAATATGCGGAGCATGAAACAGTCTGAAAAATAGTAGGAGCATGAAGCGGTGTTGAAAAACATGAAGAGCCTGAAAAGATGTGAAAAATATAAAGAGCTTCAAAAGGTGTCAAAAATATGTGGAGCATGAAACGGTCTAAAAAATAGGAGGAGCATGAAGCGGTGTTCAAAAACATGAAGAGCCTGAAAAGGTGTGAAAAATATGAAGAGCTACAAAAGGTGTGAAAAATATGAGGTGCATGAAACGGTCTGAAAAATAGGAGGAGCATGAAGCTGTGTTGAATAACATGAAGAGCCTGAAAAGGTGTGAAAAATATGAAGAGCTTCAAAAGTTGTGAAAAATATGAGGTGGATGAAACGGTCTGAACAATAGGAGGAACATGAAACTATCTGAAAAATAGAGGAGCAAAAAGCGGTGTTAAACAACATGAAGAGCCTGAAAAGGTGTGAAATATCTGAAGAGCTTCAAAAGGTGTCAAATATATGAGGAGCATAAAACAGTCTGAAAAATAGGAGGAGCATGAAACGGTGTTCAAAAACATGAAGAGCCTGAAAAGGTGTGAAAAATATGAAAAGCTTCAAGGGTGTTAAAATTAGGAGGAGCATAAAACGGTCTGAAAAATAGGAGGAGCATGAAGCGGTGTTCAAAAACATGAAGAGCCTGAAAAGGTGTGAAAAATATGAAGAGCATCAAAAGGTGTCAAAAATATGAGAAGCATGAAAATGTTTGAAAAATAGGAGGAGCATGAAGCGGTGTTCAAAAACATGAAGAGGCTGAAAAGGTGTGAAAAATATGAAGAGCTTCAAAAGGTGTGAAAATTATGAGGATCAGGAAGCGGTCTGAAAAATAGGAGGAGCATGAAGCGGTTTACAAAAACATGAAGAGCCTGAAAAGGTGTCAAAAATATGAAGAGCTTCAAAAGGTGTCAAAATATTAGGAGCATGAAACAGCCTGAAAAATAGGATGAGCATGAAACGGTTTTGAAAAAGATGAAGAGCATGAAAATGTGTGAAAAATATGAAGAGCTTAAAAGGTGTCAAAAATATGAGAAGCATGAAACGACTGAAAAATAGGAGGAGCATGAAGCGGTGTTGAAAAACATGAAGAGCCTGAAAAGGTTTGAAATATATGAAGAGCTTAAAAAGTGTTAAAAATATGAGGAGCATGAAACGGTCTGAAATATAGGAGGAGCATGAAGCGGTGTTGAAAAAAATTAAGAGCCTGAAAAGTTGTCAAAATTATGAAGAGCTTCAAAAGGTCTCAAAAATATGAGGAGCATGAAACGGTCTGAAAAATAGGAGGCTCATTAAACGGTGTTGAAAAATATGAAAAGCCTGAAAAAGTGTGAAAAATATGAAGAGCTTCAAAACGTGTCAAACATATGAGGAGCATGAAATGGTCTGAAAAATAGGAGCACCATGAAGCAGTGTTGAAAAACATGAAGAGCCTGAAAAGGTGTGAGAAATATGAAGAGCTTCAAAAGGTGTCAAAAATATGCGGAGCATGAAACAGTCTGAAAAATAGTAGGAGCATGAAGCGGTGTTGAAAAACATGAAGAGCCTGAAAAGATGTGAAAAATATAAAGAGCTTCAAAAGGTGTCAAAAATATGTGGAGCATGAAACGGTCTAAAAAATAGGAGGAGCATGAAGCGGTGTTCAAAAACATGAAGAGCCTGAAAAGGTGTGAAAAATATGAAGAGCTACAAAAGGTGTGAAAAATATGAGGTGCATGAAACGGTCTGAAAAATAGGAGGAGCATGAAGCTGTGTTGAATAACATGAAGAGCCTGAAAAGGTGTGAAAAATATGAAGAGCTTCAAAAGTTGTGAAAAATATGAGGTGGATGAAACGGTCTGAACAATAGGAGGAACATGAAACTATCTGAAAAATAGAGGAGCAAAAAGCGGTGTTAAACAAAATGAAGAGCCTGAAAAGGTGTGAAATATCTGAAGAGCTTCAAAAGGTGTCAAATATATGAGGAGCATAAAACAGTCTGAAAAATAGGAGGAGCATGAAACGGTGTTCAAAAACATGAAGAGCCTGAAAAGGTGTGAAAAATATGAAGAGCTTCAAGGGTGTTAAAATTAGGAGGAGCATAAAACGGTCTGAAAAATAGGAGGAGCATGAAGCGGTGTTCAAAAACATGAAGAGCCTGAAAAGGTGTGAAAAATATGAAGAGCATCAAAAGGTGTCAAAAATATGAGAAGCATGAATCTGTTTGAAAAATAGGAGGAGCATGAAGCGGTGTGGAAAAACATGAAGAGGCTGAAAAGGTGTGAAAAATATGAAGAGCTTCAAAAGGTGTGAAAATTATGAGGATCAGGAAGCGGTCTGAAAAATAGGAGGAGCATGAAGCGGTTTACAAAAACATGAAGAGCCTGAAAAGGTGTCAAAAATATGAAGAGCTTCAAAAGGTGTCAAAATATTAGGAGCATGAAACAGCCTGAAAAATAGGATGAGCATGAAACGGTTTTGAAAAAGATGAAGAGCATGAAAATGTGTGAAAAATATGAAGAGCTTAAAAGGTGTCAAAAATATGAGAAGCATGAAACGACTGAAAAATAGGAGGAGCATGAAGCGGTGTTGAAAAACATGAAGAGCCTGAAAAGGTTTGAAATATATGAAGAGCTTAAAAAGTGTTAAAAATATGAGGAGCATGAAACGGTCTGAAATATAGGAGGAGCATGAAGCGGTGTTGAAAAAAATTAAGAGCCTGAAAAGTTGTCAAAATTATGAAGAGCTTCAAAAGGTCTCAAAAATATGAGGAGCATGAAACTTTCTGAAAAATAGGAGGCTCATTAAACGGTGTTGAAAAATATGAAAAGCCTGAAAAAGTGTGAAAAATATGAAGAGCTTCAAAACGTGTCAAACATATGAGGAGCATGAAATGGTCTGAAAAATAGGAGCACCATGAAGCAGTGTTGAAAAACATGAAGAGCCTGAAAAGGTGTGAGAAATATGAAGAGCTTCAAAAGGTGTCAAAAATATGCGGAGCATGAAACAGTCTGAAAAATAGTAGGAGCATGAAGCGGTGTTGAAAAACATGAAGAACCTGAAAAGTTGTGAGAAATATGAAGAGCTTCAACAGGTGTCAAAAATATGAGGAGCATGAAACGGTCTGAAAAAGAGGAGGAGCAAGAAGCAGTGTTGAAAAACATGAAGAGCCTGAAAAGGTGTGAAAAATATGAAGAGCTTCAAAAGGTGTCAAAAATATGAGGAGCATGAAAGGGTCTGAAAAAGAGGAGGAGCATGAAGCGGTGTTGAAAAACATGAAGAGCCTGAAAAGGTGTGAAAAATATGAAGAGCTTCAAAAGTTGTCAAAATATGAGGAGCATGAAACGGCCTGCAAAATAGGAGGAGCATGAAACGGTCTGAAAAATAGGAGAAGCATGAGTCGGTGATGAAAACATTAAGAGCATGAAAACGTGTGAAATATATGAAGAGCTTCAAAAGGTGTGATAAATATCATGAGCTTCAAAGGCTGTCAAAAAAGAGATGAGCATGAAACGGTCTGAAAAACAGGAGGAGCAAGAAGCGGTGTTGAAAAACATGAAGAGCCTGAAAAGGAGTGAAACATATGAAGAGCTTCAAAAGGTGTGAAAAATATGAAGAGCGTGAAACGGTCTGAAAAAGAAGAGGAGCATGAAGCGGTGTTCAAAAATATGAAGAGCTTCAAAATGTGTGAAAAATATGAGGAGCATGAAACGGTCTGAAAAATAGGAGAAGCATATAGTGGTGTTGAAAAACATGAGGAGCCTGAAAAGGTGTGAAAAATATGAAAAGCTTAAAAATGTGTGAAATACATGAGGAGCATGAAACGATCTGAAAAATAGGAAGAGCATGAAGCAGTGTTCAAAAACTTGAAGAGCCTGAAATGGTGTGAAAAATATGAAGAGCTTCAAAAGGTGTCAAAAATATGAGGGGCATGAAATGGTCTGAATAAGAGGAGGAGCATGAGGCGATGTTGAAAAAAATGAAGAGCGTCAAAAGGTGTGAAAAATATGAAGAGCTTCAAAAGTGGGAAATACAGGGGACCATGAAACGGACTGAAAAATAGGAGGAGCATGAAGCGGTGTTCAAAAACATGAGGAGGCTGAAAAGGTGTGAAAAATATGAAGAGCTTCAAAATGTGTCAAAAATGTGAGGAGCATGAAACGGTGTTCAAAAACATGAAGAGACTGAAAAGGGCTGAAAAATATGAAGAGCTTCAAAAGGTTTAAAATATATGAGGAGCATGTAACGGTCTGAAAAATAGGAGGAGCATGAGGCGGTGTTGAAAAACATGTAGAGCCTGAAAACGTGTGAAAAATATGAAGATCTTCAAAAGGTGTGAAAAATATGAACAGCTTCAAAAGGTGTAAAAAATGAGATGAGCATGAAGCGATCTGAAAAATAGGAGGAGCATGAAGTGGTGTTAAAAAATATGAAGAGCCTGAAAAGGTGTGAAAAATATGAAGAGCTTCAAAAGGTGTCAAAAATATGAGGAGCATGAAACGGTCTGAAAATTAGGAGGATCATGAAACGGTGTTCAAAAACATGAAGAGCCTGAAAAGGTGTGAAAAATATGCAGAGCTTCAAAAGGTGTGAAATATATGAGGAGCATGAAACGGACTGAAAAATAGGAGGAGCATGAAGCCGTGTTCAAAAACATGAGAGCCTGAAAAGGTGTGAAAAATATGAAGAACTTCAAAAGGTGTGAAATACATGAAGAGCATGAAACGGTCTGAAAAATAGGAGGAGCATGAAACGGTGTTCAAAAACTTGAAGAGCCTGAAAAGGTGTGAAAAATATGAAGAGCTTCAAAAGATGTCAAAAATATGAGGAGCCTGTAACGGTCTGAAATATAGGAGGAGCATGAAACGGTGTTCAAAAACTTGAAGAGCCTGAAAAGGTGTGAAAAATATGAAGAGCTTCAAAACGTGTCAAAAATAACAGGGGCATGAAAGGTTCTGAAAAATAGGAGGAATATGAAGCAGTGTTCAAAAACATGTAGAGCCTGAAAATGTGTGAAAAATATGAAGAGCTTCAAAAGGTGTGAAAAACATGAAGAGCTTCAAAAGGTATCAAAAATGAGATGAGCATGAAACGGTCTGAAAAATAGGAGGAGCATGAAGTGGTGTTCAAAAAAATGAAGAGCTTGAAAAGGTGTGAAATATATGAAGAACTTCAAAAGGTGTGAAAAATATGAAGAGCTTCAAAAGGTGTCAAAAATATGAGGAGCATGAAACGGTCTGAAAAATCGGAGGAGCATGAAGCGGTGTTGAAAAACATGAAGAGCCTGAAAACGTGTGAGAAATATGAAGTACTTCAAAAGGTGTCAAAAATATGAAGAGCTTCAAAAGGTGTCAAAAATATGAGGAGCATGAAGCAGTCTGAAAAATAGTAGGAGCATGAAGCGGTCTGAAAAATAGGAGGAGCATGAAGCGGTCTGAAAAATAGGAGGAGCATGAAGCGGTGTTCAAATATGAAGAGCCTGAAAACGTGTGAGAAATATGAAGAACTTCAAAAGGTGTGAAAAATATAAAGAGCTTCAAAAGGTGTGAAAAATATGAGGAGCTTCAAAAGGTGTCAAAAATATGAGGAGCATGAAACGGTCGAAAAAAGGGGAAGCATGAAACGGTGTAGAAAAACATGAAGAGCCTGAAAAGGTGTGAAAATTATGAAGAGCTTCCAAAGGTGTGAAATAAATGAGGGGCATGAAACGGTCTGATAAATAGGAGGAGCATGAAGCGGTGTTGAAAAACATGAAGAGCCTGAAAAGGTGTGAAAAATATGAAGAGCTTCAAATCGTGTCAAAAATATGAGGAGCATGAAACGGTCTGAAAAATAGGAGGAGCATGAAGCGGTGTTCAAAACCATGAAGAGCCTGAAAAGGTGTGAAAAATATGAAGAGCTTCAAATGGTGTGAAATACAGGAGGAGACTGAAACGGTCAGTAAAATAGGAGGAGAATGAAGCGGTGTTCAAAAACATGAAGAGCCTGAAAAGTTGTGGAAAATATGAAGAGCTAGAAAACGTGTCAAAAACTATGAGGAGCATGAAATGGTCTGAAAAATAGGATGAGCATTGAAGCGGCGTTCAAAAACATGAAGAGCCTGAAAATGTGTGAAAAATATGAAGAGCTTCAAGGGTTACAAAAATGTGAGGAGCATAATACGGGCTGAAAAATAGGAGGAGCATGAAGCGGTGTTGAAAAACATGAAGAGCCTGAAAATGTGTGAAAAACATGAAGAGCTTCTAAAGGTGTCAAAAATATGTGGAGCATGAAACGGTCTGGAAAATAGGAGGAGCATGAAGCGGTGTTGAAAAACATTAGGAGCGTGAAAGGGTGTGAAAAATATGAAGAGCTTCAAAAGGTGTCAAATATATGAGGAGCAAGAAACGGTCGGAAAATAGGAGGAGCATGAAACGATCTGAAAAATAGGAGGAGCATGAAGCTGTGTTCAAAAACATGAAGAGCCTGAAAAGGTGTGAAAAATATGAAGAGCTTCAAAAGGTGTCAAAAATATGAGGAGCATGAAACAGTCTGAAAAATAGGAGGAGCATGAAACGTTGTTCAAAACCATGAAGAGCCTGAAAATGTGTGAAAAATATGAAGAGCTTCAAAAGACGTGAAATACATGATTAGCATGAAACTGTCTGAAAAATAGGAGGATCATGAAGCGGTGTTGAAAAACATTAGGAGCATGAAAAAGTGTGAAAAATATGAAGAGCTTCAAAAGGTGTCAAAAATATGAGAAGCATGAAACGACTGAAAAATAGGAGGAACATGAAGCGCTGTTTAAAATCATGAAGAGCCTGAAAAGGTGTGGAATAACTGAAGAGATTCAAAACGTGTTAAATATGAGGAGCATGAAACGGTCTGAAACATAGGAGGAGCATGAAGCTGTGTTCAAAAATATGAAGAGCCTGAAAAAGTGTGAAAAATATGAAGAGCTTCAAAAGGTGTCAAAAATATGAGGAGCATGAAACAGTCTGAAAAATAGGAGGAGCATGAAACGTTGTTCAAAAACATGAAGAGCCTGAAAATGTGTGAAAAATAAGAAGAGCTTCAAAAGACGTGAAATACATGAGGTGCATTAAATGGTCTGAAAAATAGGAGGAGCATGAAGCGTTGTTGAAAAACATGAAGAGCTTGAAAAGGTGTTAAAAATATGAAGAGCATCAAAAGGTGTCAAAAATATGAGGAGCATGAAACAGTCAGAAAAATAGGAGGAGCATGATGCATTGTTGTAAAACATGAAGAGCCTGAAAAGGTGTGAAAAATGTGAAGAGTTTCAAAATGTGTGAAAAATATGAGGAGCAGGAAAAAGTCTGAAAAATAGGAGGATCATGAAACGGTGTTGAAAAACATGAAGAGCCTGAAAAGTTGTGAAAAATAGGAAGAGCTTCAAAAGGTTGAAATACATGAGGAGAATGAAAAGGTCTGTAAAATAGGAGGAGCAAGAAGCGGTGTTCAAAACATGAAGAGCCTGAAAAGTTGTGAAAAATATGAAGAGCTTCAAAAGGTGTCAAATATATGAGGAGCATGAAACGGTCTGAAAAATAGGAGGAGCATGAAACGGTGTTCAAAAACATGAAGAGCCTGAAAAGGTGTGAAAAATATGAAGAGCTTCAAGGGTGTTAAAATTAGGAGGAGCATAAAACGGTCTGAAAAATAGGAGGAGCATGAAGCGGTGTTCAAAAACATGAAGAGCCTGAAAAGGTGTGAAAAATATGAAGAGCATCAAAAGGTGTCAAAAATATGAGAAGCATGAAACTGTTTGAAAAATAGGAGGAGCATGAAGCGGTGTGGAAAAACATGAAGAGGCTGAAAAGGTGTGAAAAATATGAGGAGCTTCAAAAGGTGTGAAAATTATGAGGATCAGGAAGCGGTCTGAAAAATAGGAGGAGCATGAAGCGGTTTACAAAAACATGAAGAGACTGAAAAGGTGTCAAAAATATGAAGAGCTTCAAAAGGTGTCAAAATATTAGGAGCATGAAACAGCCTGAAAAATAGGATGAGCATGAAACGGTTTTGAAAAAGATGAAGAGCATGATAATGTGTGAAAAATATGAAGAGCTTAAAAGGTGTCAAAAATATGAGAAGCATGAAACGACTGAAAAATAGGAGGAGCATGAAGCGGTGTTGAAAAACATGAAGAGCCTGAAAAGGTTTGAAATATATGAAGAGCTTAAAAAGTGTTAAAAATATGAGGAGCATGAAACGGTCTGAAATATAGGAGGAGCATGAAGCGGTGTTGAAAAAAATTAAGAGCCTGAAAAGTTGTCAAAATTATGAAGAGCTTCAAAAGGTCTCAAAAATATGAGGAGCATGAAACGGTCTGAAAAATAGGAGGCTCATTAAACGGTGTTGAAAAATATGAAAAGCCTGAAAAAGTGTGAAAAATATGAAGAGCTTCAAAACGTGTCAAACATATGAGGAGCATGAAATGGTCTGAAAAATAGGAGCACCATGAAGCAGTGTTGAAAAACATGAAGAGCCTGAAAAGGTGTGAGAAATATGAAGAGCTTCAAAAGGTGTCAAAAATATGCGGAGCATGAAACAGTCTGAAAAATAGTAGGAGCATGAAGCAGTGTTGAAAAACATGAAGAGCCTGAAAAGATGTGAAAAATATAAAGAGCTTCAAAAGGTGTCAAAAATATGTGGAGCATGAAACGGTCTAAAAAATAGGAGGAGCATGAAGCGGTGTTCAAAAACATGAAGAGCCTGAAAAGGTGTGAAAAATATGAAGAGCTACAAAAGGTGTGAAAAATATGAGGTGCATTAAACGGTCTGAAAAATAGGAGGAGCATGAAGCTGTGTTGAATAACATGAAGAGCCTGAAAAGGTGTGAAAAATATGAAGAGCTTCAAAAGTTGTGAAAAATATGAGGTGGATGAAACGGTCTGAACAATAGGAGGAACATGAAACTATCTGAAAAATAGAGGAGCAAAAAGCGGTGTTAAACAACATGAAGAGCCTGAAAAGGTGTGAAATATCTGAAGAGCTTCAAAAGGTGTCAAATATATGAGGAGCATAAAACAGTCTGAAAAATAGGAGGAGCATGAAACGGTGTTCAAAAACATGAAGAGCCTGAAAAGGTGTGAAAAATATGAAAAGCTTCAAGGGTGTTAAAATTAGGAGGAGCATAAAACGGTCTGAAAAATAGGAGGAGCATGAAGCGGTGTTCAAAAACATGAAGAGCCTGAAAAGGTGTGAAAAATATGAAGAGCATCAAAAGGTGTCAAAAATATGAGAAGCATGAAACTGTTTGAAAAATAGGAGGAGCATGAAGCGGTGTGGAAAAACATGAAGAGGCTGAAAAGGTGTGAAAAATATGAGGAGCTTCAAAAGGTGTGAAAATTATGAGGATCAGGAAGCGGTCTGAAAAATAGGAGGAGCATGAAGCGGTTTACAAAAACATGAAGAGACTGAAAAGGTGTCAAAAATATGAAGAGCTTCAAAAGGTGTCAAAATATTAGGAGCATGAAACAGCCTGAAAAATAGGATGAGCATGAAACGGTTTTGAAAAAGATGAAGAGCATGATAATGTGTGAAAAATATGAAGAGCTTAAAAGGTGTCAAAAATATGAGAAGCATGAAACGACTGAAAAATAGGAGGAGCATGAAGCGGTGTTGAAAAACATGAAGAGCCTGAAAAGGTTTGAAATATATGAAGAGCTTAAAAAGTGTTAAAAATATGAGGAGCATGAAACGGTCTGAAATATAGGAGGAGCATGAAGCGGTGTTGAAAAAAATTAAGAGCCTGAAAAGTTGTCAAAATTATGAAGAGCTTCAAAAGGTCTCAAAAATATGAGGAGCATGAAACGGTCTGAAAAATAGGAGGCTCATTAAACGGTGTTGAAAAATATGAAAAGCCTGAAAAAGTGTGAAAAATATGAAGAGCTTCAAAACGTGTCAAACATATGAGGAGCATGAAATGGTCTGAAAAATAGGAGCACCATGAAGCAGTGTTGAAAAACATGAAGAGCCTGAAAAGGTGTGAGAAATATGAAGAGCTTCAAAAGGTGTCAAAAATATGCGGAGCATGAAACAGTCTGAAAAATAGTAGGAGCATGAAGCGGTGTTGAAAAACATGAAGAGCCTGAAAAGATGTGAAAAATATAAAGAGCTTCAAAAGGTGTCAAAAATATGTGGAGCATGAAACGGTCTAAAAAATAGGAGGAGCATGAAGCGGTGTTCAAAAACATGAAGAGCCTGAAAAGGTGTGAAAAATATGAAGAGCTACAAAAGGTGTGAAAAATATGAGGTGCATGAAACGGTCTGAAAAATAGGAGGAGCATGAAGCGGTGTTCAAAAACATGAAGAGCCTGAAAAGGTGTGAAAAATATGAAGAGCTTCAAAAGTTGTGAAAAATATGAGGTGGATGAAACGGTCTGAACAATAGGAGGAACATGAAACTATCTGAAAAATAGAGGAGCAAAAAGCGGTGTTAAACAACATGAAGAGCCTGAAAAGGTGTGAAATATCTGAAGAGCTTCAAAAGGTGTCAAATATATGAGGAGCATAAAACAGTCTGAAAAATAGGAGGAGCATGAAACGGTGTTCAAAAACATGAAGAGCCTGAAAAGGTGTGAAAAATATGAAAAGCTTCAAGGGTGTTAAAATTAGGAGGAGCATAAAACGGTCTGAAAAATAGGAGGAGCATGAAGCGGTGTTCAAAAACATGAAGAGCCTGAAAAGGTGTGAAAAATATGAAGAGCATCAAAAGGTGTCAAAAATATGAGAAGCATGAAAATGTTTGAAAAATAGGAGGAGCATGAAGCGGTGTTCAAAAACATGAAGAGCCTGAAAAGGTGTGAAAAATATGAAGAGCTTCAAAAGGTGTGAAAATTATGAGGATCAGGAAGCGGTCTGAAAAATAGGAGGAGCATGAAGCGGTTTACAAAAACATGAAGAGCCTGAAAAGGTGTCAAAAATATGAAGAGCTTCAAAAGGTGTCAAAATATTAGGAGCATGAAACAGCCTGAAAAATAGGATGAGCATGAAACGGTTTTGAAAAAGATGAAGAGCATGAAAATATGTGAAAAATATGAAGAGCTTAAAAGGTGTCAAAAATATGAGAAGCATGAAACGACTGAAAAATAGGAGGAGCATGAAGCGGTGTTGGAAAAACATGAAGAGCCTGAAAAGGTTTGAAATATATGAAGAGCTTAAAAAGTGTTAAAAATATGAGGAGCATGAAACGGTCTGAAATATAGGAGGAGCATGAAGCGGTGTTGAAAAAAATTAAGAGCCTGAAAAGTTGTCAAAATTATGAAGAGCTTCAAAAGGTCTCAAAAATATGAGGAGCATGAAACGGTCTGAAAAATAGGAGGCTCATTAAACGGTGTTGAAAAATATGAAAAGCCTGAAAAAGTGTGAAAAATATGAAGAGCTTCAAAACGTGTCAAACATATGAGGAGCATGAAATGGTCTGAAAAATAGGAGCACCATGAAGCAGTGTTGAAAAACATGAAGAGCCTGAAAAGGTGTGAGAAATATGAAGAGCTTCAAAAGGTGTCAAAAATATGCGGAGCATGAAACAGTCTGAAAAATAGTAGGAGCATGAAGCGGTGTTGAAAAACATGAAGAGCCTGAAAAGATGTGAAAAATATAAAGAGCTTCAAAAGGTGTCAAAAATATGTGGAGCATGAAACGGTCTAAAAAATAGGAGGAGCATGAAGCGGTGTTCAAAAACATGAAGAGCCTGAAAAGGTGTGAAAAATATGAAGAGCTACAAAAGGTGTGAAAAATATGAGGTGCATGAAACGGTCTGAAAAATAGGAGGAGCATGAAGCTGTGTTGAATAACATGAAGAGCCTGAAAAGGTGTGAAAAATATGAAGAGCTTCAAAAGTTGTGAAAAATATGAGGTGGATGAAACGGTCTGAACAATAGGAGGAACATGAAACTATCTGAAAAATAGAGGAGCAAAAAGCGGTGTTAAACAACATGAAGAGCCTGAAAAGGTGTGAAATATCTGAAGAGCTTCAAAAGGTGTCAAATATATGAGGAGCATAAAACAGTCTGAAAAATAGGAGGAGCATGAAACGGTGTTCAAAAACATGAAGAGCCTGAAAAGGTGTGAAAAATATGAAGAGCTTCAAGGGTGTTAAAATTAGGAGGAGCATAAAACGGTCTGAAAAATAGGAGGAGCATGAAGCGGTGTTCAAAAACATGAAGAGCCTGAAAAGGTGTGAAAAATATGAAGAGCATCAAAAGGTGTCAAAAATATGAGAAGCATGAAACTGTTTGAAAAATAGGAGGAGCATGAAGCGGTGTGGAAAAACATGAAGAGGCTGAAAAGGTGTGAAAAATATGAAGAGCTTCAAAAGGTGTGAAAATTATGAGGATCAGGAAGCGGTCTGAAAAATAGGAGGAGCATGAAGCGGTTTACAAAAACATGAAGAGCCTGAAAAGGTGTCAAAAATATGAAGAGCTTCAAAAGGTGTCAAAATATTAGGAGCATGAAACAGCCTGAAAAATAGGATGAGCATGAAACGGTTTTGAAAAAGATGAAGAGCATGAAAATGTGTGAAAAATATGAAGAGCTTAAAAGGTGTCAAAAATATGAGAAGCATGAAACGACTGAAAAATAGGAGGAGCATGAAGCGGTGTTGAAAAACATGAAGAGCCTGAAAAGATTTGAAATACATGAAGAGCTTAAAAAGTGTTAAAAATATGAGGAGCATGAAACGGTCTGAAATATAGGAGGAGCATGAAGCGGTGTTGAAAAAAATTAAGAGCCTGAAAAGTTGTCAAAATTATGAAGAGCTTCAAAAGGTCTCAAAAATATGAGGAGCATGAAACGGTCTGAAAAATAGGAGGCTCATTAAACGGTGTTGAAAAATATGAAAAGCCTGAAAAAGTGTGAAAAATATGAAGAGCTTCAAAACGTGTCAAACATATGAGGAGCATGAAATGGTCTGAAAAATAGGAGCACCATGAAGCAGTGTTGAAAAACATGAAGAGCCTGAAAAGGTGTGAGAAATATGAAGAGCTTCAAAAGGTGTCAAAAATATGCGGAGCATGAAACAGTCTGAAAAATAGTAGGAGCATGAAGCGGTGTTGAAAAACATGAAGAGCCTGAAAAGATGTGAAAAATATAAAGAGCTTCAAAAGGTGTCAAAAATATGTGGAGCATGAAACGGTCTAAAAAATAGGAGGAGCATGAAGCGGTGTTGAAAAACATGAAGAGCCTGAAAAGGTGTGAAAAATATGAAGAGCTACAAAAGGTGTGAAAAATATGAGGTGCATGAAACGGTCTGAAAAATAGGAGGAGCATGAAGCTGTGTTGAATAACATGAAGAGCCTGAAAAGGTGTGAAAAATATGAAGAGCTTCAAAAGTTGTGAAAAATATGAGGTGGATGAAACGGTCTGAACAATAGGAGGAACATGAAACTATCTGAAAAATAGAGGAGCAAAAAGCGGTGTTAAACAACATGAAGAGCCTGAAAAGGTGTGAAATATCTGAAGAGCTTCAAAAGGTGTCAAATATATGAGGAGCATAAAACAGTCTGAAAAATAGGAGGAGCATGAAACGGTGTTCAAAAACATGAAGAGCCTGAAAAGGTGTGAAAAATATGAAAAGCTTCAAGGGTGTTAAAATTAGGAGGAGCATAAAACGGTCTGAAAAATAGGAGGAGCATGAAGCGGTGTTCAAAAACATGAAGAGCCTGAAAAGGTGTGAAAAATATGAAGAGCATCAAAAGGTGTCAAAAATATGAGAAGCATGAAAATGTTTGAAAAATAGGAGGAGCATGAAGCGGTGTTCAAAAACATGAAGAGCCTGAAAAGGTGTGAAAAATATGAAGAGCTTCAAAAGGTGTGAAAATTATGAGGATCAGGAAGCGGTCTGAAAAATAGGAGGAGCATGAAGCGGTTTACAAAAACATGAAGAGCCTGAAAAGGTGTCAAAAATATGAAGAGCTTCAAAAGGTGTCAAAATATTAGGAGCATGAAACAGCCTGAAAAATAGGATGAGCATGAAACGGTTTTGAAAAAGATGAAGAGCATGAAAATGTGTGAAAAATATGAAGAGCTTAAAAGGTGTCAAAAATATGAGAAGCATGAAACGACTGAAAAATAGGAGGAGCATGAAGCGGTGTTGAAAAACATGAAGAGCCTGAAAAGGTTTGAAATATATGAAGAGCTTAAAAAGTGTTAAAAATATGAGGAGCATGAAACGGTCTGAAATATAGGAGGAGCATGAAGCGGTGTTGAAAAAAATTAAGAGCCTGAAAAGTTGTCAAAATTATGAAGAGCTTCAAAAGGTCTCAAAAATATGAGGAGCATGAAACGGTCTGAAAAATAGGAGGCTCATTAAACGGTGTTGAAAAATATGAAAAGCCTGAAAAAGTGTGAAAAATATGAAGAGCTTCAAAACGTGTCAAACATATGAGGAGCATGAAATGGTCTGAAAAATAGGAGCACCATGAAGCAGTGTTGAAAAACATGAAGAGCCTGAAAAGGTGTGAGAAATATGAAGAGCTTCAAAAGGTGTCAAAAATATGCGGAGCATGAAACAGTCTGAAAAATAGTAGGAGCATGAAGCGGTGTTGAAAAACATGAAGAGCCTGAAAAGATGTGAAAAATATAAAGAGCTTCAAAAGGTGTCAAAAATATGTGGAGCATGAAACGGTCTAAAAAATAGGAGGAGCATGAAGCGGTGTTGAAAAACATGAAGAGCCTGAAAAGGTGTGAAAAATATGAAGAGCTACAAAAGGTGTGAAAAATATGAGGTGCATGAAACGGTCTGAAAAATAGGAGGAGCATGAAGCTGTGTTGAATAACATGAAGAGCCTGAAAAGGTGTGAAAAATATGAAGAGCTTCAAAAGTTGTGAAAAATATGAGGTGGATGAAACGGTCTGAACAATAGGAGGAACATGAAACTATCTGAAAAATAGAGGAGCAAAAAGCGGTGTTAAACAACATGAAGAGCCTGAAAAGGTGTGAAATATCTGAAGAGCTTCAAAAGGTGTCAAATATATGAGGAGCATAAAACAGTCTGAAAAATAGGAGGAGCATGAAACGGTGTTCAAAAACATGAAGAGCCTGAAAAGGTGTGAAAAATATGAAAAGCTTCAAGGGTGTTAAAATTAGGAGGAGCATAAAACGGTCTGAAAAATAGGAGGAGCATGAAGCGGTGTTCAAAAACATGAAGAGCCTGAAAAGGTGTGAAAAATATGAAGAGCATCAAAAGGTGTCAAAAATATGAGAAGCATGAAAATGTTTGAAAAATAGGAGGAGCATGAAGCGGTGTTCAAAAACATGAAGAGCCTGAAAAGGTGTGAAAAATATGAAGAGCTTCAAAAGGTGTGAAAATTATGAGGATCAGGAAGCGGTCTGAAAAATAGGAGGAGCATGAAGCGGTTTACAAAAACATGAAGAGCCTGAAAAGGTGTCAAAAATATGAAGAGCTTCAAAAGGTGTCAAAATATTAGGAGCATGAAACAGCCTGAAAAATAGGATGAGCATGAAACGGTTTTGAAAAAGATGAAGAGCATGAAAATGTGTGAAAAATATGAAGAGCTTAAAAGGTGTCAAAAATATGAGAAGCATGAAACGACTGAAAAATAGGAGGAGCATGAAGCGGTGTTGAAAAACATGAAGAGCCTGAAAAGGTTTGAAATATATGAAGAGCTTAAAAAGTGTTAAAAATATGAGGAGCATGAAACGGTCTGAAATATAGGAGGAGCATGAAGCGGTGTTGAAAAAAATTAAGAGCCTGAAAAGTTGTCAAAATTATGAAGAGCTTCAAAAGGTCTCAAAAATATGAGGAGCATGAAACGGTCTGAAAAATAGGAGGCTCATTAAACGGTGTTGAAAAATATGAAAAGCCTGAAAAAGTGTGAAAAATATGAAGAGCTTCAAAACGTGTCAAACATATGAGGAGCATGAAATGGTCTGAAAAATAGGAGCACCATGAAGCAGTGTTGAAAAACATGAAGAGCCTGAAAAGGTGTGAGAAATATGAAGAGCTTCAAAAGGTGTCAAAAATATGCGGAGCATGAAACAGTCTGAAAAATAGTAGGAGCATGAAGCGGTGTTGAAAAACATGAAGAGCCTGAAAAGATGTGAAAAATATAAAGAGCTTCAAAAGGTGTCAAAAATATGTGGAGCATGAAACGGTCTAAAAAATAGGAGGAGCATGAAGCGGTGTTCAAAAACATGAAGAGCCTGAAAAGGTGTGAAAAATATGAAGAGCTACAAAAGGTGTGAAAAATATGAGGTGCATTAAACGGTCTGAAAAATAGGAGGAGCATGAAGCTGTGTTGAATAACATGAAGAGCCTGAAAAGGTGTGAAAAATATGAAGAGCTTCAAAAGTTGTGAAAAATATGAGGTGCATGAAACGGTCTGAAAAAGACGAGGAGCATGAAGCAGTGTTGAAAATCATGAAGAGCGTGAAAAAGCGTGAAAAATATGAAGAGCTTCAAAAGGTGTAAAATGAGATGAGAATGAAACGGGCTGCAAAATAGGAGGAAAATGAAATGGTGTTCAAAAACATGAAGAGGATGAAAAGGTGTGAACAATATGGAGAGCTTCAAAAGTTGTGAAATACATGAGGAGGATTAAATGGTCTGAAAAATAGGAGGAGCATGAAGCGGTGTTCAAAAACATGAAGAGCCAGAAGAGGTGTGAAAAATATGAAGAGCTTCAAAAGGTGTGAAAAATGTGAGGAGCATAAAACGGTCTGAAAAATAGGAGGAGCAAGAGGCGGTGTCCAAAAACATGAAGAGCCTGAAAAGGTGTGAAATATATGAACAGCTTCAAAAGGTGTCAAATATATGAGGAGCATAAAACAGTCTGAAAAATAGGAGGAGCATGAAACGGTGTTCAAAAACATGAAGAGCCTGAAAAGGTGTGAAAAATATGAAAAGCTTCAAGGGTGTTAAAATTAGGAGGAGCATAAAACGGTCTGAAAAATAGGAGGAGCATGAAGCGGTGTTCAAAAACATGAAGAGCCTGAAAAGGTGTGAAAAATATGAAGAGCATCAAAAGGTGTCAAAAATATGAGAAGCATGAAAATGTTTGAAAAATAGGAGGAGCATGAAGCGGTGTTCAAAAACATGAAGAGCCTGAAAAGGTGTGAAAAATATGAAGAGCTTCAAAAGGTGTGAAAATTATGAGGATCAGGAAGCGGTCTGAAAAATAGGAGGAGCATGAAGCGGTTTACAAAAACATGAAGAGCCTGAAAAGGTGTCAAAAATATGAAGAGCTTCAAAAGGTGTCAAAATATTAGGAGCATGAAACAGCCTGAAAAATAGGATGAGCATGAAACGGTTTTGAAAAAGATGAAGAGCATGAAAATGTGTGAAAAATATGAAGAGCTTAAAAGGTGTCAAAAATATGAGAAGCATGAAACGACTGAAAAATAGGAGGAGCATGAAGCGGTGTTGAAAAACATGAAGAGCCTGAAAAGGTTTGAAATATATGAAGAGCTTAAAAAGTGTTAAAAATATGAGGAGCATGAAACGGTCTGAAATATAGGAGGAGCATGAAGCGGTGTTGAAAAAAATTAAGAGCCTGAAAAGTTGTCAAAATTATGAAGAGCTTCAAAAGGTCTCAAAAATATGAGGAGCATGAAACGGTCTGAAAAATAGGAGGCTCATTAAACGGTGTTGAAAAATATGAAAAGCCTGAAAAAGTGTGAAAAATATGAAGAGCTTCAAAACGTGTCAAACATATGAGGAGCATGAAATGGTCTGAAAAATAGGAGCACCATGAAGCAGTGTTGAAAAACATGAAGAGCCTGAAAAGGTGTGAGAAATATGAAGAGCTTCAAAAGGTGTCAAAAATATGCGGAGCATGAAACAGTCTGAAAAATAGTAGGAGCATGAAGCGGTGTTGAAAAACATGAAGAGCCTGAAAAGATGTGAAAAATATAAAGAGCTTCAAAAGGTGTCAAAAATATGTGGAGCATGAAACGGTCTAAAAAATAGGAGGAGCATGAAGCGGTGTTGAAAAACATGAAGAGCCTGAAAAGGTGTGAAAAATATGAAGAGCTACAAAAGGTGTGAAAAATATGAGGTGCATGAAACGGTCTGAAAAATAGGAGGAGCATGAAGCTGTGTTGAATAACATGAAGAGCCTGAAAAGGTGTGAAAAATATGAAGAGCTTCAAAAGTTGTGAAAAATATGAGGTGGATGAAACGGTCTGAACAATAGGAGGAACATGAAACTATCTGAAAAATAGAGGAGCAAAAAGCGGTGTTAAACAACATGAAGAGCCTGAAAAGGTGTGAAATATCTGAAGAGCTTCAAAAGGTGTCAAATATATGAGGAGCATAAAACAGTCTGAAAAATAGGAGGAGCATGAAACGGTGTTCAAAAACATGAAGAGCCTGAAAAGGTGTGAAAAATATGAAAAGCTTCAAGGGTGTTAAAATTAGGAGGAGCATAAAACGGTCTGAAAAATAGGAGGAGCATGAAGCGGTGTTCAAAAACATGAAGAGCCTGAAAAGGTGTGAAAAATATGAAGAGCATCAAAAGGTGTCAAAAATATGAGAAGCATGAAAATGTTTGAAAAATAGGAGGAGCATGAAGCGGTGTTCAAAAACATGAAGAGCCTGAAAAGGTGTGAAAAATATGAAGAGCTTCAAAAGGTGTGAAAATTATGAGGATCAGGAAGCGGTCTGAAAAATAGGAGGAGCATGAAGCGGTTTACAAAAACATGAAGAGCCTGAAAAGGTGTCAAAAATATGAAGAGCTTCAAAAGGTGTCAAAATATTAGGAGCATGAAACAGCCTGAAAAATAGGATGAGCATGAAACGGTTTTGAAAAAGATGAAGAGCATGAAAATGTGTGAAAAATATGAAGAGCTTAAAAGGTGTCAAAAATATGAGAAGCATGAAACGACTGAAAAATAGGAGGAGCATGAAGCGGTGTTGAAAAACATGAAGAGCCTGAAAAGGTTTGAAATATATGAAGAGCTTAAAAAGTGTTAAAAATATGAGGAGCATGAAACGGTCTGAAATATAGGAGGAGCATGAAGCGGTGTTGAAAAAAATTAAGAGCCTGAAAAGTTGTCAAAATTATGAAGAGCTTCAAAAGGTCTCAAAAATATGAGGAGCATGAAACGGTCTGAAAAATAGGAGGCTCATTAAACGGTGTTGAAAAATATGAAAAGCCTGAAAAAGTGTGAAAAATATGAAGAGCTTCAAAACGTGTCAAACATATGAGGAGCATGAAATGGTCTGAAAAATAGGAGCACCATGAAGCAGTGTTGAAAAACATGAAGAGCCTGAAAAGGTGTGAGAAATATGAAGAGCTTCAAAAGGTGTCAAAAATATGCGGAGCATGAAACAGTCTGAAAAATAGTAGGAGCATGAAGCGGTGTTGAAAAACATGAAGAGCCTGAAAAGATGTGAAAAATATAAAGAGCTTCAAAAGGTGTCAAAAATATGTGGAGCATGAAACGGTCTAAAAAATAGGAGGAGCATGAAGCGGTGTTCAAAAACATGAAGAGCCTGAAAAGGTGTGAAAAATATGAAGAGCTACAAAAGGTGTGAAAAATATGAGGTGCATTAAACGGTCTGAAAAATAGGAGGAGCATGAAGCTGTGTTGAATAACATGAAGAGCCTGAAAAGGTGTGAAAAATATGAAGAGCTTCAAAAGTTGTGAAAAATATGAGGTGCATGAAACGGTCTGAAAAAGACGAGGAGCATGAAGCAGTGTTGAAAATCATGAAGAGCGTGAAAAAGCGTGAAAAATATGAAGAGCTTCAAAAGGTGTAAAATGAGATGAGAATGAAACGGGCTGCAAAATAGGAGGAAAATGAAATGGTGTTCAAAAACATGAAGAGGATGAAAAGGTGTGAACAATATGGAGAGCTTCAAAAGTTGTGAAATACATGAGGAGGATTAAATGGTCTGAAAAATAGGAGGAGCATGAAGCGGTGTTCAAAAACATGAAGAGCCAGAAGAGGTGTGAAAAATATGAAGAGCTTCAAAAGGTGTGAAAAATGTGAGGAGCATAAAACGGTCTGAAAAATAGGAGGAGCAAGAGGCGGTGTCCAAAAACATGAAGAGCCTGAAAAGGTGTGAAATATATGAACAGCTTCAAAACGTGTCAAAAATATGAGGAGCATGAAACGGTGTGAAAAATAGGAGGGGCAAGAAGGGGTGTTGAAAAACATGAAGAGCCTGAAAATTGTGAAAAATATAAAGAGCTTCAAAAGATGTGAAAAATATGAAGAGCTTCAAAAGGTGTCAAAAATGAGATGAGCATGAAACGCTCTGAAAAATAGGAGGAGCATGAAGCGGTGTTCAAAAACATGAAGAACCTGAAAAGTTGTGAGAAATATGAAGAGCTTCAACAGGTGTCAAAAATATGAGGAGCATGAAACGGTCTGAAAAAGAGGAGGAGCAAAAGCGGTGTTGAAAAACATGAAGAGCCTGAAAAGGTGTGAAAAATATGAAGAGCTTCAAAAGGTGTCAAAAATATGAGGAGCATGAAAGGGTCTGAAAAAGAGGAGGAGCATGAAGCGGTGTTGAAAAACATGAAGAGCCTGAAAAGGTGTGAAAAATATGAAGAGCTTCAAAAGTTGTCAAAATATGAGGAGCATGAAACGGCCTGAAAAATAGGAGGAGCATGAAACGGTCTGAAAAATAGGAGGAGCATGAGTCGGTGATGAAAACATTAAGAGCATGAAAAGGTGTGAAATATATGAAGAGCTTCAAAAGGTGTGATAAGTATCATGAGCTTCAAAGGCTGTCAAAAAAGAGATGAGCATGAAACGGTCTGAAAAACAGGAGGAGCAAGAAGCGGTGTTGAAAAACATGAAGAGCCTGAAAAGGAGTGAAAAATATGAAGAGCTTCAAAAGGTGTGAAAAATATGAGGAGCGTGAAACGGTCTGAAAAATAGGAGAAGCATATAGTGGTGTTGAAAAACATGAGGAGCCTGAAAAGGTGTGAAAAATATGAAGAGCTTCAAAAGGTTTCAAAAATATGAGGAGCATGAATCGGTCTGACAAATAGGAGGAGCATGAAGCGGTGTTCAAAAACATGAAGAGCCTGAAAAGGTGTGAAAAATATGAAGAGCTTCAAGGGTGTTAAAATTAGGAGGAGCATAAAACGGTCTGAAAAATAGGAGGAGCATGAAGCGGTGATGAAAAACATGAAGAGCCTGAAAAGGTGTGAAAAATATTGAGAGCTTCAAAAGGTGTCAAAAATATGAGGAGCATGAAACGGTCTGAAAAATAGAAGCAGCATGAAACGGTGTTAAAAAACATGAAGAGCCTGAAAAAGTGTGAAAAGTATGAAGAGCTTCAAAAGGTGTGAAAAATATGAAGAGCTTCAAAAGGTGTCAAAAATTAGATGAGCATGAAACGCCCTGAAATATAGTAGGGCATGAAGCAGTGTTGAAAAACATGAAGAGCCTGAAAAGGTGTGAAAAATATGAAGAGCTTCAAAACGGGTCAAAAATATGAGGAGCACGAAACGGTCTGAAAAATAGGAGGAGCATGAAACGGTGTTCAAAAACATGAAGAGCCTGGAAAGGTGTGAAAAACATGAAGAGCTTAAAAAGGAGACAAAATTATGAGGAGCATAAAACTGTCTGAAAAATACGAGGAGCATGAACCGGTTGTCAAAAACATGAAGAGCCTGAACAGGTGTGAAAAATATGAAGAGCTTCAAAGGGTGTCAAAAATATGAGGAGCATGAAACGGTCTGAAAAATAGGAGGAGCATGAAACGGTGTTCAAAAACATGAAGAGCCTGAAAAGGTGTGAAAAATATGAAGAGCTTCAAAAGATGTCAAAAATATGAGGAGCATGAAACGGTCTGAAAAATAGGAGAAGCAAGAAGCAGGGTTGAAAAACATGTAGAGCCTGAAAACGTGTGAAAAATATGAAGAGCTTCAAAAGATGTGAAAAATATGAAGAGCTTTAAAAGGTGTCAAAAATGAGATGAGCATGAAACGGTCTGAAAAATAGTAGGAGAATGAACCAGTGTTGAAAAACATGAAGAACTTGAAAAGGTGTGAGAAATATGAAGAGCTTCAAAAGGTGTCAAATATATGAGGAGCAAGAAACGGTCTGGAAAAGAGGAGGAGTATGAAGCGGTGTTGAAAAACATGAAGAACCTGAAAAGGTGTGTAAAATATTAAGAGGTTCTAAAGGTGTAAAAAATATGAGGAGCATGAAACGGTCTTAAAAATACGAGGAGATTGAAGTGGAGTTGAAAAACATGAAGAGCGTGAAAATGTGTGAAATATATGAAAAGCCTCAAATCCTGTCAAAAATATGAGGAGCATGAAACGGTCTGAAAAAGAGGAGGAGTATGAAGCGGTGTTGAAAAACATGAAGAGCCTGAAAAGGTGTGTAAATATTAAGAGGTTCTAAAGGTGTCAAAAATATGAGGAGCATGAAACGGTCTGAAAAATACGAGGAGCATGAAGCTGTGTTGAAAATCATGAAGAGCCTGAAAAGGTGTGAGAAATATGAAGAGCTTCAACAGGTGTAAAAAATATGAGGAGCATGAAACGGTCTGAAAAAGAAGAGGAGCAAGAAGCGGTGTTGAAAAACATGAAGAGCCTGAAAAGGTGTGAAAAATATGAAGAGCTTCAAAAGTTGTCAAAATATGAGGAGCATGAAACGGCCTGAAAAATAGGAGGAGCATGAAACGGTCTGAAAAATAGGAGGAGCATGAGTCGGTGATGAAAACATTAAGAGCATGAAAAGGTGTGAAATATATGAAGAGCT
Source organism: Dama dama (assembly GCF_033118175.1). NCBI lineage: Eukaryota > Metazoa > Chordata > Mammalia > Artiodactyla > Cervidae > Dama > Dama dama. Next base: position 344,862 of record NW_026870882.1, read on the forward strand.
TCAAAAGGTGTGATAAGTATCATGAGCTTCAAAGGCTGTCAAAAAAGAGATGAGCATGAAACGGTCTGAAAAACAGGAGGAGCAAGAAGCGGTGTTGAAAAACATGAAGAGCCTGAAAAGGAGTGAAAAATATGAAGAGCTTCAAAAGGTGTGAAAAATATGAGGAGCGTGAAACGGTCTGAAAAAGAAGAGGAGCATGAAGCGGTGTTCAAAAATATGAAGAGCTTCAAAAGGTGTGAAAAATATGAGGAGCATGAAACGGTCTGAAAAATAGGAGAAGCATATAGTGGTGTTGAAAAACATGAGGAGACTGAAAAGGTGTGAAAAATATGAAGAGCTTAAAAATGTGTGAAATACATGAGGAGCATGAAACGATCTGAAAAATAGGAAGAGCATGAAGCAGTGTTCAAAAACTTGAAGAGCCTGAAATGGTGCGAAAAATATGAAGAACTTCAAAAGGTTGGAAAAATATGAAGAGGTTCAATAGGTGTCAAAAATGAGATTAGCATGAAACGGTCTGAAAAATAGGAGGAGCATGATGTGGTGTTGATAAACATGAAGAGCATGAAAAGGTGTGAAAAATATGAAGAGCTTCAAAATGTGTGAAATACATGAGGAGCATGAAACGGTCTGAAAAATACGAGGAGCATGAATCGGTGTTCAAAAACATGAAGAGCCTGAAAAGGTGTGAAAAATATGAAGAGCTTCAAAAGGTCAGAAATACAGGAGGAGCATGAAACGGTCTCAAAAATAGGAGGAGCATTAAGTGGTGTTGAAAAAGATGAAGAGCCTGAAAACGTGTGAAAAATATGAAGAGCTTCAAACGGTGCCAAAAATATGAGGAGCATGAAACGGTCTGAAAATAGTAGGAGCATGAAGCGGTGTTGAAAAAGATGAAGAGCCTGAAAACGTGTGAAAAATATGAAGAGCTTCAAAAGGTGTGAAATACATGAAGAGCATGAATCGGTCTACAAAATAGGAGGAGCATGAAACGGTGTTCAAAAACATGAAGAGCCTGAAAATGTGTGAAAAATATGAAGAGCTTCAAATGGTGTCAAAAATATGAGGAGCATGAATCGGTCTGAAAAATATGAGGAGCATGAAGGGGTGTTCAATAATAAGAAGAGCCTGAAAAGCTGTGAAATATATGAAGAGCTTCAAAAGGTGTCAAAATATGAGGAGCATGAAACGGTCTGAAAATAGGAGAAGCATGAAGTGGTGTTGAAAAACATGAAGAGCCTGAAAACGTGTGAAAAATATGAAGAGCTTCAAAAGGTGTGAAAAATATGAAAAGCTTCAAAAGGTATCAAAAATGAGATGAGCATGAAACGGTCTGGAAAATAGGAGGAGCATGAAGTCATGTTCAAAAAAAAGAAGAGCCTGAAAAGGTGTGAAAAATATGAAGAACTTTAAAAGGTGTGAAAAATATGAAGAGCTTCAAAAGGTGTCAAAATATGAGGAGCATGAAACGGTCTGAAAAATCGGAGGAGCATGAAGCGGTGTTGAAAAACATGAAGAGCCTGAAAACGTGTGAGAAATATGAAGAAATTCAAAAGGTGTCAAAATATGAAGAGCTTCAAAAGGTGTCAAAAATATGAGGAGCATGAAACGGTCTGAAAATTAGGAGGAGCTAGAAGCGGTGTTGAAAAACCTGAAGAGCCTGAAAATGTGTGAAAAATATGAAAAGCTTCAAAAGTTGTGAAAAATATGAAGAGCTTGAAAAGGTGTCAAAAATGAGATGAGCATGAAACGGTCTGAAATATAGGAGGAGCATGAAGTGGTGTTGAAAAACATGAAGAGCCTGAATGTGTGTGAAATATTTGAAGAGCTTCAAAATGTGTCAGAAATGAGAGGAGCATGAAACGGTCTGAAAAATAGGAGGAGCATGAAGCAGTGTTGAAAAACATGAAGAGCGTGAAAAGGTGTGAAAAATATGAAGAGCTTCAAAAGTGGGAAATACATGAGGACCATGAAACGGACTGAAAAATAGGAGGAGCATGAAGCGGTGTTCAAAAACATGAGGAGGCTGAAAAGGTGTGAAAAATATGAAGAGCTTCAAAAGGTGTCAAAAATATGAGGGGCATGAAATGGTCTGAATAAGAGGAGGAGCATGAGGCGATGTTGAAAAAAATGAAGAGCGTCAAAAGGTGTGAAAAATATGAAGAGCTTCAAAAGTGGGAAATACATGAGGACCATGAAATGGACTGAAAAATAGGAGGAGCATGAAGCGGTGTTCAAAAACATGAGGAGGCTGAAAAGGTGTGAAAAATATGAAGAGGTTCAAAATGTGTCAAAAATGTGAGGAGCAGGAAACGGTGTTCAAAAACATGAAGAGACTGAAAAGTTGTGAAAAATATGAAGAGGTTCAAAAGGTGTGAAATACATGAGGAGCATGAAACGGCCTGAAAAATAGGAGGAGCAGGAAGCTGTGTTCAAAAACATGAGAGCCGGAAAAGTTGTGAAAAATATGAAGAGGTTCAAAAGGTGTGAAAAACATGAAGAGCTTCAAAACGTGTGAAAAATATGAAGAGCTTCAAAATGTGTGAAAAATATGAAGAGCTTCAAAACGTGTGAAAAATATGAAGAGCTTCAAAATGTGTGAAATACATGAGGAGCATGAAACGGTCTGAAAAATAGGAGGAGCATGAAATGGTCTGATAAATAGGAAGAGCATGAAGCGGTGTTGAAAAACATGAAGAGCATGAAAAGGTGTGAAATATATGAAGAACTTAAAAGGAGTCAAAAATATGAGATGCATGAAACGGTCTGAAAAATAGAAGGAACATGAAGCGGTGTTGAAAAACGTGAAGAGCCTGAAAAGGTGTGAAAAATATGAAGAGCTTTAAAAGGTGTAAAAAATATGAGGAGCATGAAACAGTCTGAAAAATAGGAGGAGCATGAAGCGGTGTTGAAAAACATGAAGAGCCTGAAAAGGTGTGAATAATATGAAGAGCTTCAAAAGGTGCCAAAATTATGAAGAGCATGAAACGGTCTGAAAAATAGGAGGAACATGAAGCGGTGTTCAAAAACATGAAAACCCTGAAAAGGTGTGAAAAATATGAAGAGCTTCAAAAGGTGTCATATATATGAGGAGCATGAAACGATCTGAAAAATAGGAGGAGCATGAAGCGGTATTCAAAACATGAAGAGCCTGAAAAGCTGTGAAATTATGTGAAGCTTCTAAAGGTGTGAAAAATATGAGGAGCAGGAAACGGTCTGAAAAATAGTTGGAGCATGAAGCGGTGTTAAAGAACATGAAGAGCCTGAAAAGGTGTAAAATATATGAAGAGCTTCAAAAGGTGTCAAAAATATGAGGAGCATGAAACGGTCTGAAAAATAGGAGTAGCATGAAACGGTGTTGAAATACATGAAGAGCCTGAAGAGGTGTGAAACATATGAAGAGCTTCAAATGGTGTCAAAAATATGAGGAGCATGAAACGGTGTGAAAATTAGGATGAGCATGAAGTTGTGTTGAAAAACATGAAGAAACTGAAAAGGTGTGAAAAATATGAAGAGCTTCAAAAGGTGTCAAAAATATGAGGAGCATGAAACGGTCTGAAAAATAGGAGGAGCATGAAGCGGTGTTGAAAAACATGAAGAGCCTGAAAAGGTGTGAATAATATGAAGAGGTTCAAAAGGTGCCAAAATTATGAAGAGCATGAAACAGTATTAAAATTAGGAGGAGAATGAAGCGGTGTAGAAAAACATGAAGAGCCAGAAAAGGTGTGAAATATATGAAGCTTCAAAAGGTGTCAAAAATATGAAGTGCATGAAACGGTCTGAAAAATAGGAGGAGCATGAAATGGTGTTGAAAAACATAAAGTCCTTGAAAGGTGTGAAAATTACGAAGAGCTTCAAAAGGTGTCAAAAATATGAAGTGCATGAAAAGGTCTGAAAATTAGGAGGAGCATGAAACGGTGTTCAAAAACATGAAGAGCCTAAAAACGTGTGAAAAATATGAAGAGCTTCAAAGGTGTAAAAATTATGAGGAGCAAGAAACGGTCTGAAAAATAGGAGGATCCTGAAAATGTGTTGAAAATCATGAAGAGCCTGAAAACGTGTGAAGAATAAGAAGAGCTGCAAAAGGCGTCAAAATTATGAGGAGCATGAAACGGTCTGAAAATTAGAAGAAGCATGAAACAGTGTTGAAAAATATGAAGACCATGAAAGGGTATGAAAAACATGAAGAGCTTACAAAGGTGTCAAAAGTATGAGGCGCATGAAACGGTCAAAAAATAGGAGTAGCATGAGACGTTGATGATAAACATGAAGAGCATGAAAAGGTGTTAAAAATATGAAGAGCTTAAAAAGGTGTCAAAAATATGAGGAGCAAGAAACGGTGTTGAAACACATGAAGAGCCTGAAAAGGTGTGAAAAATATGAAGAGCTTCAAAAGGTGTCAAAAATATGAGGACCATAAAACGATCTGAAAAATATGAGGAGCCTGAAACGGTCTGAAAAATAGGAGGAGCATGAAACGGATTTGAAAAACATGAAGAGCATGGAAAGGTGTGAAAAATATGAAGAGCTTCAAAAGGTGTCAAAATATGAGGAGCCTGAAACGGTCTGAACAATAGGAAGAACATGAAACGGTGTTGAAAAACATGAAGAGCATGGAAAGGTGTGAAAAACTTGAAGAGCTTCAAAAGGTGTCAAAATATGAGGAACATGAAACGGTCTGAAATATAGCAGGAGCAAGAAAAGGTGTTAAAAAACATGAAGAACTTGAAAAGGTGTGAAACATATGAGGAGCATGAAAAGGTTTGAAAAATAGGAGGATCATGAAGCGGTGTTGAAAAACATGAAGAGCCTGAAGGTGTGAAATATATGAAGAGCTTCAAAAGGTGTCAAAAAATGAGGAGCATGAAACGGTCTGAAAAACAGGAGGAGCATTAAGCGGTGTTGAAAAAAATGAAGAGCCTGAAAAGGTGTGAAAAATATGAAGAGCTTCAAAAGGTGTCAAATATATGAGGAACATGAAACGGTCTTAAAAAGTAGGAGAAGCATGAAGTGTTGTTGAAAAACATGAAGAGCCTGAAAAGGTGTGAAAAATATGAAGAGGTTCAAAAGGTATCAAAAATATGAGGAGCATGAAACGGTCTGAAAAATAGGAGGAGCATGAAGCGGTGTTCTAAAACATGAAGAGCATGGAAAGGTCTGAATAATATAAAGAGCGTCAAAAGGTGTAAAAAATATGAGGAGCACGAAACGGTCTGAAAAATAGAAGGAGCCTGAAAAGGTGTTGAAAATCATGAAGAGCCTGAAAAGTTGTGAAGTATAAGAAGAGCTGCAAAAGGCGTCAAAATTATGAGGAGCATGAAACGGTCTGAAAATTAGAAGAAGCATGAAACGGTGTTCAAAAAGAGGAAGAACCTGAAAATTTGTGAAAAATATCACAGCTTCAAAAGGTGTCAAAAATATGAGCAGCATGAAACGGTCTGAAAAATAGGAGGAGCATGAAACGGTGTTCAAAAAGAGGAAGAACCTGAAAATTTGTGAAAAATATCACAGCTTCAAAAGGTGTCAAAAATATGAGCAGCATGAAACGGTCTGAAAAATAGGAGGAGCATGAAGCGGTGTTCAAAAACATGAAAAGCCTGAAAAGGTTTGAAAAATATGAAGAGCCTCAAAACGTGTCAAAAATGAGAACAGCATGAAACTGTCTGAAAAATAGGAGTAGCATGAAGTGGTGTTGAAAAAAAAGAAGACACTGAAAAGTTGTGAAATATATGAAGAGCTTCTAACAGTGTCAAAAATATGAGGAGAATGAAAGCATCTCAAAAATAGGAGGAGCATGAAGCTGTGTTGAAAAACATGAAGAGCCTGAAAAGGTTTGAAAAATATGAAGAGCTTCTAAAGGTCTGAAAAATATGAGGAGCATGAAACGGTCTGAAAAATGGGAGGAGCATGAAGTGGTGTTGAAAAACATGAAGACCCTGAAGGTGTAAAAAATATGAAGAGCTTCAAAAGGTGTCAAAAATACGAGGAGCATGAAACGGTCTGAAAAATAGGAGGATCATGAAGCGGGGTTCAAAAACATGGAAAACCTGAAAAGGTGTGAAAAATATGAAGAGTTTCAAAAAGTGTCAAAAATATGAGGAGCAAGAAACGGTCTGAAATATAGGAGGAGCATGAAGCGGTGTTCAAAAACATGAAGAGCCTAAAAAGGTGTGAAAAATATGAAGAGCTTCAAAAGGTGTGAAATACATGAGGAGCATGAAACGGGCTGAAAAATAGGAGAAGCATGAAGTGGTGTGGAAAAACATGAAGAGCCTGAAAAGGTGTGAAAAATACGAAGAGCTTCAAAAGGTGTGAAATACATGAGGAGCATGAAACTCTCTGAAAAATAGAAGGAGCCTGAAGCGGTGTTCAAAAACATGAAGTGCCTGAAAAGGTGTGACAAATATGAAGAGCTTCAAACGGTGTCAAAAATATGAGGAGCATGAAACGGTCTGAAAAACAGGAGGAGCATGAAGCGGTGTTCAAAAACATGAAGAGCCTGAAAAGGTCTGAATAATATGAAGAGCTTGAAAAGGTGTGAAATATATGAAGAGCTTCAAAAGGTGTCAAAAATGAGATGAGCATGAAACGGTGTGAAAAATAGGAGGAGCATGAAGCGGTTTTGAAAAAAATGAAGAGGCTGAAAAGGTGTGACATATATGAAGAGCTTCAAGAGGAGTCAAAAATATGAAGAGCATGAAATGGTCTGAAAAATAGGAGGGTCATGAAGCGGTGTTCAAAAACGTGAAGAGCCTGAAAAGGTATGAAAAATATGAAGAGCTTCAAAAGGTGTGAAAAATATGAGGAGCATGAAACGGTCTGAAAAATAGAAGCGGCATGAAATGCTGTTCAAAAACATGAAGAGCCTGAAAAGGTGTGAAAAATACGAAGAGCTTCAAAAGGTGTGAAATACATGAGGAGCATGAAACTCTCTGAAAAATAAGAGGATCATGAAGCGGGGTTCAAAAACATGAGGAGCCTGAAAATTTGTGAAAAATATGAAACGCTTCAAAAGCTGTCAAAAATGAGATGAGCATCAGAAGTTCTTAAAAATAGGAGGATCATAAAACGGTGCTGAAAAACATGAAGAGCCTGAAAATGTGTGAAAAATATGAAGAGCTTCAAAAGGTGTCAAATATGAGATGAGCATGAAACGGTCTGAAAAATAAGAGGAGCATGAAGCAGTGTTCAAAAACATGAAGAGCCTGAAAAGGTGTGAAAAATATGAAGAGCTTAAAAATGTGTCAAAAATATGAGGAGCATGAAATGGTCTGAAAAATAGGAGGAGCATGAAGTGGTGTTGAAAAAAATGAAAAGCCTGAAAAGGTGTGAAATATATGAAGAGCTTCAAAAGGTGTCAAAAATATGAGGAGAATGGAACGGTCTGCAAAATAGGAGAAGCATGAAATGGTGTTCAAAAACATGAGGAGCCTGAAAACGTGTGAAAAATATGAAGAGCATCAAAAGGTGTGAAAAATATGAAGAGCTTCAAAAGGTGTAAAAAATGAGATGAGCAATAAACGGTCTGAAAAATAGGAGGAGCATGAAGTGGTGTTGAAAAAAAAATGAAGAGCCTGAAAATGTGTGAAACATATGAAGAGCTTCAAAAGGTGTCAAAATTATGAGGAGCATTAAACGGCCTGAAAAATTGGAGGAGCATAAAGCGGTGTTCAAAAATATGAAGAGCCTGAAAAGGTGTGAAAAATATGGAGAGCTTCAAAAGGTGTCAAAAATATGAGTAGCAAGAAACGGTCTGAAAAATAGGAGGAGCATGAAACGGTGATCAAAAACATGAAGAGCCGGAAAAGGTGTGAAAAATATGAAGAGCTTCAAAAGGTGTGAAATACATGAGGAGTTTGAAACGGGCTGAAAAATAGGAGAAGCATGAAGTGGTGTGGAAAAATATGAAGAGCCTGAAAAGGTGTGGAAAATATGAAGAGCTTCAAAAGGTGTGAAATACATGAGGAGCATGAAACTCTCTGAAAAATAGAAGGAGCCTGAAGCGGTGTTCAAAAACATGAAGAGCCTGAAAAGGTCGGAATAATATGAAGAGCTTGAAAAGGTGTGAAATATATGAAGAGCTTCAAAAGGTGTCAAAAATGAGATGAGCATGAAACGGTGTGAAAAATAGGAGGAGCATGAAGCGGTTTTGAAAAAAATGAAGAGGCTGAAAAGGTGTGAAATATATGAAGAGCTTCAAGAGGTGTCAAAAATATGAAGAGCATGAAATGGTCTGACAAATAGGAGGGTCATGAAGCGGTGTTCAAAAACGTGAAGAGACTGAAAAGGTATGAAAAATATGAAGAGCTTCAAAAGGTGTGAAAAATATGAGGAGCATGAAACGGTCTGAAAAATAGAAGCGGCATGAAATGCTGTTCAAAAACATGAAGAGCCTGAAAAGGTGTGAAAATTATGAAGAGCTTCAAAAGGTGTGAAATACATGAGGAGCATGAAACGGTTTGAAAAATAGGAGAAGCATGAAGTGGTGTTGAAAAACATGAAGAGCCTGAAAAGGAGTGAAAAATATGAAGAGCTTCAAAAGGTGTCAAACATATGAAGAACATGAAACGGTCTGAAAAATAGGAGGATCATGAAGCAGTGTTCAAAAACATGAAGAGCCTGAAAAGGTGTGAAAAATATGAAGAGCTTCAAAAGGTGTGAAATACATGAGGAGCATGAAACGGTCTGAAAAATAGGAGAAGCATGAAGTGGTGTGGAAAAACATGAAGAGCCTAAAAAGTTGTGAGAAATATGAAGAGCTTCAAAAGATGTGAAATACATGAGGAGCATGAAACTCTCTGAAAAATAGGAGGAGCATGAAGCAGTGTCAAAAACATGAAGAGCCTAAAATGATGTGAGAACTATGAAGAGCTTTAAAAGTTGTCAAAAATGAGATGAGCATGAAACGGTCTGAAAAATAGGAGGAGCATGAAGTGGTGTTAAAAACATGAAAAGCCTGAAAAGTTGTGAAATATATGAAGAGCTTCAAAAGGTGTCAAAAAAATGAGGAGAATGAAACGGTCTGAAAAATAGGAGGAGCATGAAGTGGTGTTGAAAAACATGAAGAGCCTGAAAATGTGTGAAACATATGAAGAGCTTCAAAAGGTGTCAAAATTATGAGGAGCATTAAACAGCCTGAAAAATTGGAGGAGCATGAAGCGGTGTTCAAAAATATGAAGAGCCTGAAAAGGTGTGAAAAATATGGAGAGCTTCAAAAGGTGTCAAAAATATGAGTAGCATGAAACGGTCTGAAAAATAGGAGGAGCATGAAGCGGTGATCAAAAACATGAAGAGCCGGAGAAGGTGTGAAAAATATGAAGAGCTTCAAAAGGTGTGAAATACATGAGGAGTTTGAAACAGGCTGAAAATTAGGAGAAGCATGAAGTGGTGTGGAAAAATATGAAGAGCCTGAAAAGGTGTGGAAAATATGAAGAGCTTCAAAAGGTGTGAAATACATGAGGAGCATGAAACTCACTGAAAAATAGAAGGAGCCTGAAGCGGTGTTCAGAAACATGAAGTGCCTGAAAAGGTGTGAAAAATATGAAGAGCTTCAAACGGTGTCAAAAATATGAGGAGCATGAAACGGTCTGAAAAACAGGAGAAGCATGAAGCGGTGTTCAAAAACATGAAGAGCCTGAAAAGGTCTGAATAATATGAAGAGCTTGAAAAGGTGTGAAATACATGAAGAGCTTCAAAAGGTGTCAAAAATGAGATGAGCATGAAACGGTGTGAAAAATAGGAGGAGCATGAAGCGGTTTTGAAAAAAATGAAGAGGCTGAAAAGGTGTGAAAAATATGAAGAGCTTCAAGAGGTGTCAAAAATATGAAGAGCATGAAATGGTCTGAAAAATAGAAGCGGCATGAAATGCTGTTCAAAAACATGAAGAGCCTGAAAAGGTGTGAAAATTATGAAGAGCTTCAAAAGGTGTGAAATACATGAGGAGCATGAAACGGTCTGAAAAATAGGAGAAGCATGAAGTGGTGTTGAAAAACATGAAGAGCCTGAAAAGGAGTGAAAAATATGAAGAGCTTCAAAAGGTGTCAAACATATGAAGAACATGAAACGGTCTGAAAAATAGGAGGATCATGAAGCAGTGTTCAAAAACATGAAGAGCCTGAAAAGGTGTGAAAAATATGAAGAGCTTCAAAAGGTGTGAAATACATGAGGAGCATGAAACGGTCTGAAAAATAGGAGAAGCATGAAGTGGTGTGGAAAAACATGAAGAGCCTAAAAAGTTGTGAGAAATATGAAGAGCTTCAAAAGATGTGAAATACATGAGGAGCATGAAACTCTCTGAAAAATAGGAGGAGCATGAAGCAGTGTCAAAAACATGAAGAGCCTAAAAAATGTGAGAACTATGAAGAGCTTTAAAAGTTGTCAAAAATGAGATGAGCATGAAACGGTCTGAAAAATAGGAGGAGCATGAAGTGGTGTTAAAAACATGAAAAGCCTGAAAAGGTGTGAAATATAAGAAGAGCTTCAAAAGTTGTCAAAAATATGAGGAGAATGAAACGGTCTGAAAATTAGGAGGAGCATGAAGTGGTGTTGAAAAACATGAAGAGCCTGAAATGGTGTGAAATATATGAAGAGCTTCAAATTGTGTGAAAAATATGAGGAGCTTCAAAAAGTGTCAAAAATAGGAGGAGCAAGAAATGGTCTGAAAAATACGAGGAGCATGAAGAGATGTTGAAGAAAATGAAGAACCTGAAAAGGTGTGAAAAATATGACGAGCTTCTAAAGGTGTCAAAAATATGAGGAGCATGAGGTCTGAAAAGTAGGAGGAGCATAAAGTGGTGTTGAAAAACAGGAAGAGACTGAAAAGTGTGAAAAATATGAAGATCTTCAAAAGGTGTCAAAAATATGAGGAGCATGAAACGGTCTGAAAAATCGGAGGAGCATGAAGCGGTGTTGAAAAACATGAAGAGCCTGAACACGTGTGAAAAAATATGAAGAGCTTCAAAAGGTGTGAAGAATATGAAGAGCTTCAAAAGGTGTCGAAAATGAGATGAGCATGAAATGGTCTGAAAAATAGCAGGAGCATGAAAAGGTGTGAAAAATATGAAGAGCTTCAAAAGGTGTCAAAAATGAAATGAGCATGAAATGGTCTGAAAAATAAGAGGAGCATGAAGCGGTGTTCAAAAACATGAAGAGCCTGAAAAGATATGACAAATATGAAGAGCTTCAAAAGCTGTCAAAAATATGAGGAGCATGAAACGGTCTGAAAAATAGGAGGAGCATGAAGCGGTGTTCAAAAACATGAAGAGCCTGAAAAGTTGTGAAAAATATGAAGAGCCTCTAAAGGTGTCAAAAATATGAGGAGCATGAAACGGTCTGAAAAATAGGAGAAGCATGAAGCGGTGTTGAAAAACCTGAAGAGCCTGAAAACTTATGAAAAATATGAAGAGCTTCAAAAGGTGTGAAATTCATGAGGAGCCGAAACTGTCTGAAAAATAGGAGGAGCATGAAGTGGTGTTCAAAAACATGAAGAGCCTGAAAATTTGTGAAAAATATGAAAAGCTTCTAAAGGTGTTAAAGATGAGATGAGCATGAAACGGTCTGAAAAATAGGAGGAGCATGAAGCGGTGTTCAATTACATGAAGAGCTTGAAAAGTTGTGAAAAATATGAAGAGCTTCAAAAGGTGTGAAAACTATGAGGAGAATGAAACGGTCTGAAATATAGGAGGAGCATGAAGCGGTGTTCAAAAACATGAAGAGCCTGAAAAGGTGTGAAAAATATGAAGAGCTTCATAAGTTGTCAAGAATATGAGGAGAACGAAACGGTCTGAAAAATATGAGGAGCATGAAGCCGTGTTCAAAAACATGAAGAGCCTGAAAACGTGTGGAAAATATGAACAGCTTCAAAAGGTGTGAAAAATATGAAGTGCTTCAAAAGGTGTCAAAAATGAGATGAGCATGAAACGGTCTGACAAATAGAACGAGCATGAAGTGGTGTTGAAAAAAAGGAAGAGCCTGAAAAGGTGTGAAATATATGAAGAGCTTCAAAAGGTGTCAAAAATATGAGGAGCATGAAACGGTCTGAAAAATAGGAGGTGCATGAAATGCTGATCAAACACATGAAGGGCCAGAAAAGTTTTGAAAAATATAAAGAGCTTCAAAAGGTGTGAAATACATTTGGACATGAAACGGTCTGAAAAATAGGAGGAGCATGAGGCGGTTTTCAAATACATGAAGAGCCTGAAAAGTGTGAAAAATATGAAGAGCTTCAAAAGGTGTCAAAAATATGAGGAGCATGAAACGGTCTGAAAAATAGGAGGAGCATGAAGCTGTGTTGAAAAACAAGAAGAGCCTGAAAAGGTGTGAAATATATGAATAGCTTCAAAAGGTGTAACAAATATGAGGACCATGAAACAGTTTGAAAAATAGGAATAGCATGAAACGGTGTTCAAAAACATGAAGAGCCTGAAAAGGTGTGAAAAATATGAAGAGCTTCAAAACGTGTCAAATATATGAGGAGCATGAAACGGTCTGAAAAATAGGAGGAGCATGAAGTGGTGTTGAAAAACATGAAGAGCCTGAAATGGTGTGATATACATGAAGAGCTTCAAAATGTGTGAAAAATATGAGGAGCTTCAAAAAGTGTCAAAAATATGAGGAGCAAGAAACGGTCTGAAAAATACGAGGAGCATGAAGAGGTGTTGAAGAAAATGAAGAGCCTGAAAAGGTGTGAAAAATATGAAGAGCTTCTAAAGGTGTCAAAAATATGAGGAGCATGAAGGTCTGAAAAATAGGAAGAGCATGAAGAGGTGTTGAAAAACATGAAGAGCCGGAAAAGTGTGAAAAATATGAAGAGCTTCAAAAGGTGTCAAAAATATGAGTAGCATGAAATGGTCTGAAAAATAGGAGGAGCATGAAGAAGTGTTGAAAAACATGAAGAGCCTGAACACGTGTGAAAAAATATGAAGAGCTTCAAAAGGTGTGAAGAATATGAAGAGCTTCAAAAGGTGTCAAAAATGAGATTAGCATGAAACGGTCTGAAAAATAGGAGGAGCATGAAGTCGTGTTGAAAAAAAAAGAAGAGCCTGAAAAGCTGTGAAATATATGAAGAGCTTCAAAATGAGTCAAAAATATGAGGAGCATGAAACGGTCTGAAATATAGGAGGAGCATGAAGCGGTGTTGAAAAACATGAAGAGCGTGAAAAGGTGTGAAAAATATGAAGAGCTTCTAAAGGTGTCAAAAATATGAGGAGCATGAAACGGTCTGAAAAATAGGAGGAGCATGAAGCGGTGTTCAAAAACCTGAAGAGCGTGAAAAGGTGTGAAAAATATGAAGAGCTTCAAAAGGTGTCAAAAATATGAGGAGCATGAAACGGTCTGAATAATATGAGGAGCATGAAGCGGTGTTGAAAAACATGAAGAGCCTGAAAAGGTGTGAAAAATATGAAGAGCTTCAAAAGATGTGAAAATTATGAGGAGCATGAAACGGTCTGAAAAATAGGAGGTGCATGAAACATTGATCAAAAACATGAAGAGCCTGAAAAGGTGTGAAAAATATGAAGAGCTGCAAAAGGTGTGAAATACATGATGAGCATGAAACGGGCTGAAAAATAGGAGAAGCATGAAGTGGTGTTGAAAAACATGAAGAGCCTGAAAACGTGTGAAAAAATATGAAGAGCTTCAAAAGGTGTCAAAAATATGAGGAGCATGAAACGGTCTGAAAAATAGGAGGAGCATGAAGCTGTGTTGAAAAACAAGAAGAGCCTGAAAAGGTGTGACATATATGAATAGCTTCAAAAGGTGTAACAAATATGAGGACCATGAAACGGTTTGAAAAATAGGAAGAGCATGAAACGGTGTTCAAAAACATGAAGAGCTTGAAAAGGTGTGAAAAATATGAAGAGCTTCAAAAGGTGTCAAAAATATGAAGAGCATGAAACGGTCTGAAAAATAGGAGGATCATGAAGCGGTGTTCAAAAACATGAATAGCTTGAAAAGGTGTGAAAAATATGAAGAGCTTCAAAAGGTGTCAAAAATATGAGGAGCATGAAACGGTCTGAAAAATAGGAGGAGCCTGAAACTGTGATCAAAAACTTGAAGAGCCTGCAAAGGTGTGAAAAATAGGAAGAGCTACAAAAGGTGTAAAATACATGAGGAGCATGAAACTCTCTGAAAAACAGGAGGAGCATGAAGATGTGCTCAAAAACATGAAGAGCCTGAAAAGTTGTGAAAAATATGAAGAGCTTCAAAAGGTGTGAAAAATATGAGGAGGATACAACCGTCTGAAAAATAGGAGGAGCATGAAGCGGAGTTCAAATACATGAAGAGCCTGAAATGCTGTGAAACATATGAAGAGCTTCAAAATGTGTAAAAAATATGAGGAGCATGAAAAGATCTGAAAAATAGGACGAGCATGAAGCGGTGTTGAAAAACATGAAGAGCCTGAAAAGGTGTGAAAAATATGAAGAGCTTCAAAAGTTGTGAAAAATATGAAGAGCTTGAAACGGTCTGAAAAATAGGAGGATCAAGAAACGGTGTTGAAAAACATGAAGAGCCTGAATACGTGTAAAATATGAAGAGCTACAAAAGGTGTCAAAAATATGAGGAGCATGAAACGGTCTATAAAATAGGAGGAGGTTGAAGCTGTGTTGAAAAACAAGAAGAGACTGAAAAGGTGTGGAAAATATGAAGAGCTTCAAAAGGTGTGAAAAATATGAAGAGCTTCAAAAGGTGTCAAAAATGAGATGAGCATGAAACGGTCTGACAAATAGGATGAGCATGAAGTGGTGTTGAAAAAAAGGAAGAGCCTGAAAAGATGTGAAAAATATGAAGAGCTTCAAAAGGTGTCAAAAATAGGAGGAGAATGAAACGGTTTGAAACATAGGTGGAGCATGAAGGGGTGTTCAAAAATATGAAGAGCCTGAAAAGGTGTGAAAAATATGAAGAGCTTCAAAAGGTGTCAAAAATATGAGGAGCATGAAATGGTCTGAAAAATAGGAGGAGCATGAAATGCTGATCAAACACATGAAGGGCCTGAAAAGTTTTGAAAAATATAAAGAGCTTCAAAAGGTGTGAAATATATTTGGACATGAAACGGTCTGAAAAATAGGAGGAGCATGAGGCGGTTTTCAAATACATGAAGAACCTTAAAAATTGTGAAAAATATGAAGAGCTTCAAAAGGTGTCAAATATATGAGGAGAATGAAACGGTCTGAAAAATAGGAGGAGCATGAAGTGGTGTTGAAAAACATGAAGAGCCTGAAATGGTGTGAAATATATGAAGAGCTTCAAAATGTGTGAAAAATATGAGGAGCTTCAAAAAATGTCAAAAATATGAGGAGCAAGAAACGGTCTGAAAAATACGAGGAGCATGAAGAGGTGTGGAAGAAAATGAAGAGCCTGAAAAGGTGTGAAAAATATGAAGAGTTTCTAAAGGTGTCAAAAATATGAGGAGCATGAAGGTCTGAAAAATAGGAAGAGCATGAAGTGGTGTTGAAAAACATGAAGAGCCTGAAAAGTGTGAAAAATATGAAGAGCTTCAAAAGGTGTCAAAAATATGAAGAGCATGAAACGGTCTGAAATATAGGAGGAGCATGAAGCGGTGTTGAAAAACATGAAGAGCCTGAACACGTGTGAAAAAATATCAAGAGCTTCAAAAGGTGTGAAGAATATGAAGAGCTTCAAAAGGTGTCAAAAATGAGATGAGCATGAAACGGTCTGAAAAATAGGAGGAGCATGAAGTGGTGTTGAAAAAGAAAGAAGAGCCTGAAAAGCTGTGAAATATATGAAGAGCTTCAAAAGGTGTCAAAAATATGAGGAGCATGAAACGGTCTGAAATATAGGAGGAGCATGAAGCGGTGTTGAAAAACATGAAGAGCGTGAAAAGGTGTGAAAAATATGAAGAGCTTCTAAAGGTGTCAAAAATATGAGGAGCATGAAACGGTCTGAAAAATAGGAGGAGCATGAAGCGGTGTTCAAAAACCTGAAGAGCGTGAAAAGGTGTGAAAAATATGAAGAGCTTCAAAAGGTGTCAAAAATATGAGGAGCATGAAACGGTCTGAATAATAGGAGGAGCATGAAGCGGTGTTGAAAAACATGAAGAGCCTGAAAACGTGTGAAAAAATATGAAGAGCTTCAAAAGGTGTGAAAAATATGAAGAGATTCAAAAGGTGTCAAAAATGCGATGCGCATGAAACGGTCTGAAAAATAGGAGTAGCATGAAGTCTTGTTGAAAAAAAAGAAGAGCCTAAAAAGGTGTGAAATATATGAAGAGCTTCAAAAGGTATCAAAAATATGAGGAGCACGAAACGGTCTGAAAAATAGGAGGAGCATGAAGCGATGTTGAACAACATGAAGAGTGTGAAAAGGTGTGAAAAATATGAAGAGCTTCTAAAGGTATCAAAAATATGGGGAGCATGAAACGGTCTGAAAAATAGGAGGAGCATGAAGCGGTGTTCAAAAACCTGAAGAGCCTGAAAAGGTGTGAAAAATATGAAGAGCTTCAAAAGATGTGAAAATTATGAGGAGCATGAAACGGTCTGAAAAATAGGAGGTGCATGAAACATTGATCAAAAACATGAAGAGCCTAAAAAGATGTGAAAAATATGAAGAGCTGCAAAAGGTGTGAAATACATGATGAGCATGAAACGGGCTGAAAAATAGGAGAAGCATGAAGTGGTGTGGAAAAACTTGAAGAGCCTGAAAAGGTGTGAAAAATATGAAGAGCTTCAAAAGGTGTGAAATACATGAGGAGCATGAAACTCTCTGAAAAATAGGAGGAGCATGAATCGGTGCTCAAAAACATGAAGAGCCTGAAAAGTTGTGAAAAATATGAAGAGCTTCAAAAGGTGTCAAAAATATGAGGAGCATAAAACGGTCTGAAAAATAGGAGGAGCATGAAGCGGAGTTCAAAAACATGAAGAGCCTGAATACGTGTAAAATATGAAGAGCTACAAAAGGTGTCAAAAATATGAGGAGCATGAAACGGTCTGAAAAATAGGAGGAGCATGAAATACTGATCAAACACATGAAGGGCCTGAAAAGTTTTGAAAAATATAAAGAGCTTCAAAAGGTGTGAAATACATTTGGATATGAAACGGTCTGAAAAATAGGAGGAGCATGAAATGCTGATCAAACACATGAAGGGCCTGAAAAGTTTTGAAAAATATAAAGAGCTTCAAAAGGTGTGAAATACATTTGGACATGAAACGGTCTGAAAAATAGGAGGAGCATGAGGCGGTGTTGAAAAACATGAAGAGCCTGAACACGTGTGAAAAAATATGAAGAGCTTCAAAAGGTGTGAAGAATATGAAGAGCTTCAAAAGGTGTCAAAAATGAGATGAGCATGAAACGGTCTGAAAAATAGGAGGAGCATGAAGTGGTGTTGAAAAAGAAAGAAGAGCCAGAAAAGCTGTGAAAAATATGAAGAGCTTCAAAAGGTGTCAAAAATATGAGGAGCATGAAACGGTCTGAAATATAGGAGGAGCATGAAGCGGTGTTGAAACACATGAAGAGCGTGAAAAGGTGTGAAAAATATGAAGAGCTTCTAAAGGTGTCAAAAATATGAGGAGCATGAAACGGTCTGAAAATTAGGAGGAGCATGAAGCGGTGTTCAAAAACCTGAAGAGCGTGAAAAGGTGTGAAAAATATGAAGAGCTTCAAAAGGTGTCAAAAATATGAGGAGCATGAAACGGTCTGAATAATAGGAGGAGCATGAAGCGGTGTTGAAAAACATGAAGAGCCTGAAAACGTGTGAAAAAATATGAAGAGCCTGAAAAGGTGTGAAAAATATGAAGAGATTCAAAAGGTGTCAAAAATATTAGGAGCATGAAACGGTCTTAAAAAAAGGAGGAGCAGGAAACCGTGTTCAAAAACATGAAGAGCCTGAAAAGGTGTGAAAAATATGAAGAGCTTCAAAAGGTATTAAAAATAGGAGGAGCATGAAGCGGTGTTCAAAAACATGAAGAGCCTGAAAATGTGTGTAAACTATGAAGAGCTTCAAAATGTGTCAAAAATATGAGGAGCATGAAACGGTCTGAAAAATAGGTGGATCAAGAATCGGTCTTGAAAAACATGAAGAGCGTGAAAACGTGTGAAAAATATGAAGAGCTTCAAACGGTGTGAAAAATATGAAAAGCTTAAAATGGTGTCAAAAATGAGATGAGCATGAAACGGTCTGAAAAATAGGTGGAGCATGAAACGGTGTTCAAAAACATGAAGAGCCTGAAAAGCTGTGAAAAATATGAAGAGCCTCAAGGTGTGAAATACTTGAGGAGCATGAATCGGTCTGAAAAATAGGAGGAGCATGAAGCGGTGTTGTATAACATGAAGAGCCTGAAAAGGTGTGAAAAATATGAAGAGCTTCAAAAGTGTCAAAAATATGAGGAGCATGAAACGGTCTGAAAAATAGGAGGAGCATGAAGCCGTGTTCAAAAACATGAAGAGCCTGAAATGGTGTTAAAAATATGAAGAGCTTCAAAAGTTGTCAAAAATATGAGGAGCATGAAACGATCTGAAAAATAGGAGGAGCATGAAGCGCAGTTCAGAAACATGAAGAGCCAGAAAAGGGGTGAAAAATATGAAGAGCTTCAAAAGGTGTCAAAAATATGAGGAGCATGAAACGGTCTGAAAAATAGGAGGAGCATGAAGCCGTGTTCAAAAACATGAAGAGCCTGAAATGTTGTGAAAAACATGAAGAGCCTAAAAGGTGTGAAAAATATGAAAAGCTTCAAAAGATGTCACAAATATGAAGAGCATGAAATGGTCTGAAATATTGAAGGATCATGAAGCGGGGTTCAAAAACATGAAGAGCCTGAAAACCTTTGAAAAATATGAAGAGCTTCAAAGGTGTGAAAAATATGAAGAGCTTCAAAAGTTTTCAAAAATATGAGGAGCATGAAACGGTCTGAAAAATAGGAGGAGCATGAAGCGGTGTTGAAAAAATGAAGAGCCTGAAATGGTGTGAAAAATATGAAGAGCTTCAAAAGGTGTCAATAATATGAGGAGCATGAAAAGGTCTGAAAAATACGAGGAGCATGAAGTGGTGTTGAAAAACATGAAGTGCCTGAAAAGATGTGAAAAATATGAAGAGCTTCAAAATGTGTCAAAAATATGAGGAGCATGAAACGGTCTGAAAAAGAGGAGAAGCATGAAGCGTTGTTGAAAAACATGAGGAGCCTGAAAACGTGTGAAAAATATGAAGAGCTTCAAAAATATGAAAAATATGAAGAGATTCAAAAGATGTGAAAAATATGAAGAGTTTCAAAAGATGTCAAAAATGAGATGAGCATGAAACGGTCTGAAGAAAAGGAGGAGCATGAAGCGGAGTTCACAAAAATGAACAGCCTGAAAAGGTGGAAAATATATGAAGAGCTTCAAAAGGTGTCAAAAATTTGAGGAGCATGAAACAGTCTGAAAAATAGGAGGAGCATGAATTGGTTTTGAAAATATGAAGAGCCTGAAAACATGCGAAATATATGAAGCGCTTCAAAAGGTGTGAAATACATGAGGAGCATGAAACAGTTGAAAAATAGAAGGAGCATGAAGCGGTGTTCAAAAACACGAAGAGCATGAAAGTTGTGAAAAATGTGAAGAGCTTTAAAAGGTGTCAAAAATATGAGAAGCATGAAACGTTCTGAAAAATAGGAGGATCATGAAACGTTGTTCAAAAACATGAAGAGCTAGAAAAGGTGTGAAAAATATGAAGAGCCTCAAAACGTGTCAAAAATATGAGGAGTATGAAACGGTCTGGAAAATAGCAGGAGCATGAAGCACTGTTGAAAAAGATGAAGAGCCTGAAAACGTGTGAAAAATATGAAGAGCTTCAAAATTATGAAAAATATGAAGAGCTTCAATAGGTGTGAAAAATGTGAAGAGATTCAAAATGTGTCAAAAATGACATGAGCATGAAACGGTCTGAAAAATACGAGGAGCATGAAGCGGTGTTGAAAATCATGAAGAGCCTGAAAAGGTGTTAAAAATATGAAGAGCCTCAAAAGGTGTGAAATACATGAGGAACATGAAACGGTCTGAAAAATAGGAGGAGCATGAAGTGGTGTTCAAAAACATGAAGAGCCTGAAAAGGTGTGAGAAATATGAAGAGCTTCAAAAGGTGTCAAAAATATGAGGAGCATGATACTGTCTGCAAAATAGGAGGAGCATGAAGTTGTGTTGAAAAACATGAAGAGCCTGAAAAAGTGTGAAAAATATGAAGAGCTTCAAAAGGTGTCAAATATATGAGGAGTATGAAACGGTCTGAAAAATAGGAGGAGCATAAAGCGGTGTTCAAAAACATGAAGAGCCTGAAAAGGTGTGAAAAATATGAAGAGCTTCAAAAGGTATCAAAAATATGAGGAGCATGAAACGGTCTGCAAATAGGACGAGCATGAAGCGGTGTTAAAAACATGAAGAGCCTGAAAAGGTGTGAAAAATATGAAGAGCTTCAAAATGTGTCAAAAATGAGATGAGCATGAAACGGTCTAAAAAATAGGAGGAGCATGAAGCGGTGTTCAAAAAAATGCAGAGAGTGAAAAATTGTGAAAAATATGAAGAGCTTCAAAAGGTGTAAAAATAGGAGGAGCATGAAACGGTCTGCAAATAGGACGAGCATGAAGCGGTGTTAAAAACATGAAGAGCCTGAAAAGGTGTGAAAAATATGAAGAGCTTCAAAATGTGTCAAAAATGAGATGAGCATGAAACGGTCTAAAAAATAGGAGGAGCATGAAGCGGTGTTCAAAAAAATGCAGAGAGTGAAAAATTGTGAAAAATATGAAGAGCTTCAAAAGGTGTAAAAATAGGAGGAGCGTGAAACGGGTTGAAAAATAGGAGGAGCATGAACCGGTGTTCAAAAACATAAAGACCATGAAAATGTGTGAAAAAC
This sequence comes from Dama dama, assembly GCF_033118175.1. Taxonomy (NCBI): domain Eukaryota; kingdom Metazoa; phylum Chordata; class Mammalia; order Artiodactyla; family Cervidae; genus Dama; species Dama dama. Next base: position 365,695 of record NW_026870882.1, read on the forward strand.
ATGAAGAGCTTCATAAGGTGTCAAAATTAGTTTAGAATGAAAGGGTCTGAAAAATAGGAGGAGCATGAAGTGGTGTTGAAAACATGAAGAGCCTGAAAAGGTGTGAAATATACGAAGAGCTTCAGAAGGTGTGAAAAACATGAAGTGCATCAAAAGGTGTCAAAAATGAGATGAGCATGAAACGGTCTGAAAAATAGGAGGACCATGAAGTGGTATTGAAAAACATGAAGATCCTGAATACGTGTGAAAAATATGAAGAGCTTCAAAAATATGAAAAATATGAAGAGATTCAAAAGGTGTGAAAAATATGAAGAGCTTCAAAAGATGTCAAAAATGAGATGAGCATGAAAAGGTCTGAAGAAAAGGAGGAGTATAAAGCGGAGTTCACAAAAATGAAGAGCCTGAAAAGGTGGAAAATATATGAAGAGCTTCAAAAGGTGTCAAAAATTTGAGGAGCATGAAACACTCTGAAAAATAGGAGGAGCATGAATTGGTTTTGAAAAACATGAAGAGACTGAAAACATGCGAAATATATGAAGCGCTTCAAAAGGTGTGAAATACATGAGGAGCATGAAACAGTTGAAAAATAGGAGGAGCATGAAGCAGTGTCCAAAAACATGAAGAACCGGAAAAGGTGTGAAAAATATGAAGAGCTTCAAAAGGTGTGAAAATTATGAGGAGCATGAAACGGTCTGAATAATAGGAGGAGCATGAAACTGTGTTCAAAAACATGAAGAGCCTGAAAAGGTGTGAAAAATATGAAGAGCTTCAAAGGGTTGGAAATACATGGAGAGCATGAAACGGTCTGAAAAATAGGAGGAGCATGAAGCGGTGTTGAAAAACATGAAGAGTCTGAAAAGGTGTGAAAATTATGAAGAGCTTCAAAAGATTTCAAAAATATGAGGATCATGAAAAGTTCTGATGAATTGGAGGAACATGAAGCGGTGTTGAAAAACATGAAGAGCCTGAAAAGGTGTGAAAAATATGAAGAGCTTCAAAAGGTGTGAAAAATATGAAGAGCTTCAAAAGGTGTCAGAAATGAGAGGAGCATGAAACGGTATGAAAAATAGGAGAAGCATGAAGTGGCTTTGAAAAACATGAAGAGCCTGAAAAGATGTGAAAAATATGAAGAGCTTCAAAACGTGTCAAAAATATGAGGAGCATGAAACGGTCTGAAAAATAGGAGGAGCATGAAACGGTGTTCAAAAACATGAAGAGCCTGAAAAGGTGTGAAAAATATGAAGAGCTTCAAAACGTGTCAAAAATATGAGGAGCATGAAACGGTCTGAAAAATAGAAGGAGCAAGAAGCGGTGTTGAAAAAGATTAAGAGCCTGAAAACATTTGAAAAATATGAAGAGCTTCAAAAGATGTGGAAAATATGAAGAGCTTCAAAATGTGTCAAAAGTGAGATGAGTATGAAACGGGCTGAAAAATAGGAGGACCACAAGTGGTGTTGAAAAACATGAAGAACCTGAAAATGTGTGAAATATATGAAGAGATTCAAAAGGTGTCAAAAATATGAGGAGCATGAATCGGTGTTGAAAAACATGAAGAGCCTGAAAATGTGTGAAAAATATGAAGAGCCTCAAAAGGTGTCAAAAATATGAGGAGCATGAAACGGTCTGAAAAATAGGAGAAGCATGAAGCGGTGTTGAAAAACATGAAGAACATGAAAAGGTGTGAAAAATATGAAGAGCTTCAAAAGGTGTCAAAAATATGAGGAGCATGAACCGGTCTGAAAAATAGGAGGAGCATGAAGCGGTGTTCAAAAACATGAAGAGCATGAAAAGGTGTGAAAAATATGAAGAGCTTCAAAAGGTGTCAAAAATATGAGGAGCATGAAACGGTCTGAAAAATAGGAGGAGCAAGAAGCGGTGTTGAAAAACATGAAGAGCCTGAAAAGGTGTGAAAAATATGAAGAGCTTCAAAAGGTGTCAAAAATATGAGGAGCATGAAACGGTCTGAAAAATATGAGGAGCACGAAGCCGTGTTGAAAAACATGAAGAGCCTGAAAAGGTGTGAAAAATATGAAGAGCTTCAAAAGGTGTCAAAAATATGAGTAGCATGAAACGGTCTGAAAAATAGGAGGAGCATGAAGTGGTGTAGAAAAACATGAAGAGACTGAAAAGGTGTGAAAAACATGACGAGCTTCTAACGGTGTCAAAAATATGAGGATCATGAAACGGTGTGAAAAACAGGAGGAGCATGAAGTGCTGTTGAGAAACATGTAGAGGCTGAAAAGGTGTGAAAAATATGAATAGCTTCAAAAGTTTTCAAATATATGAGGAGCATGAAACTATCTTTAAAATAGGAGGAGCATGAAACAGTGTTGAGAAACATGAAGAGCCTGAAAGGTGTGAAAAATATGAAGACCTTCAAAAGGTGTCAAAAAGAGGAGGCACATGAAACTGTCTGAAAAATAGGAGGAGCATAAAGTGGTGTTCAAAATCATGAAGAGCCTTAAAAGGTGTGAAAAATATGAAGAGCTTCAAAAGGTGTGAAAAAAAAGAAGAGCTTCAAAATCTGTCAAAAATATGAGGAGTATGAAACGATCTGAAAAATAGGAGCAGCAAGAAACAGTGTTCAAAGACATGAAGAGCCTGAAATGGTGTGAAAAATATGAAGAGCTTCAAAACGTGTCAAAAATATGAGGAGCATGAAACGATCTGAAAAATAGGAGGAGCAAGAAGCGGTGTTGAAAAACATGAAGAGCCTGAAAATGTGTGAAATATATGAAGAGCTTCAAAAGGTGTCAGAAATGAGAGGAGCATGAAACGGTCTGAAAAATAGGAGGAGAATGAAACGCTGATGAAGAACATGAAGGGCATGAAAAGGTGTGAAAAATATGAAGAGCTTCAAAAGGTGTCAAAAATATGAGGAGCATGAAACAGTCTGAAAAATAGGAGGAGCATGAAACGGTGTTGAAAAACATGAACAGCTTGAAAAGGTGTGAAAAATATGAAGAGCTTCAAAACGGTCATAAATATGAGGAGCATGAATCGGTCTGAAAAATAGGAGAAGCATGAAGCGGTGTTGAAAAACATTAAGAGCCTGAAAAGATGTGAAATATATGAACAGCTTCAAAAGGTGTCAAAAATATGAAGAGCATCAAAGGGTCTGAAAAATAGGAGGAGCATGAACCGGTGTTCAAAAACATGAAGAGTCTGAAAAGGTGTGAAAAATATGAAGAGCTTCAAAAGGTGTGAAAAATACGAGGACTATAAAACGGTCTGAAAAATAGAAGAAGCATGAAATGGTGTTGAAAAACATGAAGATCCTGAAATGGTGTGAAATATATGAAGAGCTTCACAATGTGTGAAAAATATGAGGAGCTTCAAAAAGTGTCAGAAATATGAGGAGCATGAAACGGTCTGAAAAATAGGATGAGCATGAAACTTTTTTGAAAAAGATGAAGAGCATGAAAAGGTGTGAAAAATATGAAGAGCTTCAAAAGGTGTTAAATTCATGAGGAGCATGAAACGGTCTGAAAAATACGAGGAGAATAAAGCTGTGTTCAAAAACATGAAGAGCCTGAAAAGGTGTGGAAAATATGAAGAGCTTCAAAAGGTGTGAAAAATATGAAGAGCTTCAAAAGGTGTGAAAAATATGAAGAGCTTCAAAAGGTGTCAAAAATATGAGGAGCATTAACAGTCTGAAAAATAGGAGGAGCATGAAACGGTGTTCAAAAACATGAAGAGCCTGAAAAGGTGTGAAAAATATCAAGAGCTTCTAAATGTGTCAAAAATATGAGGAGCTTGAAACGGTCTGAAAAATAGGAGGAGCATGAAGTGGTGTTGAAAAACATGAAGATCCGGAAAATTGTGAAAAATATGAAGAGCTTCCAAAGGTGTCAAAAATATGAGGAACATGAAACGGTCTTAAAAATAGGAGGTTCATGAAGCGGTGTTGAAAAACATGAAGAACCTGAAAAGGTGTGAAATATATGAAGAGCTTCAAAAGGTGTCAGAAATGAGAGGAGCATGAAACGGTATGAAAAATAGGAGAAGCATGAAGTGGCTTTGAAAAACATGAAGAGCCTGAAAAGATGTGAAAAATATGAAGAGCTTCAAAACGTGTCAAAAATATGAGGAGCATGAAACGGTCTGAAAAATAGGAGGAGCATGAAACGGTGTTCAAAAACATGAAGAGCCTGAAAAGGTGTGAAAAATATGAAGAGCTTCAAAACGTGTCAAAAATATGAGGAGCATGAAACGGTCTGAAAAATAGGAGGAGCAAGAAGCGGTGTTGAAAAAGATTAAGAGCCTGAAAACATTTGAAAAATATGAAGAGCTTCAAAAGGTGTGGAAAATATGAAGAGCTTCAAAATGTGTCAAAAGTGAGATGAGTATGAAACGGGCTGAAAAATAGGAGGACCACAAGTGGTGTTGAAAAACATGAAGAACCTGAAAATGTGTGAAATATATGAAGAGATTCAAAAGGTGTCAAAAATATGAGGAGCATGAATCGGTGTTGAAAAACATGAAGAGCCTGAAAATGTGTGAAAAATATGAAGAGCCTCAAAAGGTGTCAAAAATATGAGGAGCATGAAACGGTCTGAAAAATAGGAGAAGCATGAAGCGGTGTTGAAAAACATGAAGAACATGAAAAGGTGTGAAAAATATGAAGAGCTTCAAAAGGTGTCAAAAATATGAGGAGCATGAACCGGTCTGAAAAATAGGAGGAGCATGAAGCGGTGTTGAAAAACATGAAGAGCCTGAAAAGGTGTGAAAAATATGAAGAGCTTCAAAAGGTGTCAAAAATATGAGGAGCATGAAACGGTCTGAAAAATATGAGGAGCACGAAGCCGTGTTGAAAAACATGAAGAGCCTGAAAAGGTGTGAAAAATATGAAGAGCTTCAAAAGGTGTCAAAAATATGAGTAGCATGAAACGGTCTGAAAAATAGGAGGAGCATGAAGTGGTGTAGAAAAACATGAAGAGACTGAAAAGGTGTGAAAAACATGACGAGCTTCTAACGGTGTCAAAAATATGAGGATCATGAAACGGTGTGAAAAACAGGAGGAGCATGAAGTGCTGTTGAGAAACATGTAGAGGCTGAAAAGGTGTGAAAAATATGAATAGCTTCAAAAGTTTTCAAATATATGAGGAGCATGAAACTATCTTTAAAATAGGAGGAGCATGAAACAGTGTTGAGAAACATGAAGAGCCTGAAAGGTGTGAAAAATATGAAGACCTTCAAAAGGTGTCAAAAAGAGGAGGCACATGAAACTGTCTGAAAAATAGGAGGAGCATAAAGTGGTGTTCAAAATCATGAAGAGCCTTAAAAGGTGTGAAAAATATGAAGAGCTTCAAAAGGTGTGAAAAAAAAGAAGAGCTTCAAAATCTGTCAAAAATATGAGGAGTATGAAACGATCTGAAAAATAGGAGCAGCAAGAAACAGTGTTCAAAGACATGAAGAGCCTGAAATGGTGTGAAAAATATGAAGAGCTTCAAAACGTGTCAAAAATATGAGGAGCATGAAACGATCTGAAAAATAGGAGGAGCAAGAAGCGGTGTTGAAAAACATGAAGAGCCTGAAAATGTGTGAAATATATGAAGAGCTTCAAAAGGTGTCAGAAATGAGAGGAGCATGAAACGGTCTGAAAAATAGGAGGAGAATGAAACGCTGATGAAGAACATGAAGGGCATGAAAAGGTGTGAAAAATATGAAGAGCTTCAAAAGGTGTCAAAAATATGAGGAGCATGAAACAGTCTGAAAAATAGGAGGAGCATGAAACGGTGTTGAAAAACATGAACAGCTTGAAAAGGTGTGAAAAATATGAAGAGCTTCAAAACGGTCATAAATATGAGGAGCATGAATCGGTCTGAAAAATAGGAGAAGCATGAAGCGGTGTTGAAAAACATTAAGAGCCTGAAAAGATGTGAAATATATGAACAGCTTCAAAAGGTGTCAAAAATATGAAGAGCATCAAAGTGTCTGAAAAATAGGAGGAGCATGAACCGGTGTTCAAAAACATGAAGAGTCTGAAAAGGTGTGAAAAATATGAAGAGCTTCAAAAGGTGTGAAAAATACGAGGACTATAAAACGGTCTGAAAAATAGAAGAAGCATGAAATGGTGTTGAAAAACATGAAGATCCTGAAATGGTGTGAAATATATGAAGAGCTTCACAATGTGTGAAAAATATGAGGAGCTTCAAAAAGTGTCAGAAATATGAGGAGCATGAAACGGTCTGAAAAATAGGATGAGCATGAAACTTTTTTGAAAAAGATGAAGAGCATGAAAAGGTGTGAAAAATATGAAGAGCTTCAAAAGGTGTTAAATTCATGAGGAGCATGAAACGGTCTGAAAAATACGAGGAGAATAAAGCTGTGTTCAAAAACATGAAGAGCCTGAAAAGGTGTGGAAAATATGAAGAGCTTCAAAAGGTGTGAAAAATATGAAGAGCTTCAAAAGGTGTGAAAAATATGAAGAGCTTCAAAAGGTGTCAAAAATATGAGGAGCATTAACAGTCTGAAAAATAGGAGGAGCATGAAACGGTGTTCAAAAACATGAAGAGCCTGAAAAGGTGTGAAAAATATCAAGAGCTTCTAAATGTGTCAAAAATATGAGGAGCTTGAAACGGTCTGAAAAATAGGAGGAGCATGAAGTGGTGTTGAAAAACATGAAGATCCGGAAAACTGTGAAAAATATGAAGAGCTTCCAAAGGTGTCAAAAATATGAGGAACATGAAACGGTCTTAAAAATAGGAGGTTCATGAAGCGGTGTTGAAAAACATGAAGAACCTGAAAAGGTGTGAAAAATATGAAGAGCTTCAAAAGGTGTCAGAAATGAGAGGAGCATGAAACGGGCTGAAAAATAGGAGAAGCATGAAACGATGATCAAAAACATGAAGAGCCTGAAAAGATGTGAAAAATATGAAGAGCTTCAAAAGGTGTCAAAAATATGAAGAGTATGAATCGGTCTGAAAAATAGAGGAGCAAGAAGCTGTGTTGAAAAAGATGAAGAGCCTGAAAACGTGTGAAAATATGAAGAGCTTCAAAAGGTGTCAAAAATATGAAGAGCTTCAAAAGGTGTCAAAAAAGAGATGAGCATGAAACGGTCTGAAAAATAGGAGGAGCAAGAAGCGGTGTTCAAAAACATGAAGAGCCTGAAAAGTTGTGAAATATATGAAGAGCTTCAAAAGGTGTGAAATACATGAGGAGCATGAAACTCTCTGAAAAATAGGAGGAGCATGAATTGGTGTTCAAAACATGAAGAGCCTGAGAAGATGTGAAAAATATGAAGAGCTTCAAAAAGTGTGAAAATTATGAAGAGCTTCAAAAGGTGTCAAAAATGAGATGAGCATGAAACGGTCTGAAAAATAGGACGAGCATGAAGCAGTGTTGCAAAACATGAAGAGCCTGAAAAGTTGTGAAAAATATGAAGAGCTTCAAAAGGTGTGAAAAATATGAGGAGAATGACACGGTCTGAAAAATAGGAGGAACATGAAGCGGTGTTGAAAAACATGAAGAGCCTGAAAAGGTGTGAAAAATATGAAGAGCTTCAAAAATATGAAAAATATGAGGAGCTTCAAAAGGTGTGAAAAATATGAGGAACATGAAATGATCTGAAAAATAGGAGGAGCATGAAACGGTTTTCAAAACATGAAGAGCCTGAAAAGTTGTGAAATATAAGAAGAGATTCAAAAAGTGTGAAAAATATGAAGAGCTTCAAAAGGTGTCAAAAATGAGATGAGCATGAAACGGTCTGAAAGAGAGGAGGAGCATGAAGCGTTGTAGAAAAAAATGAAGAGTCTGAAAAGGTGTTAAATATATGAAGAGCTTCAAAAGTTGTCAAAAATATGAGGAGCATGATACGGTCTGAAAAAGAGGAGGAACATGAAGCGGTGTTGAAAAACATGAAGAGCCTGAAAAAGTGTGAAAAATATGAAGAGCTTCAAAAGGTGTCAAAATTATGACGAGCAAGAAATGGTCTGAAAAATAGGAGGAGCATGAAACGGTGTTCAAACATGAAGAGCCTGAAAAGGTGTGAAAAATATGAAGGGCTTCAAAAGGTGTGAAAAATATGAAGAACTTCAAAAGCTGTCAAAAATGAGATGAGCATGAAACGGTCTGAAAAATATGAGGAACATGAAGTGGTGTTGAAAAACATGAAAAGCCTGAAAACGTGTGAAAAATATGAAGAGCTTCAAAAGGTGTCAAAAATGAGATGAGCATGAAAGGGTCTGAAAAATAGGAGTAGCATGGAACGGTGTTCAAAAACATGAAGAGCCACTACAATGTGAAAAATATGAAGAGCTTCAAAAGCTGTCAAATATATGAGGAGCATCAAACGGTCTAAAAAATAGGAGGAGCATGAAGTGGTGTTGAAAAACATGAAGAGCCTGATAATGTGTGAAAAATATGAAGAGCTTCAAAAGGTGTCAAAAATATGAGGAGCTGGAAACAGTCTGAAAAATGGGAGGAGCATGAAGTGGTGTTGAAAAACATGCAGAGCCTGAAAAGGTGTGAAAAATATGAAGAGCTTCAAAAGGTGCGAAATATAGGAGGAGCATGAAACGGTCTGAAAAATAGGAGGAGTATAAAGCGATGTTCAATAACATGAAGAGCCTGAAAAGGTGTGAAAAATATGAAGAGCTTCAAAAGGTGTGAAAAATAGGAGGAAAGGAAGCATTGTTCAAAAACATGAAGAGCCTGAAAATGTGTGAAAAATATGAAGAGCTTGAAAAGGTGTCAAAAAATGAGGAGCATGAAACGGTCTGAAAAAGAGGAGGATCATGAAGCGGTGTTGAAAAACATGAAGAGCCTGAAAACGTGTGAAAAATAAGAAGAGCTTCAAAAGGTGTCAAAAATATGAGGAGTATGAATCGGTCTGAAAAATAGAGGAGCAAGAAGCTGTGTTGAAAAAGATGAAGAGCCTGAAAACGTGTGAAAATATGAAGAGCTTCAAAAGGTGTCAAAAATATGAAGAGCTTCAAAAGGTGTCAAAAATGAGATGAGCATGAAACGGTCTGAAAAATAGGAGGAGCAAGAAGCGGTGTTCAAAAACATGAAGAGCCTGAAAAGTTGTGAAATATATGAAGAGCTTCAAAAGGTGTGAAATACATGAGGAGCATGAAACTCTCTGAAAAATAGGAGGAGCATGAATTGGTGTTCAAAACATGAAGAGCCTGAGAAGATGTGAAAAATATGAAGAGCTTCAAAAAGTGTGAAAATTATGAAGAGCTTCAAAAGGTGTCAAAAATGAGATGAGCATGAAACGGTCTGAAAAATAGGACGAGCATGAAGCAGTGTTGCAAAACATGAAGAGCCTGAAAAGTTGTGAAAAATATGAAGAGCTTCAAAAGGTGTGAAAAATATGAGGAGAATGACACGGTCTGAAAAATAGGAGGAACATGAAGCGGTGTTGAAAAACATGAAGAGCCTGAAAAGGTGTGAAAAATATGAAGAGCTTCAAAAATATGAAAAATATGAGGAGCTTCAAAAGGTGTGAAAAATATGAGGAACATGAAATGATCTGAAAAATAGGAGGAGCATGAAACGGTTTTCAAAACATGAAGCGCCTGAAAAGCTGTGAAATATAAGAAGAGATTCAAAAAGTGTGAAAAATATGAAGAGCTTCAAAAGGTGTCAAAAATGAGATGAGCATGAAACGGTCTGAAAGAGAGGAGGAGCATGAAGCGTTGTAGAAAAAAATGAAGAGTCTGAAAAGGTGTTAAATATATTAAGAGCTTCAAAAGTTGTCAAAAATATGAGGAGCATGATACGGTCTGAAAAAGAGGAGGAACATGAAGCGGTGTTGAAAAACATGAAGAGCCTGAAAAAGTGTGAAAACATGAAGAGCTTCAAAAGGTGTCAAAATTATGACGAGCATGAAATGGTCTGAAAAATAGGAGGAGCATGAAACGGTGTTCAAACATGAAGAGCCTGAAAAGGTGTGAAAAATATGAAGGGCTTCAAAAGGTGTGAAAAATATGAAGAACTTCAAAAGCTGTCAAAAATGAGATGAGCATGAAACGGTCTGAAAAATATGAGGAACATGAAGTGGTGTTGAAAAACATGAAAAGCCTGAAAACGTGTGAAAAATATGAAGAGCTTCAAAAGGTGTCAAAAATGAGATGAGCATGAAAGGGTCTGAAAAATAGGAGTAGCATGGAACGGTGTTCAAAAACATGAAGAGCCACTACAATGTGAAAAATATGAAGAGCTTCAAAAGTTGTCAAATATATGAGGAGCATCAAACGGTCTAAAAAATAGGAGGAGCATGAAGTGGTGTTGAAAAACATGAAGAGCCTGATAATGTGTGAAAAATATGAAGAGCTTCAAAAGGTGTCAAAAATATGAGGAGCTGGAAACGGTCTGAAAAATGGGAGGAGCATGAAGTGGTGTTGAAAAACATGCAGAGCCTGAAAAGGTGTGAAAAATATGAAGAGCTTCAAAAGGTGCGAAATATAGGAGGAGCATGAAACGGTCTGAAAAATAGGAGGAGTATAAAGCGATGTTCAATAACATGAAGAGCCTGAAAAGGTGTGAAAAATATGAAGAGCTTCAAAAGGTGTGAAAAATAGGAGGAAAGGAAGCATTGTTCAAAAACATGAAGAGCCTGAAAATGTGTGAAAAATATGAAGAGCTTGAAAAGGTGTCAAAAAATGAGGAGCATGAAACGGTCTGAAAAAGAGGAGGATCATGAAGCGGTGTTGAAAAACATGAAGAGCCTGAAAACGTGTGAAAAATAAGAAGAGCTTCAAAAGGTGTCAAAAATATGAGGAGTATGAATCGGTCTGAAAAATAGAGGAGCAAGAAGCTGTGTTGAAAAAGATGAAGAGCCTGAAAACGTGTGAAAATATGAAGAGCTTCAAAAGGTGTCAAAAATATGAAGAGCTTCAAAAGCTGTCAAAAATGAGATGAGCATGAAACGGTCTGAAAAATAGGAGGAGCAAGAAGCGGTGTTCAAAAACATGAAGAGCCTGAAAAGTTGTGAAATATATGAAGAGCTTCAAAAGGTGTGAAATACATGAGGAGCATGAAACTCTCTGAAAAATAGGAGGAGCATGAATTGGTGTTCAAAACATGAAGAGCCTGAGAAGATGTGAAAAATATGAAGAGCTTCAAAAAGTGTGAAAATTATGAAGAGCTTCAAAAGGTGTCAAAAATGAGATGAGCATGAAACGGTCTGAAAAATAGGACGAGCATGAAGCAGTGTTGCAAAACATGAAGAGCCTGAAAAGTTGTGAAAAATATGAAGAGCTTCAAAAGGTGTGAAAAATATGAGGAGAATGACACGGTCTGAAAAATAGGAGGAACATGAAGCGGTGTTGAAAAACATGAAGAGCCTGAAAAGGTGTGAAAAATATGAAGAGCTTCAAAAATATGAAAAATATGAGGAGCTTCAAAAGGTGTGAAAAATATGAGGAACATGAAATGATCTGAAAAATAGGAGGAGCATGAAACGGTTTTCAAAACATGAAGCGCCTGAAAAGCTGTGAAATATAAGAAGAGATTCAAAAAGTGTGAAAAATATGAAGAGCTTCAAAAGGTGTCAAAAATGAGATGAGCATGAAACGGTCTGAAAGAGAGGAGGAGCATGAAGCGTTGTAGAAAAAAATGAAGAGTCTGAAAAGGTGTTAAATATATTAAGAGCTTCAAAAGTTGTCAAAAATATGAGGAGCATGATACGGTCTGAAAAAGAGGAGGAACATGAAGCGGTGTTGAAAAACATGAAGAGCCTGAAAAAGTGTGAAAACATGAAGAGCTTCAAAAGGTGTCAAAATTATGACGAGCATGAAATGGTCTGAAAAATAGGAGGAGCATGAAACGGTGTTCAAACATGAAGAGCCTGAAAAGGTGTGAAAAATATGAAGGGCTTCAAAAGGTGTGAAAAATATGAAGAACTTCAAAAGCTGTCAAAAATGAGATGAGCATGAAACGGTCTGAAAAATATGAGGAACATGAAGTGGTGTTGAAAAACATGAAAAGCCTGAAAACGTGTGAAAAATATGAAGAGCTTCAAAAGGTGTCAAAAATGAGATGAGCATGAAAGGGTCTGAAAAATAGGAGTAGCATGGAACGGTGTTCAAAAACATGAAGAGCCACTACAATGTGAAAAATATGAATAGCTTCAAAAGCTGTCAAATATATGAGGAGCATCAAACGGTCTAAAAAATAGGAGGAGCATGAAGTGGTGTTGAAAAACATGAAGAGCCTGATAATGTGTGAAAAATATGAAGAGCTTCAAAAGGTGTCAAAAATATGAGGAGCTGGAAACGGTCTGAAAAATGGGAGGAGCATGAAGTGGTGTTGAAAAACATGCAGAGCCTGAAAAGGTGTGAAAAATATGAAGAGCTTCAAAAGGTGCGAAATATAGGAGGAGCATGAAACGGTCTGAAAAATAGGAGGAGTATAAAGCGATGTTCAATAACATGAAGAGCCTGAAAAGGTGTGAAAAATATGAAGAGCTTCAAAAGGTGTGAAAAATAGGAGGAAAGGAAGCATTGTTCAAAAACATGAAGAGCCTGAAAATGTGTGAAAAATATGAAGAGCTTGAAAAGGTGTCAAAAAATGAGGAGCATGAAACGGTCTGAAAAAGAGGAGGATCATGAAGCGGTGTTGAAAAACAGGAAGAGCCTGAAAACGTGTGAAAAATAAGAAGAGCTTCAAAAGGTGTGAAAAATATGAATAGCTACAAAAGGTGTCAAAAAACAGATGAGCATGAAACGGTCTGAACAATAGGAGGAGCTTGAAGCTGTACTCAAAATCATGAAGAGCCTGAGAAGGCGTGAAAAATATGAAGAGCTTCAAAAGGTGTGAAAAATATGAGGAGCATGAAACGGTCTGAAAAATAGGAGGAACATGAAGTGGTGTTCAATAATATGAAGAGCCTGAAAAGGTGTGAAAAATATGACGAGCTTCCAAAGTTGTCAAAATATGAGGAGCATGAAAAGGTCTGAAAAATAGGAGCATGAAGCGGTGTTCAATAATATGAAGAGCCTGAAAAGGTGTGAAAAATATGAAGAGCTCCAAAAGTTGTCAAAAATATGAGGAGCATGAAACGGTCTGAAAAATTGGAGGAGCATGAAGCAGTGTTCAAAAATACGGAGAGCCTGAAAGGTAAGAAAAATATGAAGAGCTTCAAAAGGTGTCAAAAATATGAGGAGCATGAAACGGTCTGAAAAATAGGAGCAGCATGAAATGGTGTTCAGAAACATGTAGAGCCTGAAAAGGTGTGAAAAATATGAAGATCTTCAAAAGGTTTCAAAAATATGAGGAGCATAAAACGATCTGAAAAATAGGAGCAGCATGAAGCTGTGCTCAAATACATGAAGAGCCTGAAAACGTGTGAAAAATATGAAGCGCTTCAAAAGGTGTCAATAATAAGAGGTGCATGAAACAGTCTGAAAAATAGGATGAGCATGAAGCGGTGTTGAAAAACATGAAGAACCTGAAAAGTTGTGAGAAATATGAAGAGCTTCAACAGGTGTCAAAAATATGAGGAGCATGAAACTCTCTGAAAAAGAGGAGGAGCATGAAGCGGTGTTGAAAAACATGAAGAGCCTGAAAAGTAGTGAAAAATATGAAGAGCTTCTAAAGGTGTCAAAATATGAGGAGCAATGTAACGGTCTTAAAAATATGAGGAGCATGATGTGATGTTAAAAAACATGAATAGCCTGAAAATGTGTGAAAAATATGAAGAGCTTCAAAAGGTGTGCAAAATATGAGGAGCATGAAACGGCCTGAAAAATAGGAGGAGCATGAAGTGGTGTTCAAAAACATGAAGAGCCTGAAAAGGTGTGAAAAATATGAAGAGCTTATAAAGGTGTGAAAAATATGAGGAGCATGAAACGGCCTGAAAAATAGGAGGAGCATGAAGTGGTGTTCAAAAACATGAAGAGCCTGAAAAGGTGTGAAAAATATGAAGAGCTTCAAAAGGTGTCAAAAATATGATGAGCATGAAAAGGTCTGAAAAATAGGAGGAGCATGAAGCGGTATTGAAAAACATGAAGAGCCTGAAATCCTGTGAAAAATATGAAGAGCTTCAAAGGGTGTCAAAAATGAGATGAGCATGAAACGGTCTGAAAGATAGGAGGAGCATGAAGCGGGATTGAAAAACATAAACATCCTGAAAAGGTAGGAAAATTATAAAAAGCTTCAAAACCTGTCAAAAATATGAGGAGCATGAAACGGTCTGAAAAATAGCAGAAGCATGAAGCGGTGTTGAAAAACATGAAGAGTGTGAAAAAGTGTGAAAGTATGAAGAGCTTCAAAAATATGAAAAATATGAAGAGCTTCAAAAGGTGTGAAAAATATGAAGAGCTTCAAAAGGTGTCAAAAATATTAGGAGAATGAAATGGTCTGCAAAATAGGAGGAGCATGAAATGGTGTTCAAAAACATGAAGAGCATGGAAAGGTGTGAAAAATATGAAGATCTTCAAAAGGTGTCAAAAATATGAGGAGCAAGAAACGGTCTGAAAAATAAGAGTGGCATTAAAAGGTTTTCAAAAATATGAGGAGCAAGAAACGGTCTGAAAAATAAGAGGAGCATTAAACGGTGTTCAAAAACATGAAGAGCCTGGAAAGGTGTGAAAAATATGAAGAGTTTCAAAAGGTGTCAAAAATATGAGGAGCATGAAACGGTCTGAAAAATAGGAGGAGCATGAAGTGGTGTTGAAAAAAATGAAGAGCCTGAAAAAGGTGTGAAAATTATGAGGAGAATGAAACGGTCTGAAAAATAGGAGGAGCATGAAACGGTCTGAAAAATAGGAGGAGCATGAAGTGGTGTTCAAAAACATGAAGAGCCTGAAAAGGTGTGAAATATATGAAGAGCTTCAAAAGGTGTGAAAAATATGTGGAGCACGAAACGGTCTGAAAAATAAGAGGAACATGAAGTGGTGTTGAAAAATATGAAGAGCTTCTAAAATTGTCAAAAATATCAGGAGCATGAAACGGTCTGAAAAATAGGAGGAACATGAAACGGTGTTGAAAAATATGAAGAGCCTGGAAAGGTGTGCAAAATATGAAGAGCTTCAACAGGTGTCAAAAATTAGATGAGCATGAAACGGTCGAAAAATTGGAGGAGCAAGAAGTAGTGTTGAAAAAAATTAAGAGCCTGAAAAGGTGTGAAAAATATGAAAAACTTCAAAAGGTGTCAAAAATATGAGGAGCATGAAACGTTCTGAAAAATAGGTGGAGCATGAAGCGGTGTTGAAAAATATGAAGAGCCTGGAAAGGTGTGCAAAATATGAAGAGCTTCAAAAATATGAAAAATATGAAGACCTTCAAAAGGTGTGAAAAATTTGAAGAGCTTCAAAAGGTGTCAAAATGAGATGAGCATGAAACGGTCTGAAAAATAGGAGGAGCATGAAGCGGTGTTGAAAATCATAAAGAGCCTGAAAAGTTGTGAAAAATATGAAGAGCTTCAAAAGATGTGAAAAATTTGAAGAGCTTCAAAATGTGTCAAAAAGAGATGAGCATGAAACGGTCTGAAAAATAGGAGTTGCATGAAGTGGTGTTGAAAAAAATGAAAAGCCTGAAAAGGTGTGAAATATATGAAGAGCTTCAAAAGGTGTCAAAAATATGAGGAGAATGAAACGGTCTGCAAAATAGGAGAAGCATGAAATGGTGTTCAAAAACATGAAGAGCCTGAAAAGATGTGAAAATTATGAAGAACTTCAAAAGGTGTCAAAAATATCAGGAGCATGAAACGGTCGGAAAAATAGGAGGAGCATGAAGCGGTGTTGAAACACAAGAAGAGCCTGAAAAGGTGTGAAAAATATGAAGAGCTTCAAAAGGTGTCAAAAATATGAGCAGCATGAAACGGTCTGAAAAATAGAAGGAGCATGAAGCGGTTTTGAAAAACTTGAAGAGCCTGAAAACGTGTGAAAAATTTGAAGAGCATCAAAAGGTGTGAAAAATATGACGAGCTTCAAAAGGTGTAAAAAATGAGATGCGCATGAAACGGTCTGAAAAATAGGAGGAGCATGAAGTTGTGTTGAAAAAAATGAAGAGCCTGAAAATGTGTGAAACATATGAAGAGCTTCAAAAGGTGTCAAAATTATGAGGAGCATGAAACGGCCTGAAAAATTGGAGGAGCATGAAGCGGTGTTCCAAAATATGAAGAGCCTGAAAGGTGTGAAAAATATGAAGAGCTTCAAAAGGTGTCAAAAATATGAGTATCATGAATCGGTCTGAAAAATAGGAGGAGCATGAAGTTATGTTGAAAAAAATGAAGAGCCTGAAAATGTGTGAAACATATGAAGAGCTTCAACAGGTGTCAAAATTATGAGGAGCATGAAACGGCCTGAAAAATTGGAGGAGCATGAAGCGGTGTTCCAAAATATGAAGAGCCGGAAAAGGTGTGAAAAATATGAAGAGCTTCAAAAGGTGTGAAATACATGAGGAGTTTGAAACGGGCTGAAAAATAGGAGAAGCATGAAGTGGTGTGGAAAAATATGAAGAGCCTGAAAAGGTGTGGAAAATATGTAGAGCTTGAAAAGGTGTGAAATATATGAAGAGCTTCAAAAGGTGTCAAAAATGAGATGAGCATGAAACGGGTTAAAAAATAGGAGAAGCATGAAGCGGTTTTGAAAAAAATCAAGAGGCTGAAAAGGTGTGAAATATATGAAGAGCTTCAAGAGGTGTCAAAAATATGAAGAGCATGAAATGGTCTGAAAAATAGGAGGGTCATGAAGCGGTGTTCAAAAAAGTGAAGAGCCTGAAAAGGTATGAAAAATATGAAGAGCTTCAAAAGGTGTGAAAAATATGACGAGCATGAAACGGTCTGAAAAATAGAAGCAGCATGAAATGGTGTTCAAAAACATGAAGAGCCTGAAAAGGTGTGAAAATTATGAAGACCTTCAAAAGATGTGAAATACATGAGGAGCATGAAACGGTCTGAAAAATAGGAGAAGCATGAAGTGGTGTTGAAAAACATGAAGAGCCTGAAAAGGAGTGAAAAATATGAAGAGCTTCAAAAGATGTCAAACATATGAAGAACATGAAACGGTCTGAAAAATAGGAGGATCATGAAGCAGTGTTCAAAAACATGAAGAGCCTGAAAATGTGTGAAAAATATTCAGAGCTTCAAAATGTGTCAAATATATGAGGAGCATGAAACAGGCCGAAAAATAGGAAAGCATGAAGTGGTGTGGAAAAAAATGAAGAGCCTAAAAAGTTGTGAGAAATATGAAGAGCTGCAAAAGATGTGAAATACATGAGGAGCATGAAACTCTCTGAAATATAGGAGGAGCATGAAGCAGTGTCAAAAACATGAAGAGCCTAAAAAGTTGTGAAAAATATGAAGAGCATTAAAAGGTGTCAAAAATGAGATGAGCATGAAACGGTCTGAAAAATAGGAGGAGCATGAAGCGGTGATCAAAAACATGAAGAGCGTGAAAAGGTGTGAAAAATATGAAGAGCTTCAAAAGGTGTGAAAAATATGACGAGCATGAAACGGTCTGAAAAATAGAAGGAGCATGAAGCGGTGATCAAAAACATGAAGAGCGTGAAAAGGTGTGAAAAATATGAAGAGCTTCAAAAGGTGTGAAATTCATGAGGATCATGAAACGGTCTTAAAAATCGGAGAAGCATGAAGTGGTGTGGAAAAACATGATGAGCCTGTAAAGGTGTGAAAAATATGAAGAGCTTCAAAAGGTGTCAAATATATGAGGAGCATGAAACGGTCCGAAAAATAGGAGGAGCATGAAGCAGTGTTCAAAAACATGAAGAGCCTGAAAACGTGTGAAAAATATGAAGAGCTTCAAAAGGTGTGAAATACATGAGGAGCATGAAACGGTCTGAAAAATAGGAGGAGCATGAAGCGGTGTTGAAAAACATGAAGAGCCTGAAAACGTGTGAAAAATATGAAGAGCTTCAAAAGGTGTGAAATACATGAGGATCAAGAAATGGTCTGAAAAATAGGAGGAGCATGAAACGGTGTTCAAAAATAGGAAGAGCCTGAAAATTTGTGAAAAATATGAGAGCTTCAAAAGGTGTCAAAAATATGAGCAGCATGAAACGGTCTGAAAAATAGGAGGAGCATGAAGCGGGGTTCAAAAACATGAAAAGCCTGAAAAGGTTTGAAAAATATGAAGAGCCTCAAAACGTGTCAAAAATGAGAAGAGGATGAAACTGTCTGAAAAATAGGAGTAGCATGAAGTGGTGTTGAAAAAAAAGAAGACACTGAAAATGTGTGAAATATATGAAGAGCTTCTAACAGTGTCAAAAATATGAGGAGAATGAAAGCGTCTCAAAAATAGGAGGAGCATGAAGCTGTGTTGAGAAACATGAAGAGCCTGAAAAGGTTTGAAAAATATGAAGAGCTTCTAAAGATATGAAACATATGAGGAGCATGAAACGGTCTGAAAAATGGGAAGAGCATGAAGTGGTGTTGAAAAACATGAAGAGCCTGAAGGTGTGAAAAATATGAAGAGCTTCAAAAGGTGTCAAAAATACGAGGAGCATGAAACGGTCTGAAAAATAGGAGGATCAGGAAGCGGGGTTCAAAAACATGGAAAACCTGAAAAGGTGTGAAAAATATGAAGAGCTTCAAAAGGTGTGAAATACATCAGGAGAATGAAATGGGCTAAAAAATAGGAGAAGCATGAAGTGGTGTGGAAAAACATGAAGAGCCTGAAAAAGTGTGAAAAATACGAAGAGCTTCAAAAGGTGTGAAATACATGAGGAGCATGAAACTCTCTGAAAAATAAGAGGATCATGAAGCGGGGTTAAAAAACATGAGGAGCCTGAAAAGGTGTGAAAAATATGAAGAGCTTCAAAAGGTGTGAAATACATGAGGAGCATGAAACGGTCTGAAAAATAGGAGGAGCATGAAGCGGTGTTGAAAAACATGAAGAGCCTGAAACCGTGTGAAAAATATGAAGAGCTTCAAAAGGTGTGAAATACATGAGGAGCATGAAACGGGCTGAAAAATAGGAGGATCATGAAGCGGTGTTCAAAAACATGAAGAGCCTGAAAAGGTGTGAAAAATATGAAGAGCTTCAAAAGGTGTGAAATACATGAGGAGCATGAAACGGGCTGAAAAATAGGAGGATCATGAAGCGGGGTTCAAAAACATGAGGAGCCTGAAAATTTGTGAAAAATATGAAAAGCTTCAAAAGCTGTCAAAAATGAGATGAGCATGAGAAGTTCTTAAAAATAGGAGGATCATAAAACGGTGCTGAAAAACATGAAGAGCCTGAAAATGTGTGAAAAATATGAAGAGCTTCAAAAGGTGTCAAATATGAGATGAGCATGAAAGGGTCTGAAAAATAGGAGGAGCATGGAACGGTGTTCAAAAACATGAAGAGCCTGAAAAGGTGTGAAAAATATGAAGAGCTTCAAAAGGTGTCAAAAATATGAGTAGCATGAAACGGTCTGAAAAATAGGAAGAGCATGAAACGGTGATCAAAAACATGAAGAGCCGGAAAAGGTGTGAAAAATATGAAGAGCTTCAAAAGGTGTGAAATACATGAGGAGTTTGAAACGGGCTGAAAAATAGGAGAAGCATGAAGTGGTGTGGAAAAATATGAAGAGCCTGAAAAGGTGTGGAAAATATGAAGAGCTTCAAAAGGTGTGAAATACATGAGGAGCATGAAACTCTCTGAAAAATAGAAGGAGCATGAAGCGGTGTTCAAAAACATGAAGAGCCTGAAAAGGTGTGAAAAATATGAAGAGCTTCAAACGGTGTCAAAAATATGAGGAGCATGAAACGGTCTGAAAAATAGGAGGAGCATGAAGCGGTGTTCAAAAACATGAAGAGCCTGAAAAGGTCTGAAAAATATGAAGAACTTGAAAAGGTGTGAAATATATGAAGAGCTTAAAAAGGAGTCAAAAATGAGATGAGCATGAAAAGGTGTGAAAAATAGGAGGAATATGAAGCGGTTTTGAAAAAAATGAAGAGGATGAAAAGGTGTGAAATATATGAAGAGCTTCAAGAGGTGTCAAAAATATGAAGAGCATGAAATGGTCTGAAAAATAGGAGGGTCATGAAGCGGTGTTCAAAAACGTGAAGAGCCTGAAAAGGTATGAAAAATATGAAGAGCTTCAAAAGGTGTGAAAAATATGAGGAGCATGAAACGGGCTGAAAAATAGGAGAAGCATGAAGAGGTGTTGAAAACCATGAAGAGCCTGAAAAGGAGTGAAAAAATATGAAGAGCTTCAAAAGGTGTCAAACATATGAAGAACATGAAACGGTCTGAAAAATAGGAGGATCATGAAGCAGTGTTCAAAAACATGAAGAGCCTGAAAATGTGTGAAAAATATTCAGAGCTTCAAAATGTGTCAAATATATGAGGAGCATGAAACGGTCTGAAAAATAGGAGGAGCATGAAACGGTGATTAAAAACATGAAGCGCCTGAAAAGGTGTGAAAAATATGAAGAGCTTCAAAAGGTGTGAAATACATGAGGAGCATGAAACAGGCCGAAAAATAGGAGAAGCATGAAGTGGTGTGGTAAAACATGAAAGGCCTAAAAAGTTGTGAGAAATATGAAGAGCTTCAAAAGATGTGAAATACATGAGGAGCATGAAACTCTCTGAAAAATAGGAGGAGCATGAAGCAGTGTCAATAACATGAAGAGCCTAAAAAGTTGTGAGAAATATGAAGAGCTTTAAAAGGTGTCAAAAATGAGATGAGCATGAAACGGTCTGAAAAATAGGAGGAGCATGAAGCGGTGTTGAAAAACATGAAGAGCCTAAAAAGTTGTGAAAATTATGAAAAGCTTCAAAAGGGGTCAAAAATGAGATGAGCATGAAACGGTCTGAAAAATAGGAGCATGAAACAGTGATAAAAAACATGAAGAGCCTGAAAAGGTGTGAAAAATATGAAGAGCTTCAAAAGGTGTGAAATTCATGAGGAGTATGAAATGGTCTGAAAAATAGGAAAAGAATGAAGTGGTGTGGAAAAACATGAAGAGCCTGAAAAGGTGTGAAAAATATGAAGAGCTTCAAGAGGTGTCAAAAATATGAAGAGCATGAAACGGTCTGAAAAATAGGAGGATCATGAAGCGGTGATCAAAAACATGAAGAGGGTGAAAAGGTGTGAAAAATATGAAGAGCTTCAAGAGGTGTCAAAAATATGAGGAGCATGAAACGGTCCGAAAAATAGGAGGAGCATGAAGCAGTGTTCAAAAATATGAAGAGCCTGAAAACATGTGAAAAATATGAAGAGCTTCAAAAGATGTGAAATACATGAGGAGCATGAAACGGTCTGAAAAATAGGAGGAGCATGAAGCGGTGTTGAAAAACATGAAGAGCCTGAAAACGTGTGAAAAACATGAAGAGCTTCAAAAGGTGTGAAATACATGAGGATCATGAAATGGTCTGAAAAATAGGAGGAGCATGAAACGGTGTTCAAAAAGAGGAAGAGCCTGGAAATTTGTGAAAAATATGACAGCTTCAAAAGGTGTCAAAAATATGAGCAGCATGAAACGGTCTGAAAAATAGGAGGAGCATGAAGCGGTGTTCAAAAATTGAAAAGGCTGAAAAGGTGTGAAAAATATGAAGAGCCTCAAAACGTGTCAAAAATGAGAAGAGCATGAAACTGTCTGAAAAATAGGAGTAGCATGAAGTGGTGTTGAAAAAAAAGAAGACACTGAAAAGGTGTGAAATATATGAAGAGCTTCTAACAGTGCCAAAAATATGAGGAGAATGAAAGCGTCTCAAAAATAGGAGGAGCATGAAGCTGTGTTGAAAAACATGAAGAGCCTGGAAATGTTTGAAATAATGAAGAGCTTCTAAAGGTATGAAAAATATGAGGAGCATGAATGGTCTGAAAAATAGGAGGAGCATGAAGTGGTGTTGAAAACATGAAGATACTGAAAAAGTGTGAAATATATGAAGAGCTTCAAAAAGTGTGAAAAATATGAGGAGCTTCAAAATGTGTCAAAAATATGAGGAGAATGAAACGGTCTTAAAAAACGTAGGAGCATGAAGCAGTGTTCAAAAACATGAAGAGTCTGAAAAGGTATGAAATATATGAAGAGCTTCAAAAGCTGTCAAAAATATGAGGAGCATGAAACGGTCTGAAAAATAGGAGGAGCATGAAGCGGTGTTCAAAAACATGAAGAGCCTGAAAAGATGTGAAAAATTTGAAGAGCTTCAAAATGTGGGAAATACATGAGGAGCATGAAACGGTCTGAAAAAAAGGAGGAGAATGAAGCGGTGTTCAAAAACTTGAAGAGTCTGAAAAGGTGTGAAACATATGAAGAGCTTTAAAGGTGTGAAAAATATGAGGAGCATGAAACAGTCTGAAAAATAGGAGGAGCATGACACGGTGTTGAAAAACATGAAGAGCATGAAAAGGTGTGAAAAATATGAAGAGATTCAAAAGCTGTCAAAAATATGAGGAGCCTGAAACGGTCTGCAAAATAGAAGGAGCATGAAGTGGGGTTGAAAAGGATGAAGAGCCTGAAAAGGTGTGAAAAATATGAAGAGCTTCAAAAGGTGTCAAAAATATCAGGAGCATGAAATGATCTGAAAAATAGGAGGAACATGAAACGGTCTGAAAAATAGGAGAGGCATGAAGTGGTGTTGAAAGACATGAAGAGCCTGAAAAGGTGTGAAAAATATGAAGAGCTTCAAAATGTGTCAAAAATATGGGGAGCATGAAACGATCTGAAATATAGGAGGATCATGAAGCCATGTTGAAAAAAATGAAGAGCCTGAAAATGTGTGAAAAATATGAAGAGCTTCAAAAGGTGTCAAATATATGAGGAGCATGAAACGGTCTGAAATATAGGAGGAGCATGAAGCGGTGTTGAAAAACCTGAAGAGATTGAAAACGTGTGAAATATATGAAGAGCTTCAAAAGGTGTGAAAAATATGAAGAGCTTCAAAAGGTGTCAAAAATATGAGGAGCATGAAACGGTCTGAAAAATAGGAGGAGCATGAAGCGGTGTTGAAAAACAAGAAAAACCTTAAAAGCTGTGAAAAATATGAAGAGCTTCAAAACGTGTCAAAAATATGAGGAGCTTGAAACAGTCTGAAAAATTGGAGGAGCATGAAGCGGTGTTGAAAAACATGAAGAGCCTGAAAAGCTGTGAAAAATATGAAGAGCTTCAAAACGAGTCAAAAATATGAGGAGCAGTAAACGGTCTGAAAAATAGGAGGATCATCAAGCGGTGTTGAAAAACATGAAGAGCCTGAAAGGGTATGAAAAATATGAAGAGCTTCAAAATGTGTCAAAAATATGAGGAGCATGAATCCATCTGAAACATAGGAAGAGCATGAAACGGTATTCAAAAACATGAAGAGGCTGAAAAGGTGTGAAAGATATGAAGAGCTTCAAAATGTGTGAAATACATGAGGAGCATGAAACGGTCTGAAAAATAGGAGGAGCATGAAGCGGTGTTGTAAAACATGAAGAGCCTGAAAATTTGTGAAAAATATGAAGAGCTTCAAAAGGTGCCAAAAATATGAGGAGCATGAAACGGTCTGAAAATAGGAGGAGCATGAAGTGGTGTTGAAGTTCATGAAGATCCTGAAAGGCTGTGTAAAATACGAAGAGCTTGAAAAGTTGTGAAATACATGAGGATCATGAAAAGCTCTGAAAAATAGGAGGAGCATGAAGCGGTGTTCAAAAATATGAAGAGCCTGAAAATTTGTGAAAAATATGAAGAGCTTCAAAAGGTGTCAAAAATATGAGGAGCATGAAACGGTCTGAAAAATAGGAGGAGCATGAAGCGGTGGTCAAAAACATAAAGACCCTTAAAGTTGTGAAATATATGAAGAGCTTCAAAAGGTGAGAAATATATGAGGATCATGAAACTGTCTTAAAAATAGGAAGAGCTTGAAGCTGTGTTCAAAAACATGAAGAGCCTGAAAAGGTGTGAAAAATATGAAGAGCTTCAAAAGGTGTGAAATACATGAGAAGCATGAAACGGTCTGAAAAACAGGACGATCATGAAGCGGTGTTGCAAAATATGAAGAGCCTGAAAAGGTGTGAAAAATATGAAGAGCTTCAAAAGGTGTGAAATTCATGAGGAGTATGAAATGGTCTGAAAAATAGGAAAAGAATGAAGTGGTGTGGAAAAACATGAAGAGCCTGAAAAGGTGTGAAAAATATGAAGAGCTTCAAGAGGTGTCAAAAATATGAAGAGCATGAAACGGTCTGAAAATTTGGAAGATCATGAGCGGTGTTCAAAAATATGAAGAGCCTGAAAAGGTGTGAAAAATATGAAGAGCTTCAAATGGTGTCAAAAATATGAGAAGCATGAAACGGTCTGAAAGATATTAGGAGCATGAAACGGTGATCAGAAACATGAAGAGCCTGAAAAGTTGTGAAAAATATGAAGAGCTTCAAAAGGTGTCAAAAATATGAGGAGCATGAAACGGTCTGAAAAATAAGGGAAGCATGAAGTGGTGTGGAAAAACATGAAGAGCCTGAAAAGGTGTGAAAAATATGAAGAGCTTCAAAAGGTTTGAAATACATGAGGAGCATGAAACTCTCTGAAATATAGGAGGAGCATGAAGTGGTGTTCAAAAACATGAAGAGCCTGAAAAGTTGTGAAAAATATGAAGAGCTTCAAAAGGTGTGAAAAATATGAGGAGCATGAAACGGTCTGAAAAATAGATGCAGCATGAAATGGTGTTGACAAACATGAAGAGCCTGAAAAGGTGTGAAAAATATGAAGAGCTTCAATGGTGTCCAAAAAATGAGGAGCATGAAACGGTTTGCAAAATAGGAGGAGAATGAAAAGGTGTTCAAAAACATGAAGAGCCTGAAAAGGTGTGAAAAATATGAACAGCCTCAAAACGTGTCAAAAATATGAGGAACATGAATCGGTCTGAAAAATAGGAGAAGCTAGAAGTTGTGTTGAAAAACGTGAAGAGCGTGAAAACATGTGAAAAATATGAAGAGCTTCAAAAGGTGTCAAAAATATGAGGAGCATGAAACAGTCTGAAAAATAGGAGGAGCATGAAGTGGTGTTGAAAAACTTGAAGAGCCTGAAAAGGTGTGAAAAATATGAAGACCTTCAAAAGTTGTCAAAAATATGAGGAGCATGAAACGGTCTAAAAAATAGGAACGACATGAAACGGTGTTCAAAAACATGAAGAGACTGAAAAGGTGTGAATAATATGAAGAGCTTCAAAAGTTGTCAAAAATATGAGAAACATGAAACGGACTGGAAAAAAGGAGGAGCATGAAACGGTGTTGAAAAACATGAAGAGCCTGAAAACGTGTGAAAAATATGAAGAGCTTCAAAAGGTGTGAAAAATATGAAGAGCTTCAAAAGGTGATAAAAATGAGATGAGCATGAAACGGTCTGAAAAATATGAGGAGGATGAAGCTGTCTGGAAAACAGGATGAGCATGAAGTTGTGTTGAAAAACATGAAGAGACTGAAAAGGTGTGAAAAATATGAAGAGGTTCAAAAGGTGTGAAAAATATGATGAGTATGACACGGTCTGAAAAATAGGAGGAGCATGAAGCTCTGTTCAAAAACATGAAGATCCTGAAAAGTTGTGAAAAATATGAAAAGCTTCAAAAGTTGTCAAAAATATGAGGAGCATGAAACATTCTGAAAAATAGGAGGATCATGATGTGGTGTTCAAAATCATGAAGAGGATGAAAAGGTGTGAAAAATATGAAGAGCTTCAAAACGTGTGAAATACATGAGGAGCATGAAAAAGTCTGAAAAATAGGAGGAGCATCAAGCGGTGTTCAAAAACATGAAGAGCCTGAAAAGGTGTGAAAAACATGAAGAGCTTCAAAAAATGTCAAAATTGAGATGAGCATGAAACGGTCTGAAAAATAGGAGCAGCATGAAACGGTGTTCAAAAACATGAAGAGCCTGAAAAGGTGTGAAAAATATGAAGAGCTTCAAAAGGTGTGAAATACATGAGGAGCATGAAACTCTCTGAAAAATAGGAGGAGCATGAAGCGGTGTAAAAAACATGAAGACCCTGAAAAGGTGTGAAAAATATGAAGAGCTTCAAAAGGTGTCAGAAATGAGAGAAGCATGAAACGGTCTGAAAAACAGGAGGAACATGAAGCGATGTTCAAAAACATGAAGAGCCTGAAAAGGTGTGAAAAATATGAAGAGCTTCAAAAGGTGTCAAAAATAGGAGGAGCATGAACCGGTCTGAAAAATAGGAGGAGCATGAAGCGGTGTTCAAAAACATGAAGAGCATGAAAGGTGTGAAAAATATGAAGAGCTTCAAAAGGTGTCAAAAATATGAGGAGCATGAAACGGTCTGAAAAATAGGAGGAGCATGAAACGGTCTGAAAAATGGGAGGAGCATGAAGCGGTGTTGAAAAACATGAAGAGCCTGAAAACGTGTGAAAAACATGAAGAGCTTAAAAGTTGTGAGAAATATGAAGAGCTTCAAAAGTTGTGAAAAATATGAAGAGCTTCAAAAGGTGTCAGAAATGAGATGAGCATGAAACGGTCTGAAAAACAGGAGGATCATGAAGCCGTGTTGAAAAACATGGGGAGCCTGCAAAGGTGTGAAAAATATGAAGAGCTTCAAAAGGTTGGAAATACATGAGGAGCATGAAACGATCTGGAAAATAGGAAGAGCATGAAGCGGTGTTGAAAAACAGGAAGAGCCTGAAAAGGTGGATAAAATATGAAGAGCTTCAAAAGGTGTGAAAAATATGAGGAGCATGAAACGGTCTGAAAAATAGGAGAAGCATGAAGTAGTGTTGAAAAACATGAAGAGCCTGAAAACCTGTGAAAAATATGAAGAGCTTCAAAAGTTGTGAAAAATATGAAGAGCTTCAAAAGGTGATAAAAATGAGATGAGCATGAAACGGTCTGAAAAATATGAGGAGCATGAAGCGGTGTTGGAAATCATGAATAGTCTGAAAAGGTGTGAAATATATTAAGAGCTTCAAAAGGTGTCAAAAATATGAGGAGCTTTAAACGGTCTGAAAAATAGGAGGAGCATGAAACGGTGTTGAAAAACATGAAGAACCTGAAAAGGTGTGAAAAATATCAAGAGCTTCAAAAGGTGTAAAAACTATGAGGAGCATGAAACGGTCTGAAAAATAGGAAGAGCATGAAAGGGTGTTCAAATGCATGAAGAGCCTGAAAAGGTGTGAAAAATATGAAGAGCTTCAAAAGGTGTAAAATACATTAGGAACATGAAACGGTCTGGAAAATAGGATGAGCATGAAGTTGTGTTGAAAAACATGAAGAGACTGAAAAGGTGTGAAAAATATGAAGAGGTTCAAAAGGTGTGAAACATATGACGAGTATGATACGGTCTGAAAAATAGGAGGACCATGAAGCTCTGTTCAAAAACATGAAGATCCTGAAAAGTTGTGAAAAATATGAAAAGCTTCAAAAGTTGTCAAAAATATGAGGAGCATGAAACATTCTGAAAAATAGTAGGATCATGAAGCGGTGTTCAAAATCATGAAGAGGCTGAAAAGGTGTGAAAAATATGAAGAGCTTCAAAACGTGTGAAATACATGAGGAGCATGGAAAAGTCTGAAAAATAGGAGGAGCATCAAGCGGTGTTCAAAAACATGAAGAGCCTGAAAAGGTGTGAAAAATATGAAGAGCTTCAAAAGGTGTGAAAAATAGGAGGAGCATGAAACGGGCTGAAAAATAGCAGGAGCATGAAGCGGTGTTCAAAAACATGAAGAGCCTGAAAAGGTGTGAAAAATATGAAGAGCTTCAAAAGGTGTGAAATACATGAGTAGCCTGAAACTCTCTGAAAAATAGGAGGCGCATGAAGCGGTTTTGAAAAACATGAAGAGTCTGAAACGTGTGAAAATATGAAGAGCTTCAAAAATATGAAAAATATGAAGAGCTTCAAAAGGTGTGGAAAATATGAAGAGCTTCAAAATGTGTCAAAAGTGAGATGAGCATGAAACGGTCTGAAAAATAGGAGGAGCATGAAGTGGTGTTGAAAAACATGAAGAGCCTGAAAATGTGTGAAATATATGAAGAGCTTCCAAAGTTGTCAGAAATGATAGAAACATGAAAAGGTCTGAAAAATAGGATGAGCAAGAAGGGGTGTTGAAAAACATGAAGAGCCTGAAAACGTTTGAGAAATATGAAGAGATTCAAAAGGTGTGAAAAATATGAAGAGCTTCAAAAGGTGTCAAAAATGAGATGAGCATGAAACGGTCTGAAAAATAGGAGAAGCATGAAGTTGCTTTGAAAAACATGAAGAGCCTGAAAAGGTGTTAAATATATGAAGAGCTTCAAAATGTGTCAGAAATGAGAGGAGCATGAAACGGTCTGAAAAATAGGAGAAGCATGAAGTGGCTTTGAAAAACATGAAGAGCCTGAAACGGTGTGAAAAATATGAAGAGCTTCAAAAGGTGTCAAAAATATGAGGAGCATGAATCGCTGTTGAAAAACATGAAGAGCCTGAAAATGTGTGAAAAATATGAAGAGCTTCAAAAGGTGTCAAAAATATGAGGAGCATGAAACGGTCTGAAAAATAGGAGAAGCATGAAGCGGTGTGGAAAAACATGAAGAACATGAAAAGGTGTGAAAAAATATGAAGAGCTTCAAAAGGTGTCAAAAATATGAGGAGCATGAAACGGTCTGAAAAATAGGAGCAGCATGAAACGGTGTTCAAAAACATGAAGAGCCTGAAAAGGTGTGAAAAATATGAAGAGCTTCAAAAGGTGTGGAAAATATGAGGAGCATGAAACTGTCTGAAAAATAGGAGGAGCAAGAAGCGGTGTTGAAAAAGATTAAGAGCCTGAAAACGTTTGAAAAATATGAAGAGCTTCAAAAGTTGTGGAAAATATGAAGAGCTTCAAAATGTGTCAAAAGCGAGATGAGTATGAAACGGTCTGAAAAATAGGAGGAGCATGAAGTGGTGTTGAAAAACATGAAGAGCCTGAAAATGTGTGAAATATATGAAGAGCTTCAAAATGTGTCAGAAATGAGAGAAGCATGAAACGGTCTGAAAAATAGGATGAGCAAGAAGGGGTGTTGAAAAACATGAAGAGCCTGAAAACGTTTGAGAAATATGAAGAGGTTCAAAAGCTGTGAAAAATATGAAGAGCTTCAAAAGTTGTTAAAAATGAGATGAGCATGACACAGTTTGAAAAATAGGAGGAGCATGAAACCGTGTTCAAAAACATAAAGAGCCTAAAAAGGTTGAAAAATATGAAGAGCTTCAAAAGGTGTGAAAAATATGAGGAGCATAAAACGGTCTGAAAAATAGGAGAAGCATAAAGTGGTGTTGAAAAACATGAAGAGCCTGAAAACGTGTGAAATATATGAAGAGCTTCAAAAGGTGTCAAAAATATGAGAAGCATGAAACGGTCTGAAAAATAGGAGGAACACAAGTGGTGTTCAAAAACATGAAGAGCCTGAAAAGGTGTGAAAAATATGAAGAGATTCAAAAGGTGTAAAAAATATGAGGAGCATGAATCGGTGTTGAAAAACATGAAGAGCCTGAAAATGTGTGAAAAATATGAAGAGCTTCAAAAGGTGTCAAAAATATGAGGAGCATGAAACGGTCTGAAAAATAGGAGAAGCATGAAGCGGTGTTGAAAAACATGAAGAACATGAAAAGGTGTGAAAAATATGAAGAGCTTCAAAAGGTGTCAAACATATGAGGAGCACGAACCGGTCTGAAAAATAGGAGGAGCTTGAAGCTGTTTTCAAAAATATGAAGAGACTGAAAAGGTGTGAAAAATATGAAGAGCTTCAAAAGGTGTGAAAAATATGAGGAGCATGAAACGGTCTGAAAAATAGATGCAGCATGAAACGGTGTTGAAAAACATGAAGAGCATGAAAAGGTGTGAAAAATATGAAGAGCTTCAAAAGGTGTGAAAAATATGAGGAGAATGAAACGGTCTGAAAAATAGGAGGAGCATGAAGCGGTGTTCAAAAACACGACGAGCCTGAAAAGGTGTGAAAAATATGAAGAGCTTCAAAAGGTGTGAAATAAATGAGGAGCATGAAAAGGTCTGGAATATAGGAGGCGCATGAAGCGGTGTTCAAAAACATGAAGAGACTGAAAAGGTGTGAAAAATATGAAGAGCTTCTAAAGGTGTCAAAAATATGAGGAGCATGTAACGTTCTGAAAAACAGGAGTAGCATGAAGTGGTGTTGAATAACATCAAGAGCCTGAAAAGGTGTGAAAAATATGAAGAGCTTCAAAAGGGGTGAAATACATGAGGAGCATGAAACGGGCTGAAAAATAGGAGAAGCATGAATTGGTGTGGAAAAACATGAAGAGCCTGAAAAGGTGTGAAAAATATGAAGAGCTTCAAAAGGTGTGAAAAACATGAGGAGAATGAAACGGCCTGAAAAATAGAAGCTGCATGAAACGGTGTGGGAAAACATGAAGAGCCTGAAAAGGTGTGAAAAATATGAAGAGCTTCAAATGGTGTCAAAAATATGAGGAGCATGTAACGTTCTGAAAAATAGAAGGAGCATGAAACGGTGATCAAAAACATGAGGAGCCTGAAAAGGTGTGATAAATATGAAGAGCTTCAAATCGAGTCAAAAATAGAAGAAGCATGAAACGGTCTGAAAGATAGGAGGAGCATGAAACGGTGATCAGAAACATGAAGAGCCTGAAAATTTGTGAAAAATATGAAGAGCTTCAAAAGGTTTGAAATTCATGAGGAGCATGAAACGATCTGAAAAATAGGAGAAGCATGAAGTGAAGTGGAAAAACATGAAGAGCCTGAAAAGGTGTGAAAAATATGAAGAGCTTCAAAAGGTGTCAAAAATATGAAGAGCATGAAACGGTCTGAAAATTTGGAAGATCATGAGCGGTGTTCAAAAATATGAAGAGCCTGAAAAGGTGTGAAAAATATGAAGAGCTTCAAATGGTGTCAAAAATATGAGAAGCATGAAACGGTCTGAAAGATATTAGGAGCATGAAACGGTGATCAGAAACATGAAGAGCCTGAAAAGTTGTGAAAAATATGAAGAGCTTCAAAAGGTGTCAAAAATATGAGGAGCATGAAACGGTCTGAAAAATAAGGGAAGCATGAAGTGGTGTGGAAAAACATGAAGAGCCTGAAAAGGTGTGAAAAATATGAAGAGCTTCAAAAGGTTTGAAATACATGAGGAGCATGAAACTCTCGGAAATATAGGAGGAGCATGAAGTGGTGTTCAAAAACATGAAGAGCCTGAAAAGTTGTGAAAAATATGAAGAGCTTCAAAAGGTGTGAAAAATATGAGGAGCATGAAACGGTCTGAAAAATAGATGCGGCATGAAATGGTGTTGACAAACATGAAGAGCCTGAAAAGGTGTGAAAAATATGAAGAGCTTCAAAAGGTGTCAAAAATATGAGGAGCATGAAACGGTCTGAACTATAGGAAGAGCATGAAGCGGTGTTGAAAAACATGAAGAGCCTGAAAAGGTGTGAAAAATATGAAGAGCTTCAAAAGGTGTCAAAAATATGAGGAGCATGAAACTGTCTGAAAAATGGGAGGAGCATGAAGCGGTGTTGAAAAACATGAAGAGCCTGAAAACGTGTGAAAAACATGAAAAGCTTAAAAGTTGTGAGAAATATGAAGAGCTTCAAAAGGTGTCAAAAATGAGACGAGCATGAAATGGTCTGGAAAATAGGACGAGCATGAAGCGGTGTTTAAAAACATGGGGAGCCTGAAAAGGTGTGAAAATTATGAAGAGCTTTAAAAGGTGTGAAATACATGAGGAGCATGAAACGGTCTGAAAAATAGGAGGAGCATGAAACCGTGTTCAAAAACATGAAGAGCCTGAAAAGTTGAGAAAAATATGAAGAGCTTCAAACGGTTGGAAATACATGAGGAGCATGAAATGGTGTTGAAAAACATGAAGAGCCTGAAAAGGTGGGTAAAATATGAAGAGCTTCAAAAGGTGTCAGAAATGAGAGGAGCATGAAATGGTCTGAAAAATAGGAGGAGCATGAAACGGTGTTCAAAAACATGAAGAGCCTGAAAAGGTGTGAAAAATATGAAGAGCTTCAAAACGTGTCAAAAATATGAGGAGCATGAAACGGTCTGAAAATAGGAGGAGCATGAAACCGTGTTCAAAAACATGAAGAGCCTGAAAAGGTATGAAAAATATGAAGAGCTTCAAAAGGTGTGAAATGCATGAGGAACATGAATCGGTCTGAAAAATAGGAGGAGCATGAAGTAGTGTTTAAAAACATGAAGAGACTGAATAGGTGTGAAAAATATGAAGAGCTTCAAAAGGTGTCAAAATACGAGGAGCATGAAACGGTCTGAAAACTAGGAGGAGCAAGAAACAGTGTTGAAAAATATGAAGAGCCTGAAAATGTGTGAAATATAGGAAGAGATTCAAAAGGTGTCAAAAATATGAGGAGCTTGAAACGGCCTGAAAAATAGGAGGAGAATGAAGAGGTGTTGAAAAACATGAAGAGCCTGAAA
The DNA here is from genome assembly GCF_033118175.1 of Dama dama. Taxonomy (NCBI): domain Eukaryota; kingdom Metazoa; phylum Chordata; class Mammalia; order Artiodactyla; family Cervidae; genus Dama; species Dama dama. The sequence continues at coordinate 397,960 of NW_026870882.1, forward strand.
AGGTTTGAAATATATGAAGAGCTTCAAAAGGTGTCAAAAACATGAGGAGCATGAAACCGTCTGAAAAATAGGAGGAGCATGAAATGGTGTTGAAAAACATGAAGAGCCTGAAATGAGTGAAATATACGAAGAGCTTCAAAAGGTGTCAAAAATATGAGGAGCATGAAACGGTCTGAAAAATAGGAGGAGCATGAAGCGGTGTTGAAAAACATGAAGAGCCTGAAAAGGTGGGAACAATATGAAGAGCTTCAAAAGGTGTGAAAAATGTGAAGTGCTTCAAAAGTTGTCAAAATATGAGGTGCATGAAACGATTTGAAAAATAGGAGCAGCATGAAGCGGTTTTGAAAAACATGAAGAGCCGGAAAAGGTGTGAAAAATATGAAGAGCTTCAAAAGGTGTCAAAAGTATGAGGAGCATGAAACGGCCTGAAAAATAGGAGGAGCATGAAAAAGTGTTCAAAAACATGAACAGCTTGAAAAGGTGTGAAATATATGAAGAGCTTCAAAAGGTGTGAAAAATAGGAGGAGCATGAAGCTTTGTTCAAAAACATGAAGAACATGAAAAGGTGTGAAATATATGAAGAGCTTCAAAAGGTGTCAAAAATATGAGGAGCATGAAACAGTCTGAAAATAGAAGGAGCATGAAACGGTGTTGAAAAACATGAAGAGCATGAAAAGGTGTGAAAAATATGAACAGCTTCAAAACGTGTCAAAAATATGAGGAGCTTGAAAAGGTGTTCAAAAACATGAAGAGCATGAAAATGTGTGAAAAATATGAACAGGTTCAAAAGGTGTCAAAAATATGAGGAGCATGAAACGCTCTGAAAAATAGGAGAAGCATGAAGTTCTGTGGAAAAACATGAAGAGCCTGAAAAGTTGTGAAAAATATGAAGAGCTTCAAAAAGTGTCAATTATAAGAGGTGCATTAAACGGTCTGAAAAAAAGGAGAGGCATGAAAAGGTGTGAAAAACAGGAGGAGCATGAAGCGGTGTTGAAAAACATGAAGAGCCTGAAAAGGTGTGACAAATATAAAGACTTTCAAAAGGTGTCAATAATATGAGGAGCATGAAAAGGTCTGAATAATAGGAGCAGCATGAAACGGTGTTGAGAAAAATGAAGAGCATTAAAAGGTGTGAAAAATAGTAAGAGCTTCAAAAGGTGTCAAAAATATGAGGAGCATGAAACGGTCTGATAAATAGAAGGAGCATGAAGCGGTGACAAAAATTTGAAGAGCCTGAAAAGGTATGAAAAATAAGAAGTGCCTCAAAACGTGTCAAAAATATGAGGAGCATGAAACGGTCTGAAAAATAGGAGCAGCATGAAATAATGTTCAAAAACATGAAGATCCTCAAAAGGTGTGAAAAATATGAAGAGCTTCAAAAGGTGTCAATAATATGAGGAGCATGAAACGGTCTGAAAAATAGGAGGAGCATGAAACTGTGTTGAAATCATGAAGAGCATGAAAAGGTGTGAAAAATACGAAGAGCTTCAAAAGGTGTCAAAAATATGAGGAGCATGAAACGGTCTGAAAAACAGGAGGAGCATGAAGCGGTGTTGAAAAACATGAAGCGTCTAAAAAGGTGTGAAAAATTTGAAGATCTTCAAAGGTGTGAAAAATATGCGGAGCATGAAACGGTCTGAAAAATAGGAGCAGAATGAAACGGTTTTCAAAAACATGAAGAGCATGAAAAGGTGTGAAAAATATGAAGAGCTTCAAAAGGTGTCAAAAATTTGAGAAGCATGAAACGGTCTGAAAAATATAGGAGGAGCATGAAGCGGTGTTCAAAAACATGAAGAGCTTGAAAAGGTGTGAAATATATGAAGAGCTTCAAAAGTTGTGAAAAATAGGAGGAGCATGAAGCGGTGATCAAAAACATGAAGAGCCTTAAAAGTTGTGAAATATATGAAGAGCTTCAAAAGGTTTCAAAAATATGAGGAGCATGAAATAGTGTGAAAAATAGGAGGAGCATGAAATGGTGTTGAAAAACATGAAGAGCATGAAAAGATGTGAAAAATATGAGTAGCTTCTAAAGGTATCAAAAATAAGAGGAGCATGAAACAGTCTGAAAATAGGAGGAGCATGGAACGGTGTTGAAAAGCATGAAGAGCCTGAAAATGTGTGAAAAATATGGAGAGCTTCAAAAGGTGTCAAAAATATAGCAGCATGAAACAGTCTGAAAATACGAGGAGCATGAAACGGTGTTGAAAAGCATGAAGAGCCTGAATAGGTGTGAAAAATATGAAGAGCTTCAAAGGGGAAAAAATATGAGGAGCATGAAACGGTCTGAACAATAAGTGGAGCATGAAACGGTGTTGAAAAACATGAAGAGCCTGAAAATTTGTGAATAATATGAAGAGCTTCAAAAGGTGTCAAATATATGAAGAGCATGAAACGTTTTGAAAAATATGAGTAGCATGAAGCGGTGTTCAAAAACGTGAAGAGCCTGAGAAGGTGTGAAAAATATGAAGAGCTTCAATGGTGTCCAAAAAATGAGGAGCATGAAACGGTCTGCAAAATAGGAGGAGAATGAAAAGGTGTTCAAAAACATGAAGAGCCTGAAAAGGTGTGAAAAATATGAACAGCCTCAAAACGTGTCAAAAATATGAGGAACATGAATCGGTCTGAAAAATAGGAGAAGCTAGAAGTTGTGTTGAAAAACGTGAAGAGCGTGAAAACATGTGAAAAATATGAAGAGCTTCAAAAGGTGTCAAAAATATGAGGAGCATGAAACAGTCTGAAAAATAGGAGGAGCATGAAGTGGTGTTGAAAAACTTGAAGAGCCTGAAAAGGTGTGAAAAATATGAAGAGCTTCAAAAGTTGTCAAAAATATGAGGAGCATGAAACGGTCTAAAAAATAGGAGCGACATGAAACGGTGTTCAAAAACATGAAGAGACTGAAAAGGTGTGAATAATATGAAGAGCTTCAAAAGGTGTAAAAAATATGAGAAACATGAAACGGACTGGAAAAAAGGAGGAGCATGAAACGGTGTTGAAAAACATGAAGAGCCTGAAAACGTGTGAAAAATATGAAGAGCTTCAAAAGGTGTGAAAAATATGAAGAGCTTCAAAAGGTGATAAAAATGAGATGAGCATGAAACGGTCTGAAAAATATGAGGAGGATGAAGCTGTCTGGAAAACAGGATGAGCATGAAGTTGTGTTGAAAAACATGAAGAGACTGAAAAGGTGTGAAAAATATGAAGAGGTTCAAAAGGTGTGAAAAATATGATGAGTATGACACGGTCTGAAAAATAGGAGGAGCATGAAGCTCTGTTCAAAAACATGAAGATCCTGAAAAGTTGTGAAAAATATGAAAAGCTTCAAAAGTTGTCAAAAATATGAGGAGCATGAAACATTCTGAAAAATAGGAGGATCATGATGTGGTGTTCAAAATCATGAAGAGGCTGAAAAGGTGTGAAAAATATGAAGAGCTTCAAAACGTGTGAAATACATGAGGAGCATGAAAAAGTCTGAAAAATAGGAGGAGCATCAAGCGGTGTTCAAAAACATGAAGAGCCTGAAAAGGTGTGAAAAACATGAAGAGCTTCAAAAAATGTCAAAATTGAGATGAGCATGAAACGGTCTGAAAAATAGGAGCAGCATGAAACGGTGTTCAAAAACATGAAGAGCCTGAAAAGGTGTGAAAAATATGAAGAGCTTCAAAAGGTGTGAAATACATGAGGAGCATGAAACTCTCTGAAAAATAGGAGGAGCATGAAGCGGTGTAAAAAACATGAAGACCCTGAAAAGGTGTGAAAAATATGAAGAGCTTCAAAAGGTGTCAGAAATGAGAGAAGCATGAAACGGTCTGAAAAACAGGAGGAACATGAAGCGATGTTCAAAAACATGAAGAGCCTGAAAAGGTGTGAAAAATATGAAGAGCTTCAAAAGGTGTCAAAAATAGGAGGAGCATGAACCGGTCTGAAAAATAGGAGGAGCATGAAGCGGTGTTCAAAAACATGAAGAGCATGAAAGGTGTGAAAAATATGAAGAGCTTCAAAAGGTGTCAAAAATATGAGGAGCATGAAACGGTCTGAAAAATAGGAGGAGCATGAAACGGTCTGAAAAATGGGAGGAGCATGAAGCGGTGTTGAAAAACATGAAGAGCCTGAAAACGTGTGAAAAACATGAAGAGCTTAAAAGTTGTGAGAAATATGAAGAGCTTCAAAAGTTGTGAAAAATATGAAGAGCTTCAAAAGGTGTCAGAAATGAGATGAGCATGAAACGGTCTGAAAAACAGGAGGATCATGAAGCCGTGTTGAAAAACATGGGGAGACTGCAAAGGTGTGAAAAATATGAAGAGCTTCAAAAGGTTGGAAATACATGAGGAGCATGAAACGATCTGGAAAATAGGAAGAGCATGAAGCGGTGTTGAAAAACAGGAAGAGCCTGAAAAGGTGGATAAAATATGAAGAGCTTCAAAAGGTGTGAAAAATATGAGGAGCATGAAACGGTCTGAAAAATAGGAGAAGCATGAAGTAGTGTTGAAAAACATGAAGAGCCTGAAAACCTGTGAAAAATATGAAGAGCTTCAAAAGTTGTGAAAAATATGAAGAGCTTCAAAAGGTGATAAAAATGAGATGAGCATGAAACGGTCTGAAAAATATGAGGAGCATGAAGCGGTGTTGGAAATCATGAAGAGTCTGAAAAGGTGTGAAATATATTAAGAGCTTCAAAAGGTGTCAAAAATATGAGGAGCTTTAAACGGTCTGAAAAATAGGAGGAGCATGAAACGGTGTTGAAAAACATGAAGAACCTGAAAAGGTGTGAAAAATATCAAGAGCTTCAAAAGGTGTAAAAACTATGAGGAGCATGAAACGGTCTGAAAAATAGGAAGAGCATGAAAGGGTGTTCAAATGCATGAAGAGCCTGAAAAGGTGTGAAAAATATGAAGAGCTTCAAAAGGTGTAAAATACATTAGGAACAAGAAACGGTCTGGAAAATAGGATGAGCATGAAGTTGTGTTGAAAAACATGAAGAGACTGAAAAGTTGTGAAAAATATGAAGAGGTTCAAAAGGTGTGAAACATATGACGAGTATGATACGGTCTGAAAAATAGGAGGACCATGAAGCTCTGTTCAAAAACATGAAGATCCTGAAAAGTTGTGAAAAATATGAAAAGCTTCAAAAGTTGTCAAAAATATGAGGAGCATGAAACATTCTGAAAAATAGTAGGATCATGAAGCGGTGTTCAAAATCATGAAGAGGCTGAAAAGGTGTGAAAAATATGAAGAGCTTCAAAACGTGTGAAATACATGAGGAGCATGGAAAAGTCTGAAAAATAGGAGGAGCATCAAGCGGTGTTCAAAAACATGAAGAGCCTGAAAAGGTGTGAAAAATATGAAGAGCTTCTAAAGGTGTGAAAAATAGGAGGAGCATGAAACGGGCTGAAAAATAGCAGGAGCATGAAGCGGTGTTCAAAAACATGAAGAGCCTGAAAAGGTGTGAAAAATATGAAGAGCTTCAAAAGGTGTGAAATACATGAGTAGCCTGAAACTCTCTGAAAAATAGGAGGCGCATGAAGCGGTTTTGAAAAACATGAAGAGTCTGAAACGTGTGAAAATATGAAGAGCTTCAAAAATATGAAAAATATGAAGAGCTTCAAAAGGTGTGGAAAATATGAAGAGCTTCAAAATGTGTCAAAAGTGAGATGAGCATGAAACGGTCTGAAAAATAGGAGGAGCATGAAGTGGTGTTGAAAAACATGAAGAGCCTGAAAATGTGTGAAATATATGAAGAGCTTCCAAAGTTGTCAGAAATGATAGAAACATGAAAAGGTCTGAAAAATAGGATGAGCAAGAAGGGGTGTTGAAAAACATGAAGAGCCTGAAAACGTTTGAGAAATACGAAGAGATTCAAAAGGTGTGAAAAATATGAAGAGCTTCAAAAGGTGTCAAAAATGAGATGAGCATGAAACGGTCTGAAAAATAGGAGAAGCATGAAGTTGCTTTGAAAAACATGAAGAGCCTGAAAAGGTGTTAAATATATGAAGAGCTTCAAAATGTGTCAGAAATGAGAGGAGCATGAAACGGTCTGAAAAATAGGAGAAGCATGAAGTGGCTTTGAAAAACATGAAGAGCCTGAAACGGTGTGAAAAATATGAAGAGCTTCAAAAGGTGTCAAAAATATGAGGAGCATGAATCGCTGTTGAAAAACATGAAGAGCCTGAAAATGTGTGAAAAATATGAAGAGCTTCAAAAGGTGTCAAAAATATGAGGAGCATGAAACGGTCTGAAAAATAGGAGAAGCATGAAGCGGTGTGGAAAAACATGAAGAACATGAAAAGGTGTGAAAAAATATGAAGAGCTTCAAAAGGTGTCAAAAATATGAGGAGCATGAAACGGTCTGAAAAATAGGAGCAGCATGAAACGGTGTTCAAAAACATGAAGAGCCTGAAAAGGTGTGAAAAATATGAAGAGCTTCAAAAGGTGTGGAAAATATGAGGAGCATGAAACTGTCTGAAAAATAGGAGGAGCAAGAAGCGGTGTTGAAAAAGATTAAGAGCCTGAAAACGTTTGAAAAATATGAAGAGCTTCAAAAGTTGTGGAAAATATGAAGAGCTTCAAAATGTGTCAAAAGCGAGATGAGTATGAAACGGTCTGAAAAATAGGAGGAGCATGAAGTGGTGTTGAAAAACATGAAGAGCCTGAAAATGTGTGAAATATATGAAGAGCTTCAAAATGTGTCAGAAATGAGAGAAGCATGAAACGGTCTGAAAAATAGGATGAGCAAGAAGGGGTGTTGAAAAACATGAAGAGCCTGAAAACGTTTGAGAAATATGAAGAGGTTCAAAAGCTGTGAAAAATATGAAGAGCTTCAAAAGTTGTTAAAAATGAGATGAGCATGACACAGTTTGAAAAATAGGAGGAGCATGAAACCGTGTTCAAAAACATAAAGAGCCTAAAAAGGTTGAAAAATATGAAGAGCTTCAAAAGGTGTGAAAAATATGAGGAGCATAAAACGGTCTGAAAAATAGGAGAAGCATAAAGTGGTGTTGAAAAACATGAAGAGCCTGAAAACGTGTGAAATATATGAAGAGCTTCAAAAGGTGTCAAAAATATGAGAAGCATGAAACGGTCTGAAAAATAGGAGGAACACAAGTGGTGTTCAAAAACATGAAGAGCCTGAAAAGGTGTGAAAAATATGAAGAGATTCAAAAGGTGTAAAAAATATGAGGAGCATGAATCGGTGTTGAAAAACATGAAGAGCCTGAAAATGTGTGAAAAATATGAAGAGCTTCAAAAGGTGTCAAAAATATGAGGAGCATGAAACGGTCTGAAAAATAGGAGAAGCATGAAGCGGTGTTGAAAAACATGAAGAACATGAAAAGGTGTGAAAAATATGAAGAGCTTCAAAAGGTGTCAAACATATGAGGAGCACGAACCGGTCTGAAAAATAGGAGGAGCTTGAAGCTGTTTTCAAAAATATGAAGAGACTGAAAAGGTGTGAAAAATATGAAGAGCTTCAAAAGGTGTGAAAAATATGAGGAGCATGAAACGGTCTGAAAAATAGATGCAGCATGAAACGGTGTTGAAAAACATGAAGAGCATGAAAAGGTGTGAAAAATATGAAGAGCTTCAAAAGGTGTGAAAAATATGAGGAGAATGAAACGGTCTGAAAAATAGGAGGAGCATGAAGCGGTGTTCAAAAACACGACGAGGCTGAAAAGGTGTGAAAAATATGAAGAGCTTCAAAAGGTGTGAAATAAATGAGGAGCATGAAAAGGTCTGGAATATAGGAGGCGCATGAAGCGGTGATCAAAAACATGAAGAGACTGAAAAGGTGTGAAAAATATGAAGAGCTTCTAAAGGTGTCAAAAATATGAGGAGCATGTAACGTTCTGAAAAACAGGAGTAGCATGAAGTGGTGTTGAATAACATCAAGAGCCTGAAAAGGTGTGAAAAATATGAAGAGCTTCAAAAGGGGTGAAATACATGAGGAGCATGAAACGGGCTGAAAAATAGGAGAAGCATGAATTGGTGTGGAAAAACATGAAGAGCCTGAAAAGGTGTGAAAAATATGAAGAGCTTAAAAAGGTGTGAAAACATGAGGAGAATGAAACGGCCTGAAAAATAGAAGCTGCATGAAACGGTGTGGGAAAACATGAAGAGCCTGAAAAGGTGTGAAAAATATGAAGAGCTTCAAATGGTGTCAAAAATATGAGGAGCATGTAACGTTCTGAAAAATAGAAGGAGCATGAAACGGTGATCAAAAACATGAGGAGCCTGAAAAGGTGTGATAAATATGAAGAGCTTCAAATCGAGTCAAAAATAGAAGAAGCATGAAACGGTCTGAAAGATAGGAGGAGCATGAAACGGTGATCAGAAACATGAAGAGCCTGAAAATTTGTGAAAAATATGAAGAGCTTCAAAAGGTTTGAAATTCATGAGGAGCATGAAACGGTCTGAAAGATATTAGGAGCATGAAACGGTGATCAGAAACATGAAGAGCCTGAAAAGTTGTGAAAAATATGAAGAGCTTCAAAAGGTGTCAAAAATATGAGGAGCATGAAACGGTCTGAAAAATAAGGGAAGCATGAAGTGGTGTGGAAAAACATGAAGAGCCTGAAAAGGTGTGAAAAATATGAAGAGCTTCAAAAGGTTTGAAATACATGAGGAGCATGAAACTCTCTGAAATATAGGAGGAGCATGAAGTGGTGTTCAAAAACATGAAGAGCCTGAAAAGTTGTGAAAAATATGAAGAGCTTCAAAAGGTGTGAAAAATATGAGGAGCATGAAACGGTCTGAAAAATAGATGCGGCATGAAATGGTGTTGACAAACATGAAGAGCCTGAAAAGGTGTGAAAAATATGAAGAGCTTCAAAAGGTGTCAAAAATATGAGGAGCATGAAACTGTCTGAAAAAAGGAAGAGCAAGAAAGGGTGTTGAAAAACATGAAGAGACTGAAAAAGTGTGGAAAATATGAAGAGCTTCCAAAGATGTGAAAATATGAAGAGCTTCAAAAGGTGTCAAAAATGAGATGAGCATGAAACGGTCTGAAAAATAGGAGGAGCATGAAACGGTGATCAAAAACAAGAGGAGCCGGAAAAGGTGTGAGAAATATGAAGAACTTCAAAAGGTGTGAAATTCATGAGAGCATGAAACTTTCTGAAAAATAGGAGGAGCATGAAGTGGTGTTCAAAAACATAAAGAGTCTGAAAAGGTGTGAAAAATATGAAGAGCTTCAATAGGTGTGAAAAATATGAGGAGCAGTATACGGTGTGAAAGATAGGAGAAGCATGAAGCGGTGTTCAAAAACATGAAGAGCCTGATAAGGTGTGAAAAATATGAAAAGTTTGAAAAGGTGTCAAAAATGAGATGAGCATGAAACGGTCTGTAAAATAGGAGGAGCATGAAGTGGTGTTGAAAAACATGAAGAGCCTGAAAAGGTGTGAAAAATACGAAGAGATTGTAAAGGTTTCAAAAATGAGATGAGCATGAAACGGTCTGAAAAATAGGAGGAGCATGAAGTGGTGTTGCAAAACATGAAGAGCCTGAAAATGCATGAAAAATATGAAGAGGTTCAAAAGGTGTGAAATACATGAGGTGCATGAAACTCTCTGAAAAATAGGAGGAGCATGAAGCGGTGTTCAAAAACATGAAGAGCCTGAAATGTTGTGAAAAATTTGAAAAGCTTCAAAAGGTGTCAAAAACGAGATGAGCATGAAACTGTCTGAAAAATAGGAGGACCATGAAGTGGTGTTGAAAAACATGAAGAGCCTGAAAAGGAGTGAAAAATATGAAGAGTTTCAATATGTGTCAAAAATATGAGGAGCATGAAATGGTCTGAAAAATAGGAGGAGCATGAAACGGTGATCAAAAACATGAAGAGTCTGAAAAGGTGTGAAAAATATGAAGAGCTTCAAAAGGTGTCAAAAATATGAGGAGCATGAAACGGTCTGGAAAATAGGAGGAGCATGAAGCGGTGTTCAAAAACATGAAGAGTCTGAAAACGTGTGAAAAATATGAAGAGCTTCAAAAGGTGTCAAAACTATTAGGGGCATGAAACGGTCTGAAAAATACGAGGAGCATGAAGTGGTGTTGAAAAACATGAAGAGCTTGAAAAGGTGTGAAAATTATGAAGAGCTTCAAAAGGTGTCAAAAATATGAGGAGCATGAAACGGTCTGAAAAAGAGGAGAAGCGTGAAACTGTGTTTAAAAACATGAAGAGCCTGAAAAGGTGTGAAAAATGTGAAGAGCTTCAAAAGGTGTGAAAAATATGAGGAGCATGTAAAGGACTGAAAAATAGAAGCAGCATGAAATGGTGTTGAAAAACATGAAGAGCCTGAAAAGGTGTGAAAAATATGAAGAGCTTAAAAAATGTGAAAAATATGAAGAGCTTCAAAAGGTGTCAAAAATGTGAGGAGCATGAAACGGTCTGATAAATAGGAGGAGCATGAAGCGGTGTTCAATAACATGAAGAGCCTGAAATGGTGTGAAAAATATGAAGAGCTTCAAAACGTGTCAAAAATATGAGGAGTATGAAACGGTCTGAAAAAAGGAAGAGCAAGAAAGGGTGTTGAAAAACATGAAGAGACTGAAAACGTGTGAAAAATATGAAGAGCTTCCAAAGATGTGAAAAATATGAAGAGCTTCAAAAGGTGTCAAAAATGAGATGAGCATGAAATGGTCTGAAAAATACGAGGAACATGAAGGTGTTTTGAAAATCATGAAAAGCCTGAAAAGGCATGAAAAATATGAAGAGCATCAAAAGATGTGAAAAATATGAAGAGCATCAAAAGATGTCAAAATGAGATGAGCATGAAACGGTCTGAAAAATAGGAGGAGCATGAAGTGGTGTTGAAAAAAATGAAAAGCCTGAAATGGTGTGAAATATATGAAGAGCTTCAAAAGGTGTTAAAAATATGAGGAGAAAGAAACGGTCTGCAAAATAGGAGGAGCATGAAATGATGTTCAAAAACACGAAGAGCATGAAAAGCTGTGAGAAATATGAAGAGCTTCAAAAGGTGTGAAAAATATGAGGAGCATGAAATGGTCTGAAAAATAGGAGGAGCATGAAGCGGTGTTCAAAAACATGACGAGCCTGAAAAGTTGTGAAAAATATGAAGAGCTTCAAAAGGTGTGAAATAAATGAGGAGCATGAAACGGTCTGAAATATAGGAGGAGCATGAAGCGGTGTTCAAAAACATGAAGAGCCTGAAAAGGTGTAAAAAATATGAAGAGCTTCTAAAGGTGTCAAAAATATGAGGAGCATGAAACGGTCTGAAAAACAAGAGTAGCATGAAATGGTGTTGAATCACATCAAGAGCCTGAAAAGGTGTGAAAAATATGAAGAGCTTCAAAAGGTGTGAAATTCAGGAGGAGCATGAAACCTTTCTGAAAAATAGGAGAAGCATGAAGTGGTGTGGAAAAACATGAAGCGCCTGAAAAGGTGTGAAAAATATGAAGAGCTTCAAAAGGTGTTAAAAATATGAAGAGCATGAAACGGTCTGAAAATTTGGAGGATCATGAGCGGTGTTCAAAAACATGAAGAGCCTGAAAATGTGTGAAAAATATGAAGAATTTCAAATGGTTTCAAAAATATGAGAAGAATGAAACGGTCTGAAAGATAGATGCGGCATGAAATGGTGTTGAAAAACATGAAGAGGCTGAAAAGGTGTGAAAAATATGAAGAGCTTCAAAAGGTGTGAAAAATATGAGGAGCATGAAACGGTCTGAAGAATAGAAGCAGCATGAAACGGTGTTGAAAAACATGAAGAGCCTGAAAAGGTGTGAAAAATATGAAGAGCTTCAAAAGGTGTGAAAAATATGAGGAGCATGAAACGGTCTGAAAAATGGGAGGAGCATGAAGCTGTGTTCAAAAACATGAAGTGCCTGAAAAGGTGTGAAAAATATAAAGAGCTTCAAAAGGTGTGAATTACATGAGGAACATGAAAAAGTCTGATGAAAAGGAGGACCATAAGGCGGTGTTGAAAAACATGAAGAGCCTGAAAAGGTGTGAAAAATATGAAGAGCTTCAAACGGTTGGAAATACATGAGGAGCATGAAACGGTGTTGAAAAACATGAAGAGCCTGAAAAGGTGGGTAAAATATGAAGAGCTTCAAAAGGTGTCAGAAATGAGAGGAGCATGAAATGGTCTGAACAATAGGAGGAGCATGAAACTGTGTTCAAAAACATGAAGAGCCTGAAAAGGTGTGAAAAATATGAAGAGCTTCAAAACGTGTCAAAAATATGAGGAGCATGAAACGGTCTGAAAAATAGGAGGAGCAAGAAGCGGTGTTGAAAAAGATTAAGAGCCAGAAAATGTTTGAAAAATATGAAGAGCTTTAAAAGGTGTGGAAAATATGAAGAGCTTCAAAATGTGTCAAAATTGAGATGAGTATGAAACGGTCTGAAAAATAGGAGGAGCATGAAGTGGTGTTGAAAAACATGAAGAGCCTGAAAATGTGTGAAATATATGAAGAGCTTCAAAATGTGTCAGAAATGAGAGAAGCATGAAACGGTCTGAAAAATACGATGAGCAAGAAGGGGTGTTGAAAAACATGAAGAGCCTGAAAACGTTTGAGAAATATGAAGAGCTTCAAAAGGTGTGAAAAATATGAAGAGCTTCAAAAGTTGTTAAAAATGAGATGAGCATGACACAGTTCGAAAAATAGGAGGAGAATGAAAACGTGTTCAAAAACATGAAGAGCCTAAAAAGGTTGAAAAACATGAAGAGCTTCAAAAGGTGTGAAAAATACGAGGAGCATAAAACGCTCTGAAAAATAGGAGAAGCAAGAAGTGGTGTTGAAAAACATGAAGAGCCTGAAAACGTGTGAAATATATGAAGAGCTTCAAAAGGTGTCAAAAATATGAGGAGCATGAAACGGTCTGAAAAATAGGAGGAACACAAGTGGTGTTCAAAAACATGAAGAGCCTGAAAAGGTGTGAAAAATATGAAGAGATTCAAAAGGTGTCAAAAATATGAGGAGCATGAATCGCTGTTGAAAAACATGAAGAGGCTGAAAATGTGTGAAAAATATGAAGAGCTTCAAAAGGTGTCAAAAATATTAGGAGCATGAAACGGTCTGAAAAATAGGAGAAGCATGAAGCGGTGTTGAAAAACATGAAGAACATGAAAAGGTGTGAAAAATATGAAGAGCTTCAAAAGGTGTCAAAAATATGAGGAGCATGAACCGGTCTGAAAAATAGGAGGAGCATGAAGCGTTGTTCAAAAACATGAAGAGCATGAAAAGGTGTGAAAAATATGAAGAGCTTCAAAAGGTGTCAAAAATATGAGGAGCATGAAACGGTCTGAAAAATAGGAAGAGAATGAAGCGTTGTTGAAAAACATGAAAAGCCTGAAAAGGTGTGAAAAATATGAAGAGCTTCAAAAGGTGTCAAAAATATGAGGAGCATGAAACGGTCTGAAAAATAGGAAGAGCATGAAACGGTTTGAAAAATGGGAGGAGCATGAAGCGGTGTTGAAAAACATGAAGAGCCTGAAAACGTGTGAAAAACATGAAGAGCTTAAAAGTTGTGAGAAATATGAAGAGCTTCAAAAGGTGTCAAAAATGAGACGAGCATGAAACGGTCTGGAAAATAGGACTAGCATGAAGCGGTGTTGAAAACATGAAGAGCCAGAAAAGGTGTGAAAAATATGAAGAGCTTCAAAAAGTGTCAAAAATATGAAGAGCATGATACGGTCTGAAAAATAGGAGGAGCATGAAGTGATGTTGAAAAACATGAAGAGCCTAAAAAGGTGTGAAAAATATGAAGAGCTTCAAAAGGTGTCAAGAATATGAGGAGCATGAAACGGTCTGAAAAAGAGTAGGATCATGAAGCCGTGTTGAAAAACATGGGGAGCCTGAAAAGGTGTGAAAAATATGAAGAGCTTCAAAAGGTGTCAAAAATATGAGGAGCATGAAATGGTCTGAAAATAGGAGGAGCATGAAACCGTGTTCAAAAACATGAAGAGCCTGAAAAGTTGTGAAAAATATGAAGAGCTTCAAACTGTTGGAAATACTTGAGGAGCATGAAACCGTCTTGAAAAACATGACGAGCCTGAAAAGGTGGGTAAAATATGAAGAGCTTCAAAAGGTGTGAAATGCATGAGGAGCATGAATCAGTCTGAAAAATAGGAGGAGCATGAAGTAGTGTTTAAAAACATGAAGAGACTGAATAGGTGTGAAAAATATGAAGAGCTTCAAAAGGTGTCAAAATATGAGGAGCATGAAACGGTCTGAAAAATAGGAGGAGCAAGAAACAGTGTTGAAAAATATGAAGAGCCTGAAAATGTGTGAAATATAGGAAGAGGTTCAAAAGGTGTCAAAAATATGAGGAGCTTGAAACGGCCTGAAAAATAGGAGGAGAATGAAGAGGTGTTGAAAAACATGAAGAGCCTGAAAAGGTTTGAAATATATGAAGAGCTTCAAAAGGTGTCAAAAACATGAGGAGCATGAAACGGTCTGAAAAATAGGAGGAGCATGAAATGGTGTTGAAAAACATGAAGAGCCTGAAATGAGTGAAATATACGAAGAGCTTCAAAAGGTGTCAAAAATATGAGGAGCATGAAACGGTCTGAAAAATAGGAGGAGCATCAAGCGGTGTTGAAAAACATGAAGAGCCTGAAAAGGTGGGAACAATATGAAGAGCTTCAAAAGGTGTGAAAAATGTGAAGTGCTTCAAAAGTTGTCAAAATATGAGGTGCATGAAACGATTTGAAAAATAGGAGCAGCATGAAGCGGTTTTGAAAAACATGAAGAGCCGGAAAAGGTGTGAAAAATATGAAGAGCTTCAAAAGGTGTCAAAAGTATGAGGAGCATGAAACGGCCTGAAACATAGGAGGAGCATGAAAAAGTGTTCAAAAACATGAACAGCTTGAAAAGGTGTGAAATATATGAAGAGCTTCAAAAGGTGTGAAAAATAGGAGGAGCATGAAGCGTTGTTCAAAAACATGAAGAGCTTGAAAAGGTGTGAAATATATGAAGAGCTACAATAGATGTGAAAAATAGGAGGAGCATGAAGCTTTGTTCAAAAACATGAAGAACATGAAAAGGTGTGAAATATATGAAGAGCTTCAAAAGGTGTCAAAAATATGAGGAGCATGAAACAGTCTGAAAATAGAAGGAGCATGAAACGGTGTTGAAAAACATGAAGAGCATGAAAAGGTGTGAAAAATATGAACAGCTTCAAAACGTGTCAAAAATATGAGGAGCATGAAACTGTCTGAAAAATGGGAGGAGCATGAAGCGGTGTTCAAAAACATGAAGAGCCTGAAAACGTGTGAAAAACATGAAAAGCTTAAAAGTTGTGAGAAATATGAAGAGCTTCAAAAGGTGTCAAAAATGAGACGAGCATGAAATGGTCTGGAAAATAGGACGAGCATGAAGCGGTGTTGAAAAACATGGGGAGCCTGCAAAGGTGTGAAAAATATGAAGAGCTTTAAAAGGTGTGAAATACATGAGGAGCATGAAACGGTCTGAAAAATAGGAGGAGCATGAAACCGTGTTCAAAAACATGAAGAGCCTGAAAAGTTGTGAAAAATATGAAGAGCTTCAAACGGTTGGAAATACATGAGGAGCATGAAACGGTGTTGAAAAACATGAAGAGCCTGAAAAGGTGGGTAAAATATGAAGAGCTTCAAAAGGTGTCAGAAATGAGAGGAGCATGAAATGGTCTGAAAAATAGGAGGAGCATGAAACGGTGTTCAAAAACATGAAGAGCCTGAAAAGGTGTGAAAAATATGAAGAGCTTCAAAACGTGTCAAAAATATGAGGAGCATGAAACGGTCTGAAAAATAGGAGGAGCAAGAAGCGGTGTTGAAAAAGATTAAGCGCCAGAAAATGTTTGAAAAATATGAAGAGCTTTAAAAGGTGTGGAAAATATGAAGAGCTTCAAAATGTGTCAAAATTGAGATGAGTATGAAACGGTCTGAAAAATAGGAGGAGCATGAAGTGGTGTTGAAAAACATGAAGAGCCTGAAAATGTGTGAAATATATGAAGAGCTTCAAAATGTGTCAGAAATGAGAGAAGCATGAAACGGTCTGAAAAATACGATGAGCAAGAAGGGGTGTTGAAAAACATGAAGAGCCTGAAAACGTTTGAGAAATATGAAGAGCTTCAAAAGGTGTGAAAAATATGAAGAGCTTCAAAAGTTGTTAAAAATGAGATGAGCATGACACAGTTCGAAAAATAGGAGGAGAATGAAAACGTGTTCAAAAACATGAAGAGCCTAAAAAGGTTGAAAAACATGAAGAGCTTCAAAAGGTGTGAAAAATACGAGGAGCA
This sequence comes from Dama dama, assembly GCF_033118175.1. NCBI lineage: Eukaryota > Metazoa > Chordata > Mammalia > Artiodactyla > Cervidae > Dama > Dama dama. The sequence goes on from NW_026870882.1 coordinate 414,188, forward strand.
TAAAACGCTCTGAAAAATAGGAGAAGCAAGAAGTGGTGTTGAAAAACATGAAGAGCCTGAAAACGTGTGAAATATATGAAGAGCTTCAAAAGGTGTCAAAAATATGAGGAGCATGAAACGGTCTGAAAAATAGGAGGAACACAAGTGGTGTTCAAAAACATGAAGAGCCTGAAAAGGTGTGAAAAATATGAAGAGATTCAAAAGGTGTCAAAAATATGAGGAGCATGAATCGCTGTTGAAAAACATGAAGAGGCTGAAAATGTGTGAAAAATATGAAGAGCTTCAAAACGTGTCAAAAATATGAGGAGCTTGAAAAGGTGTTCAAAAACATGAAGAGCATGAAAATGTGTGAAAAATATGAACAGCTTCAAAAGGTGTCAAAAATATGAGGAGCATGAAACGCTCTGAAAAATAGGAGAAGCATGAAGTTCTGTGGAAAAACATGAAGAGCCTGAAAAGTTGTGAAAAATATGAAGAGCTTCAAAAGGTGTGAAAAATATGAAGAGCTTCAAAAGGTGATAAAAATGAGATGAGCATGAAACGGTCTGAAAAATATGAGGAGGATGAAGCTGTCTGGAAAACAGGATGAGCATGAAGTTGTGTTGAAAAACATGAAGAGAGTGAAAAGGTGTGAAAAATATGAAGAGGTTCAAAAGGTGTGAAAAATATGATGAGTATGACACGGTCTGAAAAATAGGAGGAGCATGAAGCTCTGTTCAAAAACATGAAGATCCTGAAAAGTTGTGAAAAATATGAAAAGCTTCAAAAGTTGTCAAAAATATGAGGAGCATGAAACATTCTGAAAAATAGGAGGATCATGATGTGGTGTTCAAAATCATGAAGAGGCTGAAAAGGTGTGAAAAATATGAAGAGCTTCAAAACGTGTGAAATACATGAGGAGCATGAAAAAGTCTGAAAAATAGGAGGAGCATCAAGCGGTGTTCAAAAACATGAAGAGCCTGAAAAGGTGTGAAAAATATGAAGAGCTTCAAAAAATGTCAAAATTGAGATGAGCATGAAACGGTCTGAAAAATAGGAGCAGCATGAAACGGTGTTCAAAAACATGAAGAGCCTGAAAAGGTGTGAAAAATATGAAGAGCTTCAAAAGGTGTGAAATACATGAGGAGCATGAAACTCTCTGAAAAATAGGAGGAGCATGAAGCGGTGTAAAAAACATGAAGAGCCTGAAAAGGTGTGAAAAATATGAAGAGCTTCAAAAGGTGTCAGAAATGAGAGAAGCATGAAACGGTCTGAAAAACAGGAAGAACCTGAAGCGATGTTCAAAAACATGAAGAGCCTGAAAAGGTGTGAAAAATATGAAGAGCTTCAAAAGGTGTCAAAAATAGGAGGAGCATGAACCGGTCTGAAAAATAGGAGGAGCATGAAGCGGTGTTCAAAAACATGAAGAGCATGAAAGGTGTGAAAAATATGAAGAGCTTCAAAAGGTGTCAAAAATATGAGGAGCATGAAACGGTCTGAAAAATAGGAGGAGCATGAAACGGTCTGAAAAATGGGAGGAGCATGAAGCGGTGTTGAAAAACATGAAGAGCCTGAAAACGTGTGAAAAACATGAAGAGCTTAAAAGTTGTGAGAAATATGAAGAGCTTCAAAAGTTGTGAAAAATATGAAGAGCTTCAAAAGGTGTCAGAAATGAGATGAGCATGAAACGGTCTGAAAAACAGGAGGATCATGAAGCCGTGTTGAAAAACATGGGGAGCCTGCAAAGGTGTGAAAAATATGAAGAGCTTCAAAAGGTTGGAAATACATGAGGAGCATGAAACGGTCTGGAAAATAGGAAGAGCATGAAGCGGTGTTGAAAAACAGGAAGAGCCTGAAAAGGTGGATAAAATATGAAGAGCTTCAAAAGGTGTGAAAAATATGAGGAGCATGAAACGGTCTGAAAAATAGGAGAAGCATGAAGTAGTGTTGAAAAACATGAAGAGCCTGAAAACCTGTGAAAAATATGAAGAGCTTCAAAAGGTGATAAAAATGAGATGAGCATGAAACGGTCTGAAAAATATGAGGAGCATGAAGCGGTGTTGGAAATCATGAAGAGTCTGAAAAGGTGTGAAATATATTAAGAGCTTCAAAAGGTGTCAAAAATATGAGGAGCTTTAAACGGTCTGAAAAATAGGAGGAGCATGAAACGGTGTTGAAAAACATGAAGAACCTGAAAAGGTGTGAAAAATATCAAGAGCTTCAAAAGGTGTAAAAACTATGAGGAGCATGAAACGGTCTGAAAAATAGGAAGAGCATGAAAGGGTGTTCAAATGCATGAAGAGCCTGAAAAGGTGTGAAAAATATGAAGAGCTTCAAAAGGTGTAAAATATATTAGGAACATGAAACGGTCTGGAAAATAGGATGAGCATGAAGTTGTGTTGAAAAACATGAAGAGACTGAAAAGGTGTGAAAAATATGAAGAGTTTCAAAAGGTGTGAAACATAAGACGAGTATGATACGGTCTGAAAAATAGGAGGACCATGAAGCTCTGTTCAAAAACATGAAGATCCTGAAAAGTTGTGAAAAATATGAAAAGCTTCAAAAGTTGTCAAAAATATGAGGAGCATGAAACATTCTGAAAAATAGTAGGATCATGAAGCGGTGTTCAAAATCATGAAGAGGCTGAAAAGGTGTGAAAAATATGAAGAGCTTCAAAACGTGTGAAATACATGAGGAGCATGGAAAAGTCTGAAAAATAGGAGGAGCATCAAGCGGTGTTCAAAAACATGAAGAGCCTGAAAAGGTGTGAAAAATATGAAGAGCTTCAAAAGGTGTGAAAAATAGGAGGAGCATGAAACGGGCTGAAAAATAGCAGGAGCATGAAGCGGTGTTCAAAAACATGAAGAGCCTGAAAAGGTGTGAAAAATATGAAGAGCTTCAAAAGGTGTGAAATACATGAGTAGCCTGAAACTCTCTGAAAAATAGGAGGCGCATGAAGCGGTTTTGAAAAACATGAAGAGTCTGAAACGTGTGAAAATATGAAGCGCTTCAAAAATATGAAAAATATGAAGAGCTTCAAAAGGTGTGGAAAATATGAAGAGCTTCAAAATGTGTCAAAAGTGAGATGAGCATGAAACGGTCTGAAAAATAGGAGGAGCATGAAGTGGTGTTGAAAAACATGAAGAGCCTGAAAATGTGTGAAATATATGAAGAGCTTCCAAAGTTGTCAGAAATGATAGAAACATGAAAAGGTCTGAAAAATAGGATGAGCAAGAAGGGGTGTTGAAAAACATGAAGAGCCTGAAAACGTTTGAGAAATACGAAGAGATTCAAAAGGTGTGAAAAATATGAAGAGCTTCAAAAGGTGTCAAAAATGAGATGAGCATGAAACGGTCTGAAAAATAGGAGAAGCATGAAGTTGCTTTGAAAAACATGAAGAGCCTGAAAAGGTGTTAAATATATGAAGAGCTTCAAAATGTGTCAGAAATGAGAGGAGCATGAAACGGTCTGAAAAATAGGAGAAGCATGAAGTGGCTTTGAAAAACATGAAGAGCCTGAAACGGTGTGAAAAATATGAAGAGCTTCAAAAGGTGTCAAAAATATGAGGAGCATGAATCGCTGTTGAAAAACATGAAGAGCCTGAAAATGTGTGAAAAATATGAAGAGCTTCAAAAGGTGTCAAAAATATGAGGAGCATGAAACGGTCTGAAAAATAGGAGAAGCATGAAGCGGTGTGGAAAAACATGAAGAACATGAAAAGGTGTGAAAAAATATGAAGAGCTTCAAAAGGTGTCAAAAATATGAGGAGCATGAAACGGTCTGAAAAAAAGGAGCAGCATGAAACGGTGTTCAAAAACATGAAGAGCCTGAAAAGGTGTGAAAAATATGAAGAGCTTCAAAAGGTGTGGAAAATATGAGGAGCATGAAACTGTCTGAAAAATAGGAGGAGCAAGAAGCGGTGTTGAAAAAGATTAAGAGCCTGAAAACGTTTGAAAAATATGAAGAGCTTCAAATGTTGTGGAAAATATGAAGAGCTTCAAAATGTTTCAAAAGCGAGATGAGTATGAAACGGTCTGAAAAATAGGAGGAGCATGAAGTGGTGTTGAAAAACATGAAGAGCCTGAAAATGTGTGAAATATATGAAGAGCTTCAAAATGTGTCAGAAATGAGAGAAGCATGAAACGGTCTGAAAAATAGGATGAGCAAGAAGGGGTGTTGAAAAACATGAAGAGCCTGAAAACGTTTGAGAAATATGAAGAGGTTCAAAAGCTGTGAAAAATATGAAGAGCTTCAAAAGTTGTTAAAAATGAGATGAGCATGACACAGTTTGAAAAATAGGAGGAGCATGAAACCGTGTTCAAAAACATAAAGAGCCTAAAAAGGTTGAAAAATATGAAGAGCTTCAAAAGGTGTGAAAAATATGAGGAGCATAAAACGGTCTGAAAAATAGGAGAAGCATAAAGTGGTGTTGAAAAACATGAAGAGCCTGAAAACGTGTGAAATATATGAAGAGCTTCAAAAGGTGTCAAAAATATGAGAAGCATGAAACGGTCTGAAAAATAGGAGGAACACAAGTGGTGTTCAAAAACATGAAGAGCCTGAAAAGGTGTGAAAAATATGAAGAGATTCAAAAGGTGTAAAAAATATGAGGAGCATGAATCGGTGTTGAAAAACATGAAGAGCCTGAAAATGTGTGAAAAATATGAAGAGCTTCAAAAGGTGTCAAAAATATGAGGAGCATGAAACGGTCTGAAAAATAGGAGAAGCATGAAGCGGTGTTGAAAAACATGAAGAACATGAAAAGGTGTGAAAAATATGAAGAGCTTCAAAAGGTGTCAAACATATGAGGAGCACGAACCGGTCTGAAAAATAGGAGGAGCTTGAAGCTGTTTTCAAAAATATGAAGAGACTGAAAAGGTGTGAAAAATATGAAGAGCTTCAAAAGGTGTGAAAAATATGAGGAGCATGAAACGGTCTGAAAAATAGATGCAGCATGAAACGGTGTTGAAAAACATGAAGAGCATGAAAAGGTGTGAAAAATATGAAGAGCTTCAAAAGGTGTGAAAAATATGAGGAGAATGAAACGGTCTGAAAAATAGGAGGAGCATGAAGCGGTGTTCAAAAACACGACGAGCCTGAAAAGGTGTGAAAAATATGAAGAGCTTCAAAAGGTGTGAAATAAATGAGGAGCATGAAAAGGTCTGGAATATAGGAGGCGCATGAAGCGGTGTTCAAAAACATGAAGAGACTGAAAAGGTGTGAAAAATATGAAGAGCTTCTAAAGGTGTCAAAAATATGAGGAGCATGTAACGTTCTGAAAAACAGGAGTAGCATGAAGTGGTGTTGAATAACATCAAGAGCCTGAAAAGGTGTGAAAAATATGAAGAGCTTCAAAAGGGGTGAAATACATGAGGAGCATGAAACGGGCTGAAAAATAGGAGAAGCATGAATTGGTGTGGAAAAACATGAAGAGCCTGAAAAGGTGTGAAAAATATGAAGAGGTTCAAAAGGTGTGAAAAACATGAGGAGAATGAAACGGCCTGAAAAATAGAAGCTGCATGAAACGGTGTGGGAAAACATGAAGAGCCTGAAAAGGTGTGAAAAATATGAAGAGCTTCAAATGGTGTCAAAAATATGAGGAGCATGTAACGTTCTGAAAAATAGAAGGAGCATGAAACGGTGATCAAAAACATGAGGAGCCTGAAAAGGTGTGATAAATATGAAGAGCTTCAAATCGAGTCAAAAATAGAAGAAGCATGAAACGGTCTGAAAGATAGGAGGAGCATGAAACGGTGATCAGAAACATGAAGAGCCTGAAAATTTGTGAAAAATATGAAGAGCTTCAAAAGGTTTGAAATTCATGAGGAGCATGAAACGGTCTGAAAAATAGGAGAAGCATGAAGTGAAGTGGAAAAACATGAAGAGCCTGAAAAGGTGTGAAAAATATGAAGAGCTTCAAAAGGTGTCAAAAATATGAAGAGCATGAAACGGTCTGAAAATTTGGAAGATCATGAGCGGTGTTCAAAAATATGAAGAGCCTGAAAAGGTGTGAAAAATATGAAGAGCTTCAAATGGTGTCAAAAATATGAGAAGCATGAAACGGTCTGAAAGATATTAGGAGCATGAAACGGTGATCAGACACATGAAGAGCCTGAAAAGTTGGGAAAATATGAAGAGCTTCAAAAGGTGTCAAAAATATGAGGAGCATGAAACGGTCTGAAAAATAGGGGAAGCATGAAGTGGTGTGGAAAAACATGAAGAGCCTGAAAAGGTGTGAAAAATATGAAGAGCTTCAAAAGGTGTGAAATACATGAGGAGCATGAAACTCTCTGAAATATAGGAGGAGCATGAAGTGGTGTTCAAAAACATGAAGAGCCTGAAAAGTTGTGAAAAATATGAAGAGCTTCAAAAGGTGTGAAAAATATGAGGAGCATGAAACGGTCTGAAAAATAGATGCGGCATGAAATGGTGTTGACAAACATGAAGAGCCTGAAAAGGTGTGAAAAATATGAAGAGCTTCAAAAGGTGTCAAAAATATGAGGAGCATGAAACTGTCTGAAAAAAGGAAGAGCAAGAAAGGGTGTTGAAAAACATGAAGAGACTGAAAAAGTGTGAAAAATATGAAGAGCTTCCAAAGATGTGAAAATATGAAGAGCTTCAAAAGGTGTCAAAAATGAGATGAGCATGAAACGGTCTGAAAAATAGGAGGAGCATGAAACGGTGATCAAAAACAAGAGGAGCCGGAAAAGGTGTGAGAAATATGAAGAACTTCAAAAGGTGTGAAATTCATGAGAGCATGAAACTTTCTGAAAAATAGGAGGAGCATGAAGTGGTGTTCAAAAACATGAAGAGTCTAAAAAGGTGTGAAAAATATGAAGAGCTTCAATAGGTGTGAAAAATATGAGGAGCAGTATACGGTGTGAAAGATAGGAGAAGCATGAAGCGGTGTTCAAAAACATGAAGAGCCTGAAAAGGTGTAAAAAATATGAAGAGCTTCTAAAGGTGTCAAAAATATGAGGAGCATGAAACGGTCTGAAAAACAAGAGTAGCATGAAATGGTGTTGAATCACATCAAGAGCCTGAAAAGGTGTGAAAAATATGAAGAGCTTCAAAAGGTGTGAAATTCAGGAGGAGCATGAAACCTTTCTGAAAAATAGGAGAAGCATGAAGTGGTGTGGAAAAACATGAAGCGCCTGAAAAGGTGTGAAAAATATGAAGAGCTTCAAAAGGTGTTAAAAATATGAAGAGCATGAAACGGTCTGAAAATTTGGAGGATCATGAGCGGTGTTCAAAAACATGAAGAGCCTGAAAATGTGCGAAAAATATGAAGAATTTCAAATGGTTTCAAAAATATGAGAAGAATGAAACGGTCTGAAAGATAGATGCGGCATGAAATGGTGTTGAAAAAAATGAAGAGCCTGAAAAGGTGTGAAAAATATGAAGAGCTTCAAAAGGTGTGAAAAATATGAGGAGCATGAAACGGTCTGAAGAATAGAAGCAGCATGAAACGGTGTTGAAAAACATGAAGAGCCTGAAAAGGTGTGAAAAATATGAAGAGCTTCAAAAGGTGTGAAAAATATGAGGAGCATGAAACGGTCTGAAAAATGGGAGGAGCATGAAGCTGTGTTCAAAAACATGAAGTGCCTGAAAAGGTGTGAAAAATATAAAGAGCTTCAAAAGGTGTGAATTACATGAGGAACATGAAAAAGTCGGATGAAAAGGAGGACCATAAGGCGGTGTTGAAAAACATGAAGAGCCTGAAAAGGTGTGAAAAATATGAAGAGATTCAAAAGGTGTCAATAATATGAGGAGCATGAAACGGTCTGAAAAATGGGAGGAGCATGAAGCTGTGTTCAAAAACATGAAGAGCCTGAAAAGGTGTGAAAAATATGAAGAGCTTCAAAAGGTGTGAAAAATATGAGGAGCATGAAACGGTCTGAAAAATGGGAGGAGCATGAAGCTGTGTTCAAAAACATGAAGAGCCTGAAAAGGTGTGAAAAATATGAGGAGCATGAAATTGTCTGAAAAATAGGAGGAGCATGAAGTGGTGTTCAAAAACATGAAGAACCTGAAAAGTTGTGAAAAATATGAAGAGCTTCAAAAGGTGTCAAAAATACGAGGAGCATGAAACGGTCTGAAAAATAGGAGGAGCATGAAGCGTTGTTCAAAAACGTGAAGAGCCTGAAAAGGTGTGGAAAATATGAAGAGCTTCAAAACGTGTGAAAAATATGAGGAGCATGAAACGGTCTGAAAAATAGAAGCAGCATGAAGCGGTGTTCAAAAACATGAAGAGCCTGAAAAGGTGTGAAAAATATGAAGAGCTTCAAAAGGTGTGAAAAATATGAAAAGCTTCAAAAAGTGTCAAAAATTAGATGAGCATGAAACAGTCTGAAAAATAGGAGGAGCATGAAGCAGTGTTCAAAAACGTGAAGAGCCTAAAAAGGTGTGAAAAATATGAAGAGCTTCAAAATTTGTCAAAAATATGAGGAGCATGAATAGCTCTGAAAAATAGGAGGAGCATGACGCCGTGTTCAAAAACATGAAGAGCCTGAAAAGGTGTGAAAAATATGAAGAGCTTCAAAAGGTGTCAAAAATATGAGGAGCAAGAAATGGTCTGAAAAATAGAAGGAGCATGAAACGGTCTTCAAAAACATGAAGAGCCTGACAAGGTGTGAAAAATATGAAGAGCTTCAAAAGGTGTCAAAAATGTGAGGAGCATGAAAAGGTCTGAAAAATAGGAGGAGCATGAAGCGGTGTTCAAAAACATGACGAGCCTGAAAAGGTGTGAAAAATATGAAGAGCTTCAAAAGGTGTGAAAAATATGAGGAGCATGAAACGGCCTGAAAAATAGAAGCAGGATGAAACGGTGTTGAAAAATATGAAGAGCCTGAAAAGGTGTGAAAAATATGAAGAGCTTCAAAAGGGGTCAAAAATATAAAGAGCATGAAACGGTCTGTAAAATAGGAGGTTCATGAAGCGTTGTTCAAAATCATGAAGAGCCTGAAAACGTGTGAAAAATATGAAGAACTTCAAAAAGTGTCAAAAATATGAGGAGCATGAAACTTTCTGAAAAATAGGAGGAGCATGAAACGGTGACCAAAAACATGAGGAGCCTGAAAAGGTGTGAAAATATGAAGAGCTTCAAAAGGTGTGAAATTCATGAGGAGCATGAAACGGTCTGAAAAATATGAGAAGCATGAAGTGGTGTGGAAAAACATGAAGAGCCTGAAAAGGTGTGAAAAATATGAAGAGCTTCAAATGGTGTCAAAAATATGAGAAGCATGAAACGGTGTGAAAGCTAGGAGGAGCATGAAATGGTGATCAGAAACATGAAGAGCCTGAAAAGTTGTGAAAATATGAAGAGCTTCAAAAGGTGTGAAATTCATGAGAAGCATGAAAAGGTTTGAAAAATACGAGAAGCATGAAGTGGTGTGGAAAAACATGAAGAACCTGAAAAGGTGTGAAAAATATGAAGAGTTTCAAAAGGTGTCAAAAATATGAAGAGCATGAAACGGTCTGAAAATTCGGAGGATCATGAGCAGTGTTCAAAAACATGAGGAGCATGAAAAGGTGTGAAAAATATGAAGAGCTTCAAATGGTGTCAAAAATATGAGAAGCCTGAAACGGTCTGAAAGATAGGAGGAGCATGAAACGGTGATCAGAAACATGAAGAGCCTGAAAAGTTGTGAAAAATCTGAAGAGCTTCAAAAGGTGTGAAATTCAGGAGGAGCATGAAACGGTCTGAAAAATAGAAGCATGAAGTGGTATGGAAAAACATGAAGAGCCTGAAAAGGTGTGAAAAATATGAAGAGCTTGAAAAGGTGTGAAATACATGAGGAGCATGAAACTCTCTGAAAAATAGGAGGAGCATGAAGTGGTGTTCAAAAACATGAAGAGTCTGAAAAGGTGTGAAAAGTATGAAGAGCTTCAATAGGTGTGAAAAATATGAGGAGCAGTATACGGTGTGAAAAATAGGAGAAGCATGAAGCGGTGTTCAAAAACATGAAGAGCCTGAAAAGGTGTGAAAAATTTGAAAAGTTTGAAAAGGTGTCAAAAATGAGATGAGCATGAAACGGTCTGAAAAATAGGAGGAGCATCAAGCGGTGTTGAAAAACATAAAGAGCCTGAAAAGGTGTGAAAAATATGAAGAGATTCTAAAGGTTTCAAAAACATGAGGAGCAAGAAACGGTCTGAAATATATGAGGAGCATGATGCGGTGTTGGATAACATGAAGAGCCTGAAAACGTGTGAAAATTTTGAAGAGCTTCAAAAGGAGTGAAAAATATGAAGAGCTTCAAAAGGTGTCAAAAATAAGAGGAGCATGAAACGTTCTGAAAAACAGGAGGAGCATGAAACGGTATTCAAAACATGAAGAGCTTGAAAAGGTGTGAAAAATATGAAGAGCTTCAAAACCTGTCAAAAGTATGAGGAGCATGAAATGGTCTGAAAAGTAGGAGGAGCATGAAGCAGTGTTGAAAAACATGAAGAGCCTGAAAAGTTGTGAAATATATGAAGAGCTTCAAAAGGTGTCAAAAATATCAGGAGAGAGAAACGGTGTTCAAAAACGTGAAGAGCCTGAAAAGATGTGAAAAATACGAAGAGATTCAAAAGATGTCAAAAATAGGAGGAACCTGAAACGGTGTTGAAAAACATGAAGAGCATGAAAAGGTGTGAAAAATATGAAGAGCTTCAAAAAGTGTCAAAAATACGAGGAGCATGAAACGGTCTGAAATATAGGAGGAGCATGAAGCGGTGTTGAAAAACATGAAGAGCCTGAAAAGGTGAGAAAAATATGAAGAGCTTCAAAAGGTGTCAAAATATGAGGAGCATGAAATGGTCTGGAAAATAGGAGGAGCATGAAATGCTGTTCAAAAACATGAAGAGCCTGAAAAGGTGTGATATATGAAGAGATTCAAATGGTGTCAAAAATATGAGGAGCATGAAATGGTCTGGGAAAATAGGAGTAGCATGAAATGGTGTTCAAAACCATGAATAGCCTGAAAAGTTATGAAAAATATGAAGAGCTTCAAAAGGTGTCAAAAATATGAGGAGCATGAAACGGTCTGAAAAATAGGAGGAGCATGAAGTGGTTTAGAAAAACATGAAGTGCCTAAAAAGGTGTGAAAAATATGTGGAGCTTCAAAAGGTGTCAAAAATATGAGGAGCATGAAACGGTCTGAAACATAGGAGGATCATGAAGCGGTGTTGAAAATCATGAAGAACTTGAAAAGGTGTGAAAAATATGAAGAGCTTCAAAAGGTGTGAAAAATATGAGGAGCTTCACAAGTTGTCAAAAATATGAGGAGCATGAAACGGTCTGAAAAATAGGAGGAACATTAAGTGGTGTTGAGAAACATGAAGAGCCTGAAATGGTGTGAAAAATATGAAGAGCTTCAACAGGTGTCAAAAATATGAGGAGCATGAAACGTTCTGAAAAACAGGAGGAGCATGAAACGGTATTCAAAACTAGAAGAGCCTGAAAACGTGTGAAAAATATGAACAGTTTCAAAAAGTGTGAAATACATGAGGAGAATTAAACGGTCTGAAAAATAGGAGGAGCATGAAGCGGTGTTGAAAAACATGAAGAGACTTAAAACGTGTGAAAAATATGAAGAGTTTCAAAAGGTGTGAAAAATATGAAGAGCTTCAAAAGGTGTCAAAAATATGAGGAGAATGAAACGGTCTGCAAAATAGGAGGAGCATGAAATGGTGTTCAACAACATGAAGAGCCTGAAAAGGTGTGAAAAATATGAACAGTTTCAAAAAGTGTGAAATACATGAGGAGAATTAAACGGTCTGAAAAATAGGAGGAGCATGAAATGGTGTTCAAAAACATGAAGAGCATGAAAAGGTGTGAAAAATATGAACAGTTTCAAAAAGTGTGAAATACATGAGGAGAATTAAACTGTCTGAAAAATAGGAGGAGCATGAAGCGGTGTTGAAAAACATGAAGGCCTGAAAACGTGTGAAAAATATGAAAGCTTCGAAAGTTGTGAAAAATATGAAGAGCTTCAAAAGTTGTGAAAAATATGAAGAGCTTCAAAAGGTGTCAAAAATTTGATGAGCATGAAACGGTCTGAAAAATAGGAGGAGCATGAAGTGGTGTTGAAAAAAATGAAGAGCCTGAAAAGGTTTGAAAAATATGAAAAGCTTCAAAAGGTGTCAAAAATATGAGGAGCATGAAACTGTCTCAAAAATAGGAGGAGCATGAAGCGGTGTTCAAAAACAAGAAGAGCCTGAAAAGGTGTGAAAAATATGAAGAGCTTCAAAAGGTGTCAAAAATATGAGGAGCATGAAACGGTTTTGAGAAACATGAATAGCCTAAAAATATGTGAAAAATATGAAGAGCATAAAAATATGTGAAAAATATGAGGAGCATGAAACTGTGTTCAAAACATGAAGAGCCTGAAAAGGTGTGAAAAATATGAAGATCTTCAGAAGGTGTTAAAATTGAAGGCATTTCCCCTGAAATCAGGAACAAGACAAGGGTGCCCACTCTCACCACTACTATTCAACATAGTGTTGGAAGTTCTGGCCACAGCAATCAGAGCAGAAAAAGAAGTAAAAGGAATCCAGATAGGAAAAGAAGAAGTAAAACTCTCACTGTTTGCAGATGACATGATCCTCTACATAGAAAACCCTAAAGACTCTACCAGAAAATTACTAGAACTAATCAATGAATATAGTAAAGTTGCAGGATATAAAATTAACACACAGAAATCCCTTGCATTCCTATATACTAACAATGAAAAAACAGACAGAGAAATTAAGGAAACAATACCATTCACCATTGCAACAAAAAGAATAAAATACTTAGGAGTATATCTACCTAAAGAAACAAAGGACCTATACATAGAAAACTATAAAACACTGATGAAAGAAATCAAAGAGGACACAAACAGATGGAGAAACATACCGTGTTCATGGATTGGAAGAATTAATATTGTCAAAATGGCTATTCTACCCAAAGCAGTCTATAGATTCAATGCAATCCCTATCAAGCTACCAATGGTATTTTTTTTTTTTTCTCATTAAACTTTTTTTAATGGGTCTCAAATTCTGTGACAGATTTTTGGTCAAGGTGTTTTCATTAAAAAGTACTGATTTTAAAAACTAATAACTTAAACTGCCACACACAAAACATATGGTCCACAAAAACATTCTCCTTTCCTTCTGAAGGTTTTACGATGCATTGTTATCATTAACCAGTCTTTTACTATCAAACTTAAATGGCCAATTGAGACAAACAGTTCTGAGACCGTTCTTCCACCACTGATTAAGACTGGGGTGGCAGGTGTTGGGGATAATATTCATTTAGCCTTCTGAGCTTTCTGGGCAGACTTGGTGACCTTGCCAGCTCCAGCTGCCTTCTTGTCCACTGCCTTGATGACACCCACAGCAACTGTCTGTCTCATGTCACGCACAGCAAAACGGCCCAGGGGAGGATAATCAGAGAAGCTCTCGACACACATGGGCTTGCCAGGAACCATATCAACAATGGCAGCGTCACCAGATTTCAAGAATTTAGGGCCATCTTCCAGCTTTTTCCCAGAACGACGATCAATCTTCTCCTTCAGCTCAGCAAACTTGCAAGCGATGTGAGCTGTGTGACAATCCAGCACAGGTGCATATCCAGCACTGATTTGGCCTGGATGGTTCAAAATAATCACCTGAGCTGTGAAGCCAGCAGCTTCCATGGGTGGATCATTTTTGCTGTCACCAGCCACATTGCCACGACGGACATCTTTGACAGACACGTTCTTGACATTGAAGCCCACATTGTCCCCAGGAAGGGCTTCACTCAATGCTTCATGGTGCATTTCTACAGACTTCACTTCAGTTGTTACATTGACTGGAGCAAAGGTGACCACCATGCCAGGTTTGAGAACACCAGTCTCCACACGACCCACAGGGACAGTACCAATACCACCAATTTTGTAGACATCCTGGAGAGGCAAACGCAAGGGTTTGTCAGTTGGGCGAGTTGGTGGCAGGATGCAATCCAGAGCTTCAAGCAGGGTGGTTCCACTGGCGTTGCCGTCCTTACGGGTGACTTTCCATCCCTTGAACCATGGCATGTTAGCACTTGGCTCCAGCATGTTGTCACCATTCCAGCCAGAAATTGGCACAAATGCTACTGTGTCGGGGTTGTAGCCAATTTTCTTAATGTAGGTGCTGACTTCCTTAACAATTTCCTCGTATCTCTTCTGGCTGTAGGGTGGCTCAGTGGAATCCATTTTGTTAACTCCAACAATTAGTTGTTTCACACCCAGAGTGTAAGCCAGAAGGGCATGCTCACGGGTCTGCCCGTTCTTGGAGATACCGGCTTCAAATTCACCAACACCAGCAGCAACAATCAGGACAGCACAGTCAGCCTGGGATGTGCCTGTAATCATGTTTTTGATGAAGTCTCTGTGTCCTGGGGCATCAATGATGGTAACATAGTACTTGCTGGTCTCAAATTTCCACAGGGAGATATCAATGGTGATACCACGCTCACGTTCAGCTTTCAGTTTGTCCAAGACCCAGGCATATTTGAAGGAGCCCTTTCCCATCTCGGCAGCCTCCTTCTCGAACTTCTCAATTGTTCTCTTGTCGATCCCGCCACATTTGTAGATCAGATGGCCAGTCGTGGTAGACTTCCCTGAATCTACGTGCCCAATGACAACGATGTTGATGTGGGTCTTCTCTTTTCCCATTTTGGCTTAGGTTTAACGGTGGTTTTCACGACACCTGTGTCCTGGCGGCAAACCCGTTGCGAAAAACTACCAATGGTATTTTTCACAGAACTAGACCAAAGAATTTCACAATTTGTATGGAAATACAAAAAACCTCGAATAGCCAAAGTAATCTTGAGAAAGAAGAATGGAGCTGGAGGAATCAACCTGCCTGACTTCAGACTCTACTACAAAGCCACAGTCATCAAGACAGTATGGTACTGGCACAAAGACAGAAATATAGATCAATGGAACAGAATAGAAAGCCCAGAGATAAATCCACGAACCTATGGACACCTTATCTTTGACAAAGGAGGCAAGGATATACAATGGAAAAAAGACAACCTCTTTAACAAGTGGTGCTGGGAAAACTGGTCAACCACTTGTAAAAGAATGAAACTAGAACACTTTCTAACACCATACACAAAAATAAACTCAAAATGGATTAAAGATCTAAATGTAAGACCAGAAACTATAAAACTCCTAGAGGAGAACATAGGCAAAACACTCTCTGACATAAATCAAAGCAAGATCCTCTATGACCCACCTCCCAGAATATTGGAAATATAAGCAAAACTAAACAAATGGGACCTAATGAAACTTAAAAGCTTTTGCACTACAAAGGAAACTATAAGTAAGGTGAAAAGACAGCCCTCAGATTGGGAGAAAATAATAGCAAATGAAGAAACAGACAAAGGATTAATCTCAAAAATATACAAGCAACTCCTGCAGCTCAATTTCAGAAAAATAAATGACCCAATCAAAAAATGGGCCAAAGAACTAAACAGACATTTCTCCAAAGAAGACATACAGATGGCTAACAAACACATGAAAAGATGCTCAACATCACTCATTATTAGAGAAATACAAATCAAAACCACAATGAGGTACCATTACACGCCAGTCAGGATGGCTGCTATCCAAAAGTCTACAAGCAATAAATGCTGGAGAGGGTGTGGAGAAAAGGGAACCCTCTTACACTGTTGGTGGGAATGCAAACTAGTACAGCCGCTATGGAAAACAGTGTGGAGATTTCTTAAAAAACTGGAAATAGAACTGCCATATGACCCAGCAATCCCACTTCTGGGCATACACACTGAGGAAACCAGAACTGAAAGAGACACGTGCACCCCAGTGTTCATCGCAGCACTGTTTATAATAGCCAGGACATGGAAGCAACCTAGATGCCCATCAGCAGATGAATGGATAAGGAAGCTGTGGTACATATACACCATGGACTATTACTCAGCCATTAAAAAGAATTCATTTGAACCAGTCCTAATGAGATGGATGAAGCTGAAGCCCATTATACAGAGTGAAGTAAGCCAGAAAGATAAAGAACATTACAGCATACTGACACATGTATATGGAATTTAGAAAGGTGATAACGATAACCCTATATGCAGAACAGAAAAAGAGACACAGAAATACAGAACAGACTTTTGAACTTTGTGGGAGAATGTGAGGGTGGGATATTTCAAAAGAACAGCATGTATCCTATCTATGGTGAAACAGATCACCAGCCCAGGTGGGATGAACGAGACAAGTGCTCCGGCCTGGTGCACTGGGAAGACCCAGAGGAATCGGGGGGAGAGGGAGGTGGGAGGGGGGATCGGGATTGGGAATACATGTAAATCCATGGCTGATTCATATCAATGTATGACAAAACCCACTGGAAAAAAAAATATGAGGAGCATGAAACAGTCTGAAAAATAGGAGGAGCATGAAATGGTGATCAAAAACATGAAGAGCCTGAAAAGGTGTGAAAAATATGAAGAGCTTCAAAAGGTGTGAAATAGATGAGGAGCATGAAACTCTCTGAAAAATAGAAGGAGCATGAAGTGGTGTTCAAAAATATGAATAGCCTGAAAAGGTGTGAAAAATATGAAGATCTTCAAAAGGTGTGAAAAATATGAGGAGCATGATATGGTCTGAAAAATGGGAGGAGCATGAAGCGGTGTTGAAAAACATGAAGAGCCTGAAAACGTGTGAAAAATATGAAGAGCTTCAAAAGGTGTGAAAAATATGAAGAGCTTCAAAAAGTGTGAAATACATGAGGAGGATTAAACGGTCTGAAAAATAGGAGGAGCATGAAGTGGTGTTGAAAAAAACTGAAGAGCCTGAAAAGTTGTGAAAAATATGAAGAGCTTCAAAAGGTGTCAAAAATATGAGGAGCATGAAACGGTCTGAAAAATAGGAGGAGCATGAAGCCGTGTTCAAAAACATGAAGAGCCTGAAAAGGTGTGAAAAATATGAAGAGCTTCAAAAAGTGTGAAATACATGAGGAGGATTAAACGGTCTGAAAGATAGGAGGAGCATTAAGCGGTGTTGAAAAACATGAAGGCCTGAAAACATGTGAAAAATATGAAGAGCTTCAAAAGGTGTGAAAAATATGAAGAGCTTCAAAAGGTGTGAAATACATGTGGAGCATTAAACGGTCTGAAAAATAGGAGGAGCATGAAGCGGTGTTGAAAAACATGAAGAGCCTGAAAAGGTGTGAAAAATATGAGGAGCTTCAAAAGGTGTGAAATACACGTGGAGCATTAAACGGTCTGAAAAACAGGAGGAGCATGAAGCGGTGTGCAAAAACAAGAAGAGCCTGAAAAGGTGTGAAAAATATGAGGAGATTCAAAAGGTGTGAAATACATGTGGAGCATTAAACGGTCTGAAAAATAGGAGGAGCATGAAGCGGTGTTCAAAAACAAGAAGAGCCTGAAAAGGTGTGAAAAATATGAGGAGCTTCAAAAGGTGTGAAATACATGTGGAGCATTAAACGGTCTGAAAAATAGGAGGAGCATGAAACGGTGATAAATAATGAAGAGCGTTTTGATTTGCATTTCTCTAATAATGAGTGATGTTGAGCATCTTTTCATGTGTTTGTTAGCCATCTGTATGTCTTCTTTGGAGAAATGTCTGTTTAGTTCTTTGGCCCATTTTTTGATTGGGTCATTTATTTTTCTGGAATTGAGCTGCAGGATTTGCTTGTATATTTTTGAGATTAATCCTTTGTCTGTTTCTTCATTTGCTATTATTTTCTCCCAATCTGAGGGCTGTCTTTTCACCTTACTTATAGTTTCCTTTGTAGTGCAAAAGCTTTTAAGTTTCATTAGGTCCCATTTGTTTAGTTTTGCTTATATTTCCAATATTCTGGGAGGTGGGTCATAGAGGATCTTGCTTTGATTTATGTCGGAGAGTGTTTTGCCTATGTTCTACTCTAGGAGTTTTATAGTTTCTGGTCTTACATTTAGATCTTTAATCCATTTTGAGTTTATTTTTGTGTATGGTGTAAGAAAGTGTTCTAGTTTCATTCTTTTACAAGTGGTTGACCAGTTTTCCCAGCACCACTTGTTAAAGAGGTTGTCTTTTTTCCATTGTATATCCTTGCCTCCTTTGTCAAAGATAAGGTGTCCATAGGTTCGTGGATTTATCTCTGGGCTTTCTATTCTGTTCCATTGATCTATATTTCTGTCTTTGTGCCAGTACCATACTGTCTTGATGACTGTGGCTTTGTAGTAGAGTCTGAAGTCAGGCAGGTTGATTCCTCCAGCTCCATTCTTCTTTCTCAAGATTACTTTGGCTATTCGAGGTTTTTTGTATTTCCATACAAATTGTGAAATTCTTTGGTCTAGTTCTGTGAAAAATACCATTGGTAGCTTGATAGGGATTGCATTGAATCTATAGACTGCTTTGGGTAGAATAGCCATTTTGACAATATTAATTCTTCCAATCCATGAACACGGTATGTTTCTCCATCTGTTTGTGTCCTCTTTGATTTCTTTCATCAGTGTTTTGTAGTTTTCTATGTATAGGTCCTTTGTTTCTTTAGGTAGATATACTCCTAAGTATTTTATTCCTTTGTTGCAATGGTGAATGGTATTGTTTCCTTAATTTCTCTGTCTGTTTTTTCATTGTTAGTATATAGGAATGCAAGGGATTTCTGTGTGTTAATTTTATATCCTGCAACTTTACTATATTCATTGATTAGCTCTAGTAATTTTCTGGTAGAGTCTTTAGGGTTTTCTATGTAGAGGATCATGTCATCTGCAAACAGTGAGAGATTTTGAAATGGTGTGAAAAATATGAAGAGCTTCAAAATGTGTCAAATATAAGAGGAGCATGAAACAGTGTTCAAAAACATGAAGAGCCTGAAAAGCAGTGAAAAATATGAAGAGCTTAAAACGGTGTCAAATATAGGAGGAACATGAAACAGTGTTCAAATCATGAAGAGCCTGAAAAGGTGTGAAAAATATGAAGAGCTTCAAAAGGTCCCAAATATATGTGGAGCATGAAACGGTCTGAAAAATAGGAGGAGCAAGAAGCAGTGTTCAAAAACATGAAGAGCCTGAAAAGCGGTGAAAAATATGAAGAGCTTCAAAAGGTTTCAAAAAGATGAGGAACATGAAACGGTGTTGAAAAACATGAAGACCCTGAAAAGGTGTGAAAAGTATGAGGAGCTTGAAAAAGTGTCAAAAATATGAGGAGCATGAAACGGTCAGAAAAATAGGAGGAGCATGAACCGGTGTTGAAAAACGGTAGAGCCTGAAAAGGTGTGAAAAATATGAAGACTTCAAAAGTTGTCAAAAATATGAGGAGCATGAAACGGTCTGAAAAATAGGAGGAGCATGAAGCAGTGTTGAAAAATATTAAGAGCCTGAAAAGGTGTGAAAAATATGAATAGCTTCAAAATGTGTTCAAAAATATGAGGAGCATGAAACGGTCTAAAATATAGGAAGAGCATGAAGCGGTGTTGAAAAAAAAAAAAAGCCTGAAAAGGTGTGAAAAATATGAAGAGCTTCAAAATGTGTCAAAAATATGAGGGGCATGAAACGGTCTGAAAAATAGGAGGAGCATGAAACGTAGTTCAAAAACATGAAGAGCCTGAAAATGTGTGAAAAATATGAAGACTTTCAAAAGCTGTGAAAAATATGAAGATCATGAAACGATCTGAAAAATAGGAGGAGCATGAAGCGGTTTTGAAAAACATGAAGCGCCTGAAAAGGTGTGAAATATATGAAGAGCTTCAAAGGATGTCAAAAATATGAGGAGCATGAAACGTTCTGAAAAATAGGAGGAGCATGAAATGTTGTTCAAAAACATGAAGGGCTTGAAATGATGTGAAAAATATGAAGACTTTCAAAAGGTGTCAAAATTATGAGGGGCATGAAAAGGTCTGAAAAATAGGACGAGCATCAAACGGTGTTGAAAAATATGAAGAGCCTGAATAGGTGTGAAAAATATGAAGAGCTTCAAAAGTGTCACAAATAGGAGGAGCATGAAACGGTGTTCAAAAACATGAAGAGCCAGTAAAGGTGTTAAAAATATGAATAGCTTCCAAATGTGACAAAAATAAGATGAGCATGAAACGGTCTGAAAAATAGGAGGAGCATGAAGCGGTGTTGAAAAAAATGAAGAGCCTGAAAAGGTGTGAAATATATGAAGAGGTTCAAAAGGTGTCAAAAATGCGAGGAGCATGAAACGACTGAAATATAGGAGGAGCATGAACTGGTGTTGAAAAACATTAATAGCCTGAAAAGGTGTGAAATATATGAAGAGTTTCAAAAGGTGTGTAAAATATGAAGAGCTTCAATAGGTTGAAAAATATGAAGAGCTTAAAAAGATGTGAAACACATGAAGAGCTTCAAAAGGTGTCAAAAATGAGAGGAGCATGAAACGGTCTGAAAAAAAGGAGGAGCATGAAGTGGTGTTGAAAATCATGAAGTGCCTGAAAATGTGTAAAAAATATGAAGAGCTTGAAAAGGTGTCAAAAATATGAGGAGCATGAAACGGTCTAAAAAATAAATGGAGCATGAAACGGTGTTAAAAAACATCAAGAGCCTGAAAACGTGTGAAAAATATGAAGAGCTTCAAAAGGTGTGTAAAATATGAAGAGCTTCAATAGGTTGAAAAATATGAAGAGCTTCAAAAGATGTGAAAAACATGAAGAGCTTCAAAAGGTGTCAAAAATGAGAGGAGCATGAAAAGGTGTTAAAAAACATGAAGAGCCTGAAAAGGGGTGAAAAATATGAAGAGCTTCAAAAGGTGTCAAAAGTACGAGGAGCATGAAATGGTCAGAAAAATAAGAGGAGCATGAAGCGGTGTTGAAAAACATGAAGAGCCTGAAACTGTGTGAAATATATGAAGAGCTTCAAAAGGTATTAAAAATATGAGGAGCATGAAAAGTTCTAAAATATAGGAGGAGCATGAAGCGGTGTTGAAAAACATGAAGAGCCTGAAACGGTGAGAAATATAT
The DNA here is from genome assembly GCF_033118175.1 of Dama dama. Lineage (NCBI taxonomy): Eukaryota > Metazoa > Chordata > Mammalia > Artiodactyla > Cervidae > Dama > Dama dama. Next base: position 435,095 of record NW_026870882.1, read on the forward strand.
GAAGAGCTTCAAAAGGTATCAAAAATATGAGAAGCATGAAAAGTTCTAAAATATAGGAGGAGCACGAAGCGGTGTTGAAAAACATGAAGAGCCTGAAACTGTGTGAAATATATGAAGAGCTTCAAAAGGTATCAAAAATATGAGGAGCATGAAAAGTTCTAAAATATAGGAGGAGCATGAAGCGGTGTTGAAAAACATGAAGAGCCTGAAACTGTGTGAAATATATGAAGAGCTTCAAAAGGTATCAAAAATATGAGGAGCATGAAAAGTTCTAAAATATAGGAGGAGCATGAAGCGGTGTTGAAAAACATGAAGAGCCTGAAAAGGTGTGAAATATATGAAGAGCTTCAAAAGGTGTGAAAAATATGAGGAGCATTAAACGGTCTGAAAAATACGAGGAGAATGAAGCGGTGTTGAAAAACATGAAGAGCCTGAAAAGGTGTGAAAAATATGAAGAGCTTCAAAAGTTGTCACAAATAGGAGGAGCATGAAACGGTGTTCAAAAACATGAAGAGCCTGAAAAGGTGTGAAAAATATGAAGAGCTTCAAAGGGTGTGAAAAATATGAAGAGTTTCAAAAGGTGAGAAAAATATGAAGAGCTTCAAAAGGTGTCAAAAATTAGAGGAGCAAGAAACGGTCTGAAAAATAGGAGGATCATGAAGTGGTGTTGAAAAACATGAAGAGCCTGAAAAAGTGTGAAATATATGAAAATCTCCAAAAGGTGTCAAAAATATGAGGAGCATGAAACGGTCTGAAAAATAGGAGGAGCATGAAACGATGTTGAAAAAAATGAAGAGCCTGAAAAGGTGTGAAAATATGAAGAGCTTCAAAAGGTGTCAAAAATATGAGGATCATGAAACGGTCTGAAATATAGGTGGAGTATGAAACGGTGTTGAAAAACATAAAGAGCATGAAAAGGTGTGAAAAATATGAAGAGCTTCAAAAGGTTTCAAAATTATTAGTCGCATGAAACGGGTAAAAAAAATAGGAGGAGCATGAGACGGTGTTGAAAAACATGAAGATCCTGAAAAGGTGTGAAATATATGAAGAGCTTCAAAAGTTTTCAAAAAAAGGAGGAGCATGAGACGCTGTTGAAAAACATGAAGAGCATGAAAAGGTGTGAAAAATATGAAGAGGTTCAAAAGTTATCAAAAATATGAGGAGCATGAAAGGGACTGAAAATAGGAGGAGCATGAAACTTTGTATGTATACATGAAGAGCATGAAAAGGTGTGATCAATTTGAAGAGCTGCAAAAGGTGTCAAAAATATGAGGAGCATGTAACGGTGTTGAAAAACATGAAGAGGATTAAAAGTGTGAAAAATATGAAGAGTTTCAAAAGGTGTCAAAAATATGAGGAGCATGGAATGGTCTCAAAAATAGTAGGAGCATGAGATGGTGTTGAAAAACATGAAGAACCTGAAAAGGCTGGAAATATATGAAGAGCTTTCAAGGTGTCAAAAATATGAGGAGCATGAAACGGTCTGAAAAATAGGAGGAGCATGAAATGGTGTTGAAAAACATGAAGAGCATGATAAGTGTTAAAAATATAAAGAGCTTCAAAAGGTGCCAAAATTTGAGGAGCATCAAACGTTCCGAAAAATAGGAGGAGCATGAAACGGTCTGAAAAATAGGAGGAGCATGAAACCATGTTGAAAAACATGAAGAGCCTAAAAATGTGTGAGAAATATGAATAGCTTCAAAAAGTGTCAAAAATATTAGGAGCATGAAACGGTCTGAAATATAGGAGGAGCATGAAGCGGTATTCAAATACATGAAGAGAATGAAAAGGTGTGCAAAATATTAAGAGCTTCAAAAGGAGTCAAATATACGCGGAACATGAAACGGTGTTAAAAAACATAAAAACAATTAAAAGTGTGAAAAATATAAAGAGCTTCAAAAGCTGTCAAAATTATGAGGAGCAAGAAACGGTCTGAAAAATAGAAGGAGCATGAAACGGTGTTGAAAAACATGAAGAGAATGAAAAGGTGTGAAAAATATGAAGAGCTTCAAAAGGTGTCAAAAATATGAGGAGCATGAAACGGTCTGAAAAACACGAGGAGCATGAAAACGTGTTGAAAAATATGAACAGCATGAAAAGGTGTGAAAAATAAGAAAAGCTTCAAAAGGTGTCAAAAAAAAGAGGAGCATGAAACTGTCTGAAAAATAGGAACAGCATGAAACGGTGGTGAAAAACATGAAGAGCATGAAAAGGTGTGAAAAATATGAAGAGCTTCAAAAGGTGTCAAAAATATGAGGAGCATGCAACTGTCTGAAAAATAGGAGGAGCATTAAACAGTGTTTAAACATGAAGAGCCTGAAAAGGTGTGAAATATATCAAGAGTTCAAAAGGTGTCAAAAATATGAGGAGCATGAAACGGTGTTCAAAATCATGAAAAGCCTGAAAAGGTGAAAAATATGAAGAGCTTCAAAAGGTGTCAAATATATGAGGAGCATGAAACGGTGTTGAAAAAAATGAGGAGCATTAAAAGTGTGAAAAATATAAACAGCTTCAAAAGCTGTCAAAAATATGAGGAGCAAGAAACGGTCTGAAAAATAGGAGGAGCATGAAATGTTGTTCAAAAACATGAAGGGCTTGAAATGATGTGAAAAAATATGAAGACTTTCAAAAGGTGTCAAAATTATGAGGGGCATGAAAAGGTCTGAAAAATAGGACGAGCATCAAACGGTGTTGAAAAATATGAAGAGCCTGAATAGGTGTGAAAAATATGAAGAGCTTCCAAATGTGACAAAAATAAGATGAGCATGAAATGGTCTGAAAAATAGGAGGAGCATGAAGCGGTGTTGAAAAACATGAAGAGCCTGAAAAGGTGTGAAATATATGAAGAGGTTCAAAAGGTGTCAAAAATGCGAGGAGCATGAAACGACTGAAATATAGGAGAAGCATGAACTGGTGTTGAAAAACATTAATAGCCTGAAAAGGTGTGAAATATATGAAGAGTTTCAAAAGGTGTGTAAAATATGAAGAGCTTCAATAGGTTGAAAAATATGAAGAGCTTAAAAAGATGTGAAACACATGAAGAGCTTCAAAAGGTGTCAAAAATGAGAGGAGCATGAAACGGTCTGAAAAAAAGGAGGAGCATGAAGTGGTGTTGAAAATCATGAAGTGCCTGAAAATGTGTAAAAAATATGAAGAGCTTGAAAAGGTGTCAAAAATATGAGGAGCATGAAACGGTCTAAAAAATAAATGGAGCATGAAACGGTGTTAAAAAACATCAAGAGCCTGAAAACGTGTGAAAAATATGAAGAGCTTCAAAAGGTGTGTAAAATATGAAGAGCTTCAATAGGTTGAAAAATATGAAGAGCTTCAAAAGATGTGAAAAACATGAAGAGCTTCAAAAGGTGTCAAAAATGAGAGGAGCATGAAAAGGTGTTAAAAAACATGAAGAGCCTGAAAAGGGGTGAAAAATATGAAGAGCTTCAAAAGGTGTCAAAAGTACGAGGAGCATGAAATGGTCAGAAAAATAAGAGGAGCATGAAGCGGTGTTGAAAAACATGAAGAGCCTGAAACTGTGTGAAATATATGAAGAGCTTCAAAAGGTATTAAAAATATGAGGAGCATGAAAAGTTCTAAAATATAGGAGGAGCATGAAGCGGTGTTGAAAAACATGAAGAGCCTGAAACTGTGTGAAATATATGAAGAGCTTCAAAAGGTATCAAAAATATGAGGAGCATGAAAAGTTCTAAAATATAGGAGGAGCATGAAGCGGTGTTGAAAAACATGAAGAGCCTGAAACTGTGTGAAATATATGAAGAGCTTCAAAAGGTATCAAAAATATGAGGAGCATGAAAAGTTCTAAAATATAGGAGGAGCATGAAGCGGTGTTGAAAAACATGAAGAGCCTGAAACTGTGTGAAATATATGAAGAGCTTCAAAAGGTATCAAAAATATGAGGAGTATGAAAAGTTCTAAAATATAGGAGGAGCATGAAGCGGTGTTGAAAAACATGAAGAGCCTGAAAAGGTGTGAAATATATGAAGAGCTTCAAAAGGTGTGAAAAATATGAGGAGCATTAAACGGTCTGAAAAATACGAGGAGAATGAAGCGGTGTTGAAAAACATGAAGAGCCTGAAAAGGTGTGAAAAATATGAAGAGCTTCAAAAGTTGTCACAAATAGGAGGAGCATGAAATGGTGTTCAAAAACATGAAGAGCCTGAAAAGGTGTGAAAAATATGAAGAGCTTCAAAAGTTGTCACAAATAGGAGGAGCATGAAACGGTGTTCAAAAACATGAAGAGCCTGAAAAGGTGTGAAAAATATGAAGAGCTTCAAAAGGTGAGAAAAATATGAAGAGCTTCAAAAGGTGTCAAAAATTAGAGGAGCAAGAAACGGTCTCAAAAATAGTAGGAGCATGAGATGGTGTTGAAAAACATGAAGAACCTGAAAAGGCTGGAAATATATGAAGAGCTTTCAAGGTGTCAAAAATATGAGGAGCATGAAACGGTCTGAAAAATAGGAGGAGCATGAAACGGTGTTGAAAAACATGAAGAGCATGATAAGTGTTCAAAATATAAAGAGCTTCAAAAGGTGCCAAAATTTGAGGAGCATGAAACGTTCTGAAAAATAGGAGGAGCATGAAACGTTCTGAAAAATAGGAGGAGCATGAAACCATGTTGAAAAACATGAAGAGCCTAAAAATGTGTGAGAAATATGAATAGCTTCAAAATGTGTCAAAATATTAGGAGCATGAAACGGTCTGAAATATAGGAGGAGCATGAAGCGGTATTCAAATACATGAAGAGCATGAAAAGGTGTGCAAAATATTAAGAGCTTCAAAAGGAGTCAAATATACGCGGAACATGAAACGGTGTTAAAAAACATAAAAACAATTAAAAGTGTGAAAAATATAAAGAGCTTCAAAAGCTGTCAAAATTATGAGGAGCAAGAAACGGTCTGAAAAATAGAAGGAGAATGAAACGGTGTTGAAAAACATGAAGAGAATGAAAAGGTGTGAAAAATATGAAGAGCTTCAAAAGGTGTCAAAAATATGAGGAGCATGAAACGGTCTGAAAAACACGAGGAGCATGAAAACGTGTTGAAAAATATGAACAGCATGAAAAGGTGTGAAAAATATGAAAAGCTTCAAAAGGTGTCAAAAAAAAGAGGAGCATGAAACTGTCTGAAAAATAGGAACAGCATGAAACGGTGGTGAAAAACATGAAGAGCATGAAAAGGTGTGAAAAATATGAAGAGCTTCAAAAGGTGTCAAAAATATGAGGAGCATGCAACTGTCTGAAAAATAGGAGGAGCATTAAACAGTGTTTAAACATGAAGAGCCTGAAAAGGTGTGAAATATATCAAGAGTTCAAAAGGTGTCAAAAATATGAGGAGCATGAAACGGTGTTCAAAATCATGAAAAGCCTGAAAAGGTGAAAAATAAGAAGAGCTTCAAAAGGTGTCAAATATATGAGGAGCATGAAACGGTGTTGAAAAACATGAGGAGCATTAAAAGTGTGAAAAATATAAACAGCTTTCAAAGCTGTCAAAAATATGAGGAGCAAGAAACGGTCCTGAAAAGGGGAGGAGCATGAAACGGTGTTGAAAAACATGAAGAGAATGAAAAGGTGTGAAAAATATGAAGAGCTTCAAAAGGTGTCAAAAATATGAGGAGCATGAAACGGTCTTAAATATAGGAGAAGCATGAGACGGTGTAAAACATGAAGAACCTGAAAACGTTGGAAAAATAAGAAGAGCTTCAAAGGTGTCAAAAATATGAGGAACATGAAACTGTCAGAAAAATATGAGGACCATGAAACGGTCTTAAAAATAGGACGAGCATGAAACAGTGTTGAAAAACATGAAGAGCTTCAAAAGGTGTCAAAAATATGAGGAGCCTGAAACCATCTGAAAAATAGGAGGAGCATGAAACGGTGTTGAAAATCATGAAGAGCCTGAAAAGCTGTGAATAATAAGAAGAGCTTCAGAAGGTGTCAATAATATGAGGAGCATGAAAGGGTCTGAAAAATAGGAGGAGCATAAAATGGTGTTGAACACATGAATTGCTTGAAGAGGTCTGAAAAATATGAAGAGTTTCAAAAGATGTTAAAAATATGAGGAGCATGAAAGGGTCATAAACATTGGAGGAGCATGAAACGGTGTTGAAAAACATGAAGAGCTTCAAAAAGTGTGAAAAATATGAAGAGCTTCAAAAGCTGTCATAAATAAGAGGAGCATGAGACGGTCTGAAAAATATGAGGAGCACGAAATGGTCTGAAAAATGGGAGGAGCATGAAACGTTGTATGAAAACATGAAGAGCATGAAAAGGTGTGAAAAATATGAAGAGATTCAAGAGGTGTCAAAAATATGAGGAGCATGAAACGGTCTGAAAAATAGGAGGAGCATGAGACGGTGTTGAAAAACATGAAGAACCTGAAAAGGTTGGAAAATCATGAAGAGCTTCAAAGGTGTCAAAAATATGAGGAGCATGAAAAGGTCTGAAAAATAGGAGGAGCATGAAACGATGTTGAAAAACATGAAGAACCTGAAAAGGTGTGAAAAATATGAAGAGCTGCAAAAGGTGTCAAAAATATGAGAAGAATGAAACGGTCTGAAATAATGAGGACCATGAAACGGTCTGAAAAACAGGAGGAGCATGAAACCGTGTTGAAAAACATGAAGAGCATGAAAAGATGTGAAAAATATGAAAAGCTTCAAAAAGTTTCAAGAAAATGAGGAGGATGTAAACGTCTGAAAAACAGGAGGAGCATGAAACGTTGTTGAAAAATTTTAAGAGCCTGAAAAGGTGATAAAAATATGAAGAGCTTCAAACGGTGTCAAAAATATGAGGAGCGTGAAACCGTCTGAAAAACAGGATTGGCATGAAACCGTGTTGACAAACATGAAGAACGTGAAAGGGTGTGAAAAATATGAAGAGCTTCAAAAGGTGTCAAAAATATCAGGAGCATGAATGGGTCTGAAAAATAGGAGGAGCATGAAACGTTGTTGAATTACTTGAAGAGCCTGAAAAGGTGTTAAAAATATGAAGAGCTTCAAAAGGTTTCAAAAATATGAGGAGCGTGAAACGGTCTGAAAAATAGGATTAGCATTAAACGGTGTTCAGAAACATGAAAAGCCTGAGAAGATGTGAAAAATATGAAGAGCTTAAAAAGCTATCAAAAATATAAGGAGCATGAAGTGGTGTTGAAAAACATGAAGAGCCTGAAAATGTGTGAAATATATGAAGAGCTTCAAAATGTGTCAGAAATGAGAGAAGCATGAAACGGTCTGAAAAATAGGATGAGCAAGAAGGGGTGTTGAAAAACATGAAGAGCCTGAAAACGTTTGAGAAATATGCAGAGCTTCAAAAGGTGTGAAAAATATGAAGAGCTTCAAAAGTTGTTAAAAATGAGATGAGCATGACACAGTTTGAAAAATAGGAGGAGAATGAAAACGTGTTCAAAAACATGAAGAGCCTAAAAAGGTTGAAAAACATGAAGAGCTTCAAAAGGTGTGAAAAATACGAGGAGCATAAAACGCTCTGAAAAATAGGAGAAGCAAGAAGTGGTGTTGAAAAACATGAAGAGCCTGAAAACGTGTGAAATATATGAAGAGCTTCAAAAGGTGTCAAAAATATGAGGAGCATGAAACGGTCTGAAAAATAGGAGGAACACAAGTGGTGTTCAAAAACATGAAGAGCTTGAAAATGTGTGAAAAATATGAAGAGATTCAAAAGTTGTCAAAAATATGAGGAGCATGAATCGGTGTTGAAAAACATGAAGAGCCTGAAAATGTGTGAAAAATATGAAGAGCTTCAAAAGGTGTCAAAAATATGAGGAGCATGAAACGGTCTGAAAAATAGGAGAAGCATGAAGCGGTGTTGAAAAACATGAAGAACATGAAAAGGTGTGAAAAATATGAAGAGCTTCAAAAGGTGTCAAAAATATGAGGAGCATGAACCAGTCTGAAAAATAGGAGGAGCATGAAGCGGTGTTCAAAAACATGAAGAGCATGAAAAGGTGTGAAAAATATGAAGAGATTCAAAAGGTGTCAAAAATATGAGGAGCATGAAACGGTCTGAAAAATAGGAGGAGCATGAAACGGTCTGAAAAATGGGAGGAGCATGAAGCGGTGTTGAAAACATGAAGAGCCTGAAAACGTGTGAAAAACATGAAGAGCTTAAAAGTTGTGAGAAATATGAAGAGCTTCAAAAGGTGTCAAAATGAGACGAGCATGAAACGGTCTGGAAAATAGGACGAGCATGAAGCGGTGTTGAAAACATGAAGAGCCAGAAAAGGTGTGAAAAATATGAAGAGCTTCAAAAAGTGTCAAAAATATGAAGAGCATGAAACGGTCTGAAAAATAGGAGGAGCATGAAGTGATGTTGAAAAACATGAAAAGCCTAAAATGGTGTGAAAAATATGAAGAGCTTCAAAACGTGTCAAAAATATGAGGAGCATGAAACGGTCTGAAAAAGAGTAGGATCATGAAGCCGTGTTGAAAAACATGGGGAGCCTGAAAAGGTGTGGAAAATATGAAGAGCTTCAAAAGGTGTCAAAAATATGAAGAGCTTCAAAAGTTGTTAAAAATGAGATGAGCATGACACAGTTCGAAAAATAGGAGGAACATGAAACCGTGTTCAAAAACATGAAGAGCCTGAAAAGTTGTGAAAAATATGAAGAGCTTCAAACGGTTGGAAATACATGAGTAGCATGAAACGGTGTTGAAAAACATGAAGAGCCTGAAAAGGTGGGAAAAATATGAAGAGCTTCAAAAGGTGTGAAATACATGAAGAGCATGAATCGGTCTGAAAAATAGGAGCAACATGAAGTGGTGTTTAAAAACATGAAGTACTGAAGAGGTGTGAAAAATATGAAGAGCTTCAAAAGGTGTCAAAATATGAGGAGCATGAAACGGTCTGAAAAATAGGAAGAGCATGAAACGGTGTTCAAATGCATGAAGAGCCTGAAAAGGTGTGAAAAATATGAAGAGCTTCAAAAGGTGTAAAATACATGAGGAACATGAAACGGTCTGGAAAATAGGATGAGCATGAAGTTGTGTTGAAAAACATGAAGAGACTGAAAAGGTGTGAAAAATATGAAGAAGTTCAAAAGGTGTGAAACATATGACGAGTATGATACGGTCTGAAAAATAGGAGGACCATGAAGCTCTGTTCAAAAACATGAAGATCCTGAAAAGTTGTGAAAAATATGAAAAGCTTCAAAAGTTGTCAAAATATGAGGAGCATGAACCGGTATGAAAAATAGGAGGAGCATGAAGCGGTGTTCAAAAACATGAAGAGCATGAAAAGGTGTGAAAAATATGAAGAGATTCAAAAGGTGTCAAAAATATGAGGAGCATGAAACGGTCTGAAAAATAGGAAGAGAATGAAGCGGTGTTGAAAAACATGAAAAGCCTGAAAAGGTGTGAAAAATATGAAGAGCTTCAAAAGGTGTCAAAAATATGAGGAGCATGAAACGGTCTGAAAAATAGGAGGAGCATGAAACGGTCTGAAAAATGGGAGGAGCATGAAGCGGTGTTGAAAAACATGAAGAGCCTGAAAACGTGTGAAAAACATGAAGAGCTTAAAAGTTGTGAGAAATATGAAGAGCTTCAAAAGGTGTCAAAATGAGACGAGCATGAAACGGTCTGGAAAACAGGACGAGCATGAAGCGGTGTTGAAAACATGAAGAGCCAGAAAAGGTGTGAAAAATATGAAGAGCTTCAAAAAGTGTCAAAAATATGAAGAGCATGAAACGGTCTGAAAAATAGGAGGAGCATGAAGTGATGTTGAAAAACATGAAAAGCCTAAAAAGGTGTGAAAAATATGAAGAGCTTCAAAACGTGTCAAAAATATGAGGAGCATGAAATGGTCTGAAAAATGGGAGGAGCATGAAGCTGTGTTCAAAAACATGAAGAGCCTGAAAAGGTGTGAAAAATATGAGGAGCATGAAATTGTCTGAAAAATAGGAGGAGCATGAAGTGGTGTTCAAAAACATGAAGAACCTGAAAAGTTGTGAAAAATATGAAGAGCTTCAAAAGGTGTCAAAAATACGAGGAGCATGAAACGGTCTGAAAAATAGGAGGAGCATGAAGCGTTGTTCAAAAACGTGAAGAGCCTGAAAAGTTGTGGAAAATATGAAGAGCTTGAAAACGTGTCAAAAATATGAGGAGCATGAAACGGTCTGAAAAATAGAAGCAGCATGAAGCGGTGTTCAAAAACATGAAGAGCCTGAAAAGGTGTGAAAAATATGAAGAGCTTCAAAAGGTGTGAAAAATATGAAGAGCTTCAAAAAGTGTCAAAAATTAGATGAGCATGAAACGGTCTGAAAAATAGGAGGAGCATGAAGCGTTGTTCAAAAACGTGAAGAGCCTGAAAAGGTGTGAAAAATATGAAGAGCTTCAAAAGTTGTCAAAAATATGAGGAGCATGAATAGGTCTGAAAAATAGGAGCAGCATGACGCGGTGTTCAAAAACATAAAGAGCCTGAAAAGGTGTGAAAAATATGAAGAGCTTCAAAAGGTGTCAAAAATATGAGGAGCAAGAAATGGTCTGAAAAATAGAAGGAGCATGAAACGGTCTTCAAAAACATGAAGAGCCTGAAAAGGTGTGAAAAATATGAAGAGCTTCAAAAGGTGTCAAAAATGTGAGGAGCATGAAACGGTCTGAAAAATAGGAGGAGCATGAAGCGATGTTCAAAAACATGACGAGCCTGAAAAGGTGTGAAAAATATGAAGAGCTTCAAAAGGTGTGAAAAATATGAGGAGCATGAAACGGCCTGAAAAATAGAAGCAGGATGAAACGGTGTTGACAAATATGAAGAGCCTGAAAAGGTGTGAAAAATATGAAGAGCTTCAAAAGGGGTCAAAAATATGAAGAGCATGAAACGGTCTGAAAATTCGGAGGATCATGAGCAGTGTTCAAAAACATGAGGAGCATGAAAAGGTGTGAAAAATATGAAGAGCTTCAAATGGTGTCAAAAATATGAGAAGCATGAAACGGTCTGAAAGATAGGAGGAGCATGAAACGGTGATCAGAAACATGAAGAGCCTGAAAAGTTGTGAAAAATCTGAAGAGCTTCAAAAGGTGTGAAATTCATGAGGAGCATGAAACGGTCTGAAAAATAGAAGCATGAAGTGGTATGGGAAAACATGAAGAGCCTGAAAAGGTGTGAAAAATATGAAGAGCTTGAAAAGGTGTGAAATACATGAGGAGCATGAAACTCTCTGAAAAATAGGAGGAGCATGAAGTGGTGTTCAAAAACATGAAGAGTCTGAAAAGGTGTGAAAAGTATGAAGAGCTTCAATAGGTGTGAAAAATAGGAGAAGCATGAAGCGGTGTTCAAAAACATGAAGAGCCTGAAAAGGTGTGAAAAATATGAAAAGTTTGAAAAGGTGTCAAAAATGAGATGAGCATGAAACGGTCTGAAAAATAGGAGGAGCATCAAGCGGTGTTGAAAAACATAAAGAGCCTGAAAAGGTGTGAAAAATATGAAGAGATTCTAAAGGTTTCAAAAATGAGATGAACATGAAACGGTCTGAAAAATAGGAGGAGCATCAAGCGGTGTTGATAAACATGAAGAGCCTGTAAAGTTGTCAAAAATATGAAGAGCTTCAAAATGTGTCAAAAACAAGAGGAGCAAGAAACGGTCTGAAATATATGAGGAGCATGATGCGGTGTTGGATAACATGAAGAGCCTGAAAACGTGTGAAAATTTTGAAGAGCTTCAAAAGGAGTGAAAAATATGAAGAGCTTCAAAAGGTGTCAAAAATGAGATGAGCATGAAACGGTCTGAAAAAAAGGAGGAGCATGAAGTGGTGTTGAAAAAAAAGAAGAGCCTGAAAAGGTGTGAAATATATGAAGAGCTTTAAAAGGTGTGAAACACATGAGGAGCATTAAACGGTCTGAAAATTAGGAGGAGCATGAAGCGTTGTTCAGAAACATGAAGAGCCTGAAAAGGTGTGAAAAATATGAAGAGCTTCAAAAGGTGTGAAAATTATGAGGAGCATGAAACGGTCTGAAAAATAGGAGGAGCATGAAGCGGTGTTCAAAACATGAAGAGCCTGAAAAGGTGTGAAAAATATGAAGAGCTTCATAAGGTGTCAAAATTAGTTTAGCATGAAAGGGTCTGAACAATAGGAGGCGCATGAAGTGATGTTGAATACATGAAGAGCCTGAAATGGTGTGAAATATATAAAGAGCTTCAAAAGGTGTGAAAAATATGAAGAGCATCAAAAGGTGTCAAAAATATGAGGAGCATGAAACGGTCTGAAAAATAGGAGGAGAATGAAACGGTATTCAAAATCATGAAGAGCCTGAAAAGGTGTGAAAAATGTGAAGAGCTTCAAAAGGTGTCAAAATTATGAAGAGCTTCAAAAGTGTCAAATATTAGATGAGCATGAAACGGTCTGAAAAATAGAAGAAGCATGAAGTGGTGATGAAAAACATGAGGAGCCTGAAAAGGTGTGAACTATATGAGGAGGTTCAAAAGGTGTCAAAAATACGAGGAGCATGAAACGGTCTGAAAAATAGGAAGAGCATGAAGTGGTGTTCAAAAACATGAAGAGCCTGAAAAGGTGTGAAAAATATGAAGAGCTTCAAAAGGTGTCAAAAATACGAGGAGCATGAAACGGTCTGAAAAATAGGAAGAGCATGAAGTGGTGTTCAAAAACATGAAGAGCCTGAAAAGGTGTGAAAAATATGAAAAGCTTTAAAAGGTGTCAAAATTATGAGGAACATGAAACGTTGTGAAAAATAGGAGGATCATGAAACGTTGTTCAAAATCATGAAGAGCCTGAAAAGGAGTGAAAAATATTAAGAGCCTCAAAAAGTGTCAAAAATATGAGGAGTAAGAAACTGTCTGAAAAATAGGAGGAGAATAAAACGGTGTTCAAAAACATGAAGAGCCTGAAAAGGTGTGAAAAATGTGAAGAGCTTCAAAAGGTGTCAAAAATATGAAGAGCTTCAAAAGTGTCAAATATTAGATGAGCATGAAACGGTCTGAAAAATAGGAGAAGCATGAAGTGGTGATGAAAAACATGAAGAGCCTGAAAAGGTGTGAAATATTTGAAGGGTTCAAAATTGTGAAAAATATGAAGAGCTTCAAAAGGTGTCAAAAATATGAGGAGCATGAAAGGGTCTGAAAAATAGGAGGAGAATGAAACGGTGTTCAAAAACATGAAGAGCCTGAAAAGGTGTGAAAAATGTGAAGAGCTTCAAAAGGTGTGAAAAATATGAAGTGCTTCAAAAGGTGTCAAAAAATAGATGAGCATGAAACGGTCTGAAAAATAGGAGGAGCATGAAGCGGTGTTCAAAAACATGAAGAGCCTGAAAAGGTCTGAAAAATATGAAGAGCTTCAAAAGGTGTCAAAAATGAGATGAGCATGAAAAGGTCTGAAAAATACAAGGAGCATGAAGCGGTGTTGAAAATCACGAAGAGCCTGAAAAGGTATGAAAAATATGAAGAGCTTCATAAGGTGTGAAATATATGAAGAGCTTCAAAAGGTGTCAAAATGAGATGAGCATGAAACGATTTGAAAAATAGGAGGATCATGAATCGGTGTTGAAAAAAATGAAGAGCCTGAAAAGGTGTGAAATATCTGAAGAGCTTCAAAAGGTGTCAAATATATGAGGAGTATGAAACGGTCTGAAAAATAGGCGGAGCATGAAGCGGTGATCAAAAACATGAAGAGCCTGAAAAGGTGTGAATAATATGAAGAGCTTCTAAAGGTGTCAAAAATATGAGGAGCATGAAACAGCCTGAAAAATAGGCGGAGCATGAAGCGGTGCTGAAAAACATGAAGAGCCTGAATAGGTGTGAAAAATATGAAGAGCTTCAAAAGGTATAAAATACATGAGGAGCATGAAACGGTCTGAAAAATAGGAGGAGCATGAAGCGGTGTTGAAAAATATGAAGAGCCTGAAAAGGTGTGAAAATTATGAAGAGCTCCAAAAGGTGTCAAAAATATGAGGAGCATGAAACGGTCTTAAAAATAGGAGGAGGATGAAGCGGTGTTCAAAAACTTGAATAGGATGAAAAGGTGTGAAAAATATGAACAGCTTCAAAAGGTGTCAAAAATATGAGGAGCATGAAACGGTCTTAAAAATAGGAGGAGGATGAAGCGGTGTTCAAAAACTTGAAGAGGATGAAAAGGTGTGAAAAATATGAAGAGCTTTAAAAGGTGTTAAAAATATGAGGAGCATGAAACGGTCTGAAAAATAGGAGGATTATGAAACGGTGTTCAAAAACATGAAGAGCCTTAAAAGGTGTGAAAAATATGAAGAGCCTCGAAACGTGTCAAAAATATAAGGAGTATGAAACGGTATGATAAATAGCAGGAGCATGAACCGGTGTTGAAAAACATGAAGAGTCTGAAATCGTGTGAAAAATATTAAGAGCTTCAAAAATGGGAAAAATATGAAGAGATTCAAAGGATGTGAATAATATGCAAAGCTTCAAAAGATGTCAAAAATGAGATGAGCATGAAACAGTCTGAAAAATAAGAGGGGCATGAAATCGTGTTCAAAAATATGAAGAGCCTGAAAAGGTGTGAAAAATATGAAGAGCTTCAAAACGTGTGAAAAATAGGAGGAGCATGAAGTTGTGTTCAATAACATGAACAGCCTGAAAAGGTGTGGAAAATATGTGTAGCTTCAAAAGGTGTTAAATACATGAGGATCATGAAACCGTCTGAAAAATAAGATTAGCATGAAGCAGTGTTCAAAAAGATGAAGAGCCTGAAAAGGTGTGAAAAATATGAAGAGCTTTAAAAGGTGTCAAAAATATGAGGAGCATGAAACGATCTGAAAAATAGGAGGATTATGAAACGGTGTTCAAAAACATGAAGAGCCTGAAAAGGTGTGAAAAATATGAAGAGCCTCAAAACGTGTCAAAAATATGAGGAGAACGAAACGGTTGGAAAAATAGGAGGAGCATGAAGCGGTGCTGAAAAACATAAAGAGCCTGAAAAGCTGTGAGAAATATGAAGAGCTTCAAAAGGTGTCAAAAATATGAGGAGCATGAAACGGTCTGAAAAATACGAGGAGCATGAAGTGGTGTTGAAAAACATGAAGAGCCTGAAAAGTGTGAAAAATATGAAGAGCTTCGAAAGGTGTCAAAAATATGAGGAGCATGAAACGGTCTGAAAAATAGGAGGATCATGAAGCGGTGTTGAAAAACATGAAGAGCCTGAAAAGGTGTGAAAAATATGAAGAGCTTCAAATGGTGTGAAAAATATGAGGAGTATGAAACGGTCGGAAAAATAGCAGGAGCATGAAGCGGTGTTCAAAAACATGAAGAGTCTGAAAACGTGTGAAAATTATGAAGAGCTTCAAAAATGTGAAAAATATGAAGAGCTTCAAAAGGTGTGAAAATATGAGGAGCATGAACCGGTATGAAAAATAGGAGGAGCATGAAGCGGTGTTCAAAAACATGAAGAGCATGAAAAGGTGTGAAAAATATGAAGAGCTTCAAAAGGTGTCAAAAATATGAGGAGCATGAAACGGTCTGAAAAATAGGAAGAGAATGAAGCGGTGTTGAAAAACATGAAAAGCCTGAAAAGGTGTGAAAAATATGAAGAGCTTCAAAAGGTGTCAAAATTATGAGGAGCATGAAACGGTCTGAAAAATAGGAGGAGCATGAAACGGTCTGAAAAATGGGAGGGGCATGAAGCGGTGTTGAAAAACATGAAGAGCCTGAAAACGTGTGAAAAACATGAAGAGCTTAAAAGTTGTGAGAAATATGAAGAGCTTCAAAAGGTGTCAAAATGAGACGAGCATGAAACGGTCTGGAAAACAGGACGAGCATGAAGCGGTGTTGAAAACATGAAGAGCCAGAAAAGGTGTGAAAAATATGAAGAGCTTCAAAAAGTGTCAAAAATATGAAGAGCATGAAACGGTCTGAAAAATAGGAGGAG
Organism: Dama dama; assembly: GCF_033118175.1. Classification (NCBI taxonomy): domain Eukaryota; kingdom Metazoa; phylum Chordata; class Mammalia; order Artiodactyla; family Cervidae; genus Dama; species Dama dama. The sequence continues at coordinate 450,967 of NW_026870882.1, forward strand.
CATGAAGTGATGTTGAAAAACATGAAAAGCCTAAAAAGGTGTGAAAAATATGAAGAGCTTCAAAACGTGTCAAAAATATGAGGAGCATGAAACGGTCTGAAAAAGAGTAGGATCATGAAGCCGTGTTGAAAAACATGGGGAGCCTGAAAAGGTGTGAAAAATATGAAGAGCTTCAAAAGGTGTCAAAAATATGAAGAGCTTCAAAAGTTGTTAAAAATGAGATGAGCATGACACAGTTCGAAAAATAGGAGGAGCATGAAACGGTGATCAAAAACAAGAGGAGCCTGAAAAGGTGTGAGAAATATGAAGAACTTCAAAAGGTGTGAAATTCATGAGAGCATGAAACGTTCTGAAAAATAGGAGGAGCATGAAACGGTGATCAAAAACAAGAGGAGCCGGAAAAGGTGTGAGAAATATGAAGAACTTCAAAAGGTGTGAAATTCATGAGAGCATGAAACGTTCTGAAAAATAGGAGGAGCATGAAGTGCTGTTCAAAAACATGAAGCGTCTGAAAAGGTGTGAAAAATATGAAGAGCTTCAATAGGTGTGAAAAATATGAGGAGCAGTATACGGTGTGAAAAATAGGAGAAGCATGAAGCGGTGGTCAAAAACATGAAGAGCCTGATAAGGTGTGAAAAATATGAAAAGTTTGAAAAGGTGTCAAAAATGAGATGAGCATGAAACGGTCTGAAAAATAGGAGGAGCATGAAGTGGTGTTGAAAAACATGAAGAGCCTGAAAAGGTGTGAAAAATATGAAGAGATTGTAAAGGTTTCAAAAATGAGATGAGCATGAAACGGTCTGAAAAATAGGAGGAGCATGAAGTGGTGTTGCAAAACATGAAGAGCCTGAAAATGCATGAAAAATATGAAGAGGTTCAAAAGGTGTGAAATACATGAGGTGCATGAAACTCTCTGAAAAAAAGGAGGAGCATGAAGCGGTGTTCAAAAACATGAAGAGCCTGAAATGTTGTGAAAAATTTGAAAAGCTTCAAAAGGTGTCAAAAACGAGATGAGCATGAAACTGTTTGAAAAATAGGAGGACCATGAAGTGGTGTTGAAAAACATGAAGAGCCTGAAAAGGAGTGAAAAATATGAAGAGTTTCAATAAGTGTCAAAAATATGAGGAGCATGAAACGGTCTGAAAAATAGGAGGAGCATGAAACGGTGATCAAAAACATGAAGAGTCTGAAAAGGTGTGAAAAATATGAAGAGCTTCAAAAGGTGTCAAAAATATGAGGAGCATGAAAGGACTGAAAAATACGACGAGCATGAAGTGGTGCTGAAACACAAGAAGAGCCTGAAAAGTTGTGAAATAATGAAGAGCTTCTAAAGGTGTCAAAAATATGAGGAGGATGAAACGGCCTGAAAAATAGGAGGAGCATGAAGTGTTGTTGAAAAACCTGAAGAGTCTGAAAAGGTGTGAAAAATATGAAGAGCTTCAAAATGTGTCAAAAATATGAGGAGCATGAAACGGTCTGGAAAATAGGAGGAGCATGAAGCGGTGTTCAAAAACATGAAGAGTCTGAAAACGTGTGAAAAATATGAAGAGCTTCAAAAGGTGTCAAAAATATGAGGAGCATGAAACGGTCTGAAAAATAGGAGAAGCGTGAAGCTGTGTTCAAAAACATGAAGAGCCTGAAAAGGTGTGAAAAATGTGAAGAGCTTCAAAAGGTGTGAAAAATATGAGGAGCATGTAAAGGTCTGAAAAATAGAAGCAGCATGAAATGGTGTTGAAAAACATGAAGAGCCTGAAAAGCTGTGAAAAATATGAAGAGCTTCAAAAATGTGAAAAATATGAAGAGCTTCAAAAGGTGTGAAATATATGAAGAGTTTCAAAAGGTGTTAAAAATTAGAAGAGCATGAAACGGTCTAAAAAATAGGAGGAGCGTGAAGTGGTGTTGAAAAACATGAAGAGCCTGAAAAGGTGTGAAAAATATAAAGAGCTTCAAAAGGTGTGAATTACATGAGGAGCATGAAAAAGTCTGAAAAAAGGAGGAGCATAAGGCGGTGTTGAAAAACATGAAGAGCCTGAAAAGGTGTGAAATATATGAAGAGATTCAAAAGGTGTCAAAAATATGAGGAGTATGAAACGGTCTGAAAAAAGGAAGAGCAAGAAAGGGTGTTGAAAAACATGAAGAGACTGAAAACGTGTGAAAAATATGAAGAGCTTCCAAAGATGTGAAAAATATGAAGAGCTTCAAAAGGTGTCAAAAATGAGATGAGCATGAAATGGTCTGAAAAATACGAGGAGCATGAAGGTGTGTTGAAAATCTTGAAAAGCCTGAAAAGGCATGAAAAATATGAAGAGCATCAAAAGATGTGAAAAATATGAAGAGCATCAAAAGATGTCAAAATGAGATGAGCATGAAACGGTCTGAAAAATAGGAGGAGCATGAAGTGGTGTTGAAAAAAATGAAAAGCCTGATATGGTGTGAAATATATGAAGAGCTTCAAAAGGTGTTAAAAATATGAGGAGAAAGAAACGGTCTGCAAAATAGGAGGAGCATGAAATGATGTTCAAAAACACGAAGAGCATGAAAAGCTGTGAGAAATATGATGAGCTTCAAAAGGTGTGAAAAATATGAGGAGCATGAAATGGTCTGAAAAATAGGAGGAGCATGAAGCGGTGTTCAAAAACATGACGAGCCTGAAAACGTGTGAAAAATATGAAGAGCTTCAAAAGGTGTGAAATAAATGAGGAGCATGAAACGGTCTGAAATATAGGAGGAGCATGAAGCGGTGTTCAAAAACATGAAGAGCCTGAAAAGGTGTTAAAAATATGAAGAGCTTCTAAAGGTGTCAAAAATATGAGGAGCATGAAACGGTCTGAAAAACAAGAGTAGCATGAAGTGGTGTTGAATCACATCAAGAGCCTGAAAAGGTGTGAAAAATATGAAGAGCTTCAAAAGGTGTCAAAAATACGAGGAGCATGAAACGGTCTGAAAAATAGGAGGAGCATGAAGCGTTGTTCAAAAACGTGAAGAGCCTGAAAAGGTGTGGAAAATATGAAGAGCTTCAAAACGTGTGAAAAATATGAGGAGCATGAAACGGTCTGAAAAATAGAAGCAGCATGAAGCGGTGTTCAAAAACATGAAGAGCCTGAAAAGGTGTGAAAAATATGAAGAGCTTCAAAAGGTGTGAAAAATATGAAGAGCTTCAAAAAGTGTCAAAAATTAGATGAGCATGAAACGGTCTGAAAAATAGGAGGAGCATGAAGCGTTGTTCAAAAACGTGAAGAGCCTGAAAAGGTGTGAAAAATATGAAGAGCTTCAAAAGTTGTCAAAAATATGAGGAGCATGAATAGGTGTGAAAAATAGGAGGAGCATGACGCGGTGTTCAAAAACATGAAGAGCCTGAAAAGGTGTGAAAAATATGAAGAGCTTCAAAAGGTGTCAAAAATATGAGGAGCAAGAAATGGTCTGAAAAATAGAAGGAGCACGAAACGGTCTTCAAAAACATGCAGAGCCTGAAAAGGTGTGAAAAATATGAAGAGCTTCAAAAGGTGTCAAAAATGTGAGGAGCATGAAACGGTCTGAAAAATAGGAGGAGCATGAAGCGGTGTTCAAAAACATGACGAGCCTGAAAAGGTGTGAAAAATATGAAGAGCTTCAAAAGGTGTGAAAAATATGAGGAGCATGAAACGGCCTGAAAAAGAGAAGCAGGATGAAACGGTGTTGAAAAATATGAAGAGCCTGAAAAGGTGTGAAAAATATGAAGAGCTTCAAAAGGTGTGAAATTCATGAGAAGCATGAAAAGGTTTGAAAAATACGAGAAGCATGAAGTGGTGTGGAAAAACATGAAGAACCTGAAAATGTGTGAAAAATATGAAGAGTTTCAAAAGGTGTCAAAAATATGAAGAGCATGAAACGGTCTGAAAATTCGGAGGATCATGAGCAGTGTTCAAAAATATGAGGAGCATGAAAAGGTGTGAAAAATATGAAGAGCTTCAAATGGTGTCAAAAATATGAGAAGCATGAAACGGTCTGAAAAAAGGAAGAGCAAGAAAGGGTGTTGAAAAACATGAAGAGACTGAAAACGTGTGAAAAATATGAAGAGCTTCCAAAGATGTGAAAAATATGAAGAGCTTCAAAAGGTGTCAAAAATGAGATGAGCATGAAATGGTCTGAAAAATACGAGGAGCATGAAGGTGTGTTGAAAATCTTGAAAAGCCTGAAAAGGCATGAAAAATATGAAGAGCATCAAAAGATGTGAAAAATATGAAGAGCATCAAAAGATGTCAAAATGAGATGAGCATGAAACGGTCTGAAAAATAGGAGGAGCATGAAGTGGTGTTGAAAAAAATGAAAAGCCTGATATGGTGTGAAATATATGAAGAGCTTCAAAAGGTGTTAAAAATATGAGGAGAAAGAAACGGTCTGCAAAATAGGAGGAGCATGAAATGATGTTCAAAAACACGAAGAGCATGAAAAGCTGTGAGAAATATGATGAGCTTCAAAAGGTGTGAAAAATATGAGGAGCATGAAATGGTCTGAAAAATAGGAGGAGCATGAAGCGGTGTTCAAAAACATGACGAGCCTGAAAACGTGTGAAAAATATGAAGAGCTTCAAAAGGTGTGAAATAAATGAGGAGCATGAAACGGTCTGAAATATAGGAGGAGCATGAAGCGGTGTTCAAAAACATGAAGAGCCTGAAAAGGTGTTAAAAATATGAAGAGCTTCTAAAGGTGTCAAAAATATGAGGAGCATGAAACGGTCTGAAAAACAAGAGTAGCATGAAGTGGTGTTGAATCACATCAAGAGCCTGAAAAGGTGTGAAAAATATGAAGAGCTTCAAAAGGTGTCAAAAATACGAGGAGCATGAAACGGTCTGAAAAATAGGAGGAGCATGAAGCGTTGTTCAAAAACGTGAAGAGCCTGAAAAGGTGTGGAAAATATGAAGAGCTTCAAAACGTGTGAAAAATATGAGGAACATGAAACGGTCTGAAAAATAGAAGCAGCATGAAGCGGTGTTCAAAAACATGAAGAGCCTGAAAAGGTGTGAAAAATATGAAGAGCTTCAAAAGGTGTGAAAAATATGAAGAGCTTCAAAAAGTGTCAAAAATTAGATGAGCATGAAACGGTCTGAAAAATAGGAGGAGCATGAAGCGTTGTTCAAAAACGTGAAGAGCCTGAAAAGGTGTGAAAAATATGAAGAGCTTCAAAAGTTGTCAAAAATATGAGGAGCATGAATACGTGTGAAAAATAGGAGGAGCATGACGCGGTGTTCAAAAACATGAAGAGCCTGAAAAGGTGTGAAAAATATGAAGAGCTTCAAAAGGTGTCAAAAATATGAGGAGCAAGAAATGGTCTGAAAAATAGAAGGAGCACGAAACGGTCTTCAAAAACATGCAGAGCCTGAAAAGGTGTGAAAAATATGAAGAGCTTCAAAAGGTGTCAAAAATGTGAGGAGCATGAAACGGTCTGAAAAATAGGAGGAGCATGAAGCGGTGTTCAAAAACATGACGAGCCTGAAAAGGTGTGAAAAATATGAAGAGCTTCAAAAGGTGTGAAAAATATGAGGAGCATGAAACGGCCTGAAAAAGAGAAGCAGGATGAAACGGTGTTGAAAAATATGAAGAGCCTGAAAAGGTGTGAAAAATATGAAGAGCTTCAAAAGGGGTCAAAAATATGAAGAGCATGAAACGGTCTGAAATTTTGGAGGATCATGATCGGTGTTCAAAAACATGAAGAGCCTGAAAAGGTGTGAAAAATATGAAGAGCTTCAAATGGTGTCAAAATATGAGAAGCATGAAACGGTGTGAAAGCTAGGAGGAGCATGAAATGGTGATCAGAAACATGAAGAGCCTGAAAAGTTGTGAAAAATCTGAAGAGCTTCAAAAGGTGTGAAATTCATGAGAAGCATGAAAAGGTTTGAAAAATACGAGAAGCATGAAGTGGTGTGGAAATACATGAAGAACCTGAAAAGGTGTGAAAAATATGAAGAGTTTCAAAAGGTGTCAAAAATATGAAGAGCATGAAACGGTCTGAAAATTCGGAGGATCATGAGCAGTGTTCAAAAACATGAGGAGCATGAAAAGGTGTGAAAAATATGAAGAGCTTCAAATGGTGTCAAAAATATGAGAAGCATGAAACGGTCTGAAAGATAGGAGGAGCATGAAACGGTGATCAGAAACATGAAGAGCCTGAAAAGTTGTGAAAAATCTGAAGAGCTTCAAAAGGTGTGAAATTCATGAGGAGCATGAAACGGTCTGAAAAATAGAAGCATGAAGTGGTATGGAAAAACATGAAGAGCCTGAAAAGGTGTGAAAAATATGAAGAGCTTGAAAAGGTGTGAAATACATGAGGAGCATGAAACTCTCTGAAAACTAGGAGGAGCATGAAGTGGTGTTCAAAAACATGAAGAGTCTGAAAAGGTGTGAAAAGTATGAAGAGCTTCAATAGGTGTGAAAAATAGGAGAAGCATGAAGCGGTGTTCAAAAACATGAAGAGCCTGAAAAGGTGTGAAAAATATGAAAAGTTTGAAAAGGTGTCAAAAATGAGATGAGCATGAAACGGTCTGAAAAAGATGAGGAGCATGAAGTGGTGTTGAAAAACATGAAGAGCCTGAAAAGGTGTGAAAAATATAAAGAGCTTCAAAAGGTGTGAATTACATGAGGAGCATGAAAAAGTCTGAAAAAAGGAGGAGCATAAGGCGGTGTTGAAAAACATGAAGAGCCTGAAAAGGTGTGAAAAATATGAAGAGCTTCAAAAGGTGTGAAATTCAGGAGGAGCATGAAACCTTTCTGAAAAATAGGAGAAGCATGAAGTTCTGTGGAAAAACATGAAGCGCCTGAAAAGGTGTGAAAAATATGAAGAGCTTCAAAAGGTGTTAAAAATATGAGGAGCATGAAACGGTCTGAAAAATGGGAGGAGCATGAAGCTGTGTTCAAAAACATGAAGAGCCTGAAAAGGTGTGAAAAATATAAAGAGCTTCAAAAGGTGTGAATTACATGAAGAACATGAAAAAGTCTGATGAAAAGGAGGAGCATAAGGCGGTGTTGAAAAACATGAAGAGCCTGAAAAGGTGTGAAAAATATGAAGAGATTCAAAAGGTGTCAATAATATGAGGAGCATGAAACGGTCTGAAAAATGGGAGGAGCATTAAGCTGTGTTCAAAAACATGAAGAGCCTGAAAAGGTGTGAAAAATATGAGGAGCATGAAATTGTCTGAAAAATAGGAGGAGCATGAAGTGGTGTTCAAAAACATGAAGGACCTGAAAAGTTGTGAAAAATATGAAGAGCTTCAAAAGGTGTCAAAAATACGAGGAGCATGAAACGGTCTGAAAAATAGGAGGAGCATGAAGCGTTGTTCAAAAACGTGAAGAGCCTGAAAAGGTGTGGAAAATATGAAGAGCTTCAAAACGTGTCAAAAATATGAGGAGCATGAAACGGTCTGAAAAATAGAAGCAGCATGACGCGGTGTTCAAAAACATGAAGAGCCTGAAAAGGTGTTGAAAATATGAAGAGCTTCAAAAGGTGTGAAAAATATGAAGAGCTTCAAAAAGTGTCAAAAATTAGATGAGCATGAAACGGTCTGAAAAATAGGAGGAGCATGAAGCGTTGTTCAAAAACGTGAAGAGCCTGAAAAGGTGTGAAAAATATGAAGAGCTTCAAAAGTTGTCAAAAATATGAGGAGCATGAATAGGTCTGAAAAATAGGAGGAGCATGAAACGGTCTTCAAAAACATGAAGAGCCTGAAAAGGTGTGAAAAATATGAAGAGCTTCAAAAGGTGTCAAAAATATGAGGAGCAAGAAATGGTCTGAAAAATAGAAGGAGCATGAAACGGTCTTCAAAAACATGAAGAGCCTGAAAAGGTGTGAAAAATATGAAGAGCTTCAAAAGGTGTCAAAAATGTGAGGAGCATGAAACGGTCTGAAAAATAGGAGGAGCATGAAGCGGTGTTCAAAAACATGACGAGCATGAAAAGGTGTGAAAAATGTGAAGAGCTTCAAAAGGTGTCAAAAATATGAAGAGCTTCAAAAGTGTCAAATATTAGATGAGCATGAAACGGTCTGAAAAATAGGAGAAGCATGAAGTGGTGATGAAAAACATGAAGAGCCTGAAAAGGTGTGAAATATATGAACAGGTTCAAAATTGTGAAAAATATGAAGAGCTTCAAAAGGTGTCAAAAATATGAGGAGCATGAAAGTGTCTGAAAAATAGGAGGAGAATGAAACGGTGTTCAAAAACATGAAGAGCCTAAAAAGGTGTGAAAAATGTGAAGAGCTTCAAAAGGTGTGAAAAATATGAAGTGCTTCAAAAGGTGTCAAAAAATAGATGAGCATGAAACGGTCTGAAAAATAGGAGGAGCATGAAGCGGTGTTCAAAAACATGAAGAGCCTGAAAAGGTGTGAAAAATATGAAGAGCTTCAAAAGGTGTCAAAAATGAGATGAGCATGAAAAGGTCTGAAAAATACAAGGAGCATGAAGCGGTGTTGAAAATCATGAAGAGCCTGAAAAGATATGAAAAATATGAAGAGCTTCATAAGGTGTGAAATATATGAAGAGCTTCAAAAGGTGTCAAAATGAGATGAGCATGAAACGATTTGAAAAATAGGAGGATCATGAATTGGTGTTGAAAAAAATGAAGAGCCTGAAAAGGTGTGAAATATCTGAAGAGCTTCAAAAGGTGTCAAAGATATGAGGAGAATGAAACGGTCTGAAAAATAAGCGGAGCATGAAGCGGTGATCAAAAACATGAAGAGCATGAAAAGGTGTGAATAATATGAAGAGCTTCTAAAGGTGTCAAAAATATGAGGAGCATGAAACGGCCTGAAAAATAGGCGAAGCATGAAGCGGTGTTGAAAAACATCAAGAGCCTGAAAAGTGTGAAAAATATGAAGAGCTTCAAAAGGTGTGAAAATATGAGGAGCATGAAACGTTCTGAAAAATAGGAGGAGCATGAAGCGGTGTTTAAAAACATGAAGAGCCTGAAAAGTTGTGAAAAATATGAAGAGCTTCCAAAGGTGTCAAATATATGAGGAGCATGAAACGGTCTGAAAAATAGCAGGAGCATGAAGCGGTGTTGAAAAACATGAAGAGCCTGAAACGTGTGAAAAATATGAAGAGCTTCAAAAGGTGTGAAAAATATGAAGAGCTTCAAAAGGTGTCAAAAATGAGATGAGCATGAAACGGTCTGAAAAATAGGAGGAGCATGAAGTGGTGTTGAAGAAAATGAAGAGCCTGAAAAGGTGTGATATATATGAAGAGCTTCAAAAGGTGTCAAAAATATGAAGAGATTGATACGGTTTGAAAAATAGGAGGAGCATGAAGTGGTGTTGAAAATCATGAAGAGCCTGAATAGCTGTGAGAAATATGAAGAGCTTCAAAATTTGTCAAAAATATGAGGAGCATGAAACGGTCTGAAAAATAGCAGGAGCATGAAGCGGTGTTGAAAAACATGAAGAGTCTGAAAACGTGTGAAAATTCGAAGAGCTTCAAAAATATGAAAAACATGAAGAGCTTCAAAAGGTGTCAAAAATATGAGGAGCATGAAACGGTCTGAAAAATAGGAGGATAATGAAGCGGTGTTGAAAAACCTCAAGAGCCTGAAAAGGTGTGAAAAATATGAAGAGCTTCAAAAAGTGTCAAAAATTAGATTAGCATGAATGGGTCTGAAAAATAGTAGGAGCCTGAAGTTTTGTTGAAAAACATGAAGAGCTTGAAAAAGTGTGAAAAATATGAAGAGCTTCAAAAATATGAAAATTATGAAGAGCTTCAAAAGGTGTGAAAAATATGAAGAGCTTCAAAAGATGTCAAAAATGAGATGAGCATGAAACGGTCTGAAAAATAGGAGGAGCATGAAGTGGTGGTTAAAATCATGAAGAGCCTGAAAAGGTGTGAAAAATATGCAGAGCTTCAAAAGGTGTCAAAAATATGAGGAGAATGAAACGGTCTGAAAAATACGAGGAGCATGAAGTGGTGTTGAAAAACATGAAGAGCCTGAAAATTGTGAAAAATATGTAGAGCTTCAAAAGGTGTCAAAAATATGAGGAGCATGAAACGGTCCGAAAAATAGGAGGAGCATGAAGCGGTGTTGAAAATCATGAAGAGCCTGAAAAGGTGTGAAAAATATGAAGCGCTTCAAAAGGTGTGAAAAATATGAAGAGCTTCAAATGGTGTGAAAAATATGAGGAGCATGAAACGGTCTGAAATATAGGAGGAGCATGAACCGGTGTTCAAAAACATGAAGAGCCTGAAAAGGTGTGAAAAATATGAAGAGCTTCAAAAGGTGTCAAAAATATGAGGAGCATGGAATGGTCTGAAAAATAGGAGGAGCATGAAGCGGTGTTGAAAAACATGAAGAGCCTGAAAAGGTGTGGAAAATATGTATAGCTTCAAAAGGTGTTAAATACATGAGGAGCATGAAACGGTCTGAAAAATAAGAGGAGCATGAAGCGGTGTTCAAAAACATGAAGAGCCTGAAAAGGTGTGAAAAATATGAAGAGCTTCAAAATGTGTGAAATACATGAGGAGCATGAAAAGGTCTGAAATATAGGAGGAGCATGAAGTGGTGTTCAAAAACATGAAGAGCCTGAATACGTGTGAAAAATATGAGGAGCTTCAAAAATGTGAAAAATATGAAGAGCTTCAAAAGGTGTCAAAAATATGAGGAGCATGATACGGTCTTAAAAAGATTAGGAGGATGAAGTGGTGTTCAAAAGCATGAAGAGCCTGAAAAGGTGTGAAAAATATGAAGAGACTCAATACGTGTCAAAAATATGAGGAGTATGAAACGGTCGGAAAAATAGCAGGAGCATGAAGCGGTGTTGAAAAACATGAAGAGTCTGAAAACGTGTGAAAATTATGAAGAGCTTCAAAAATGTGAAAAATATGAAGAGCTTCAAAAGGTGTGAAAAATATGAAGAGCTTCAAAAGGTGTCAAAAAAGAGATGAGCATGAAAAGGTCTGAAAAAAAAGAGGAGCATGAAGCGGTGTTGAAAATCATGAAGAGCCTGAAAAGGTATGAAAAATATGAAGAGCTTCATAAGGTGTGAAATATATGAAGAGCTTCAAAAGGTGTCAAAAATATGAGGAGATTGATATGGTTTGAAAAATAGGAGGAGCATGAAGTGGTGTTGAAAATCATGAAGAGCCTGAATAGCTGTGAGAAATATGAAGAGCTTCAAAAGTTGTCAAAAATATGAGGAGCATGAAAAGGTCTGAAAAATAGCAGGAGCATGAAGCGGTGTTGAAAAACATGAAGAGTCTGAAAACGTGTGAAAATTCGAAGAGCTTCAAAAATATGAAAAACATGAAGAGCTTCAAAAGGTGTCAAAAATATGAGGAGCATGAAACGGTCTGAAAAATAGGAGGATAATGAAGCGGTGTTGAAAAACCTCAAAAGCCTGAAAAGGTGTGAAAAATATGAAGAGCTTCAAAAAGTGTCAAAAATTAGATTAGCATGAATGGGTCTGAAAAATAGTAGGAGCCTGAAGTTTTGTTGAAAAACATGAAGAGCTTGAAAAAGTGTGAAAAATATGAAGAGCTTCAAAAATATGAAAATTATGAAGAGCTTCAAAAGGTGTGAAAAATATGAAGAGCTTCAAAAGATGTCAAAAATGAGATGAGCATGAAACGGTCTGAAAAATAGGAGGAGCATGAAGTGGTGGTGAAAATCATGAAGAGCCTGAAAATTGTGAAAAATATGTAGAGCTTCAAAAGGTGTCAAAAATATGAGGAGCATGAAACGGTCCGAAAAATAGGAGGAGCATGAAGCGGTGTTGAAAAACATGAAGAGCCTGAAAAGGTGTGAAAAATATGAAGCGCTTCAAAAGGTGTGAAAAATATGAAGAGCTTCAAATGGTGTGAAAAATATGAGGAGCATGAAACGGTCTGAAATATAGGAGGAGCATGAACCGGTGTTCAAAAACATGAAGAGCCTGAAAAGGTGTGAAAAATATGAAGAGCTTCAAAAGGTGTCAAAAATATGAGGAGCATGGAATGGTCTGAAAAATAGGAGGAGCATGAAGTTTTGTTGAAAAACATGAAGAGCCTGAAAAGGTGTGAGAAATATGAAGAGCTTCAAAAGGTGTCAAAAATATGATGAGCATGATACGGTCAGAAAAATAGGAGGAGCATGAAGCGGTGTTCAAAAACATGAAGAGCCTGAAAAGGTGTGAAAAATATGAAGAGCTTCTAAAGGTGTGAAAAAGAGATGAGGATGAAAAGGTCTGAAAAATAGGAGGAGCATGAAGTGGTGTTGAAAAACATGAAGAGCCTGAAAAGTGTGAAAACTATGAAGAGCTTCTAAAGGTGTGAAAAAGAGATGAGGATGAAAAGGTCTGAAAAATACGAGGAGCATGAAGTGGTGTTGAAAAACATGAAGAGCCTGAAAAGTGTGAAAACTATGAAGAGCTTCAAAAGGTGTGAAAAATAAGAGGAGCATGAAACGGTCTGAAAAATAGGAGGAGCATGAACCGGTGTTCAAAAACATGAAGACCCTGAAAAGGTGTGAAAAATATGAAGAGCTTCCAAAAATGTCAAAAATATGAGGAGTATGAAACGGTCTGAAAAATAGGAGGAGCATGAAGCGATGTTGAAGAACATTAAGAGTCTGAAAAGGTGTGAAACATATGAAGAGCTTCAAAATGTGTGAAATACATGAGGAGCGTGAAACGATTTGAAAAATACGATGATCATGAATTGGTGTTGAAAAAAATGAAGAGCCTGAAAAGGTGTGAAATATCTGAAGAGCTTCAAAATGTGTCAAAGATGTGAGGAGAATGAAACGGTCTGAAAAATAGGCGGAGCATGAAGCGGTGATCAAACACATGAAGAGCCTGAAAAGGTGTGAATAATATGAAGAGCTTCTAAAGGTGTCAAAAATATGAGGAGCATGAAACGGCCTGAAAAATATGCGGAGCATGAAGCGCTGTTGAAAAACATCAAGAGCCTGAAAAGTGTGAAATATATGAAGAGTTTCAAAACGTGTCAAAAATATGAGGAGTATGAAACGGTATGATAAATAGCAGGAGCATGAACCGGTGTTGAAAAACATGAAGAGTCTAAAATCGTGTGAAAAATATGAAGAGCTTCAAAAATGTGAAAAATATGAAGAGCTTCAAAAGATGTGAATAATATGCAAAGCTTCAAAAGATGTCAAAAATGAGATGAGCATGAAACGGTCTGAAAAATAAGAGGGGCATGAAGTCATGTTCAAAACTATGAAGAGCCTGATAAGGTGTCAAAAATATGAAGTGCTTCAAAAGTTGTGAAAAATATGAGGAGCATGATACGGTCTGAAAAATAGGAGGAGCATGAAGCGGTGTTGAAAAACATGAAGAGCCTGAAAAGGTGTGAGAAATATGAAGAGCTTCAAAAGGTGTCAAAAATATGATGAGCATGATACGGTCAGAAAAATAGGAGGAGCATGAAGCGGTGTTCAAAAACATGAAGAGCCTGAAAAGGTGTGAAAAATATGAAGAGCTTCTAAAGGTGTGAAAAAGAGATGAGCATGAAAAGGTCTGAAAAATAGGAGGAGCATGAAGCGGTGTTGAAAATCATGAAGAGCCTGAAAAGGTGTGAAAAATATGAAGAGATTCTAAAGGTGTGAAAAAGAAATGAGCATGAAAAGGTCTGAAAAATAGGAGGAGCATGAAGCAGTGTTGAAAGTCATGAAGAGCCTGAAATGGTGTGAAAAATATGAAGAGCTTCAAAAGGTGTGAAATACATGAAGAGCATGAAACTCTCTGAAAAATAGAAGGAGCATGAAGTGGTGTTGAAAAACATGAAGAGCCTGAAAAGGTGTGAAAAATATGAAGAGCTTCAAAAGGTGTCCAAAATATGAGGAGCATGAAACGGTCTGAAAAATAGGAGGAGCATGAAGCGGTGTTGAAAAACATGAAGAGCCTGAAAAGGTGTGAAAAATATGAAGAGCTTCAAAAGGTGTGAAAAATATGAAGAGCTTCAAAAGGTGTGAAAAATATGAAGAGCTTCAAAAGGTGTGAAAAATGAGATGAGCATGAAAAGGTCTGAAAAATAGGAAGAGCATGAAGTGGTGATGAAAAACATGAAGAGCCTGAATAAGTGTGAAATATATGAAGAGCTTCAAAAGGTGTGAAAAATATGAAGAGCTTCAAAAGGTGTGAAAAATGAGATGAGCATGAAAAGGTCTGAAAAATAGGAAGAGCATGAAGTGGTGATGAAAAACATGAAGAGCATGAATAAGTGTGAAATATATGAAGAGCTTCAAAAAGTGTGAAAAATATGAGGAGCATGAAACGGTCTGAAAAAATGGAGGAGCATGAAGCGGTGTTGAAAAACATGAAGAGACTGAAATGGTGTGAAATATGTGAAGAGCTTCAAAAGGTGTCAAAAATATGGGGACGATGAAACTGTCTGAAAAATAGTAGGAGTATGAAGTGGTGTTGAAAAACATGAAGAGCCTGAAAAAGTGTGAAAAATATGAAGAGCTTCAAAGAGTCAAAAATATGAGGAGCATGAAACGGTGTTAAAAATAGGAGGACCATGAAACGTTGTTGAAAAACATGAAGTGCCTGAAAAGGTGTGAAAAATATGAAGATTTTCAAAAGGTGTCAAAAATATGAGGAGCATGAAACGGTGTTAAAAATAGGAGGAGCATGAAGCGGTGCTCTAAAGCATGAGGAGCCTGAAAAGATGTGAAATATATGAAGAGCTTCAAAATGTGTGAAATATATGAGGAGAATTAAAAGGTATGAAAAATAGGAGGAGCATGAAGAGGTGTTGAATAACATGAAGAGCCTGAAAAGGTGTGAAAAATATGAAGAGTTTTAAAAGGTGTCAAAAATATGAGGAGCATGAAACGGTGTTAAAAATAGGAGGAGCATGAAACGTTGTTGAAAAACATGAAGTGCCTGAAAAGGTGTGAAAAACATGAAGAGCCTGAAAAGGTGTGAAATATATGAAGAGCTTCAAAAAGTGTGAAAAATATGAGGAGCATGAAACGGTCTGAAAAATTGGAGGAGCATGAAGCGGTGTTGAAAAACAAGAAGAGACTGAAATGATGTGAAAAATATGAAGAGCTTCAAAAGGTGTCAAAAATATGGGGACCATGAAACGGTCTGAAAAATAGGAGGAGCATCAAGTGGTGTTGAAAAACATGAAGAGCCTGAAAAAGTGTGAAATATATGAAGAGCTTCAAAAGGTGTCAAACAGATGAGGAGGATGAAACGGTCTGAAAAATAGGAGGAGCATGAAGCGGTGTTGAAAAGCATGAAGAACCTGAAAAGGTGAGAAAAATATGAAGAGATTCAAAAGGTGTCAAAAATATGAGGAGCATGAAACAGTCTGAAAAATAGGAGGAGCATGAAGCGGATTTGAAAAGCATGAAGAGCCTGAAAATGTGTGAAATATATGAAGAGCTTCAAAAGGTGTAAAAAATATGAGGAGCTTGAAACGGTCTGAAAAATAAGAGGATCTGGTTTCCTCAGTGTGTATGCCCAGAAGTGGGATTGCTGGGTCATATGGCAGTTCTATTTCCAGTTTTTTAAGAAATCTCAACACTGTTTTCCATAGGGGCTGTACTAGTGTGCATTCCCACCAACAGTGTAAGAGGGTTCCCTTTTCTCCACACCATCTCCAGCATTTATTGCTTGTAGACTTTTGGATAGCAGCCATCCTGACTGGCATGTAATGGTACCTCATTGTGGTTTTGATTTGCATTTCTCTAATAATGAGTGATGTTGAGCATCTTTTCATGTGTTTGTTATCCATCTGTATGTCTTCTTTGGAGAAATGTCTGTTTAGTTCTTTGGCTCATTTTTTATTGGGTCATTTATTTTTCTGGAATTGAGCTGCAGGATTTGCTTGTATATTTTTGAGATTAATCCTTTGTCTGTTTCTTCATTTGCTATTATTTTCTCCCAATTTGAGGGCTGTCTTTTCACCTTACTTATAGTTTCCTTTGTAGTGCAAAAGCTTTTAAGTTTCATTAGGTCCCATTTGTTTAGTTTTGCTTTTATTTCCAATATTCTGGGAGGTGGGTCATAGAGGATCTTGCTTTGATTTATGTCGGAGAGTGTTTTGCCTATGTTCTCCTCTAGGAGTTTTATAGTTTCTGGTCTTAAATTTAGATCTTTAATCCATTTTGAGTTTATTTTTGTGTATGGTGTTAGAAAGTGTTCTATTTTCATTCTTTTACAAGTGGTTGACCAGTTTTCCCAGCACCACTTGTTAAAGAGGTTGTCTTTTTTCCATTGTATATCCTTGCCTCCTTTGTCAAAGATAAGGTGTCCATAGGTTCGTCTGAAAGAGACACGTGCACCCCAATGTTCATCGCAGCACTGTTTATAATAGCCAGGACATGGAAGCAACCTAGATGCCCGTCAGCAGATGAATGGATAAGAAAGCTGTGGTACATATACACCATGGAATATTACTCAGCCATTAAAAAGAATTCATTTGAATCAGTCCTAATGAGATGGATGAAGCTGGAGCCCATTATACAGAGTGAAGTAAGCCAGAAAGATAAAGAACATTAGAGCATGCTGACACATGTATATGGAATTTAGAAAAGGGATAACGATAACCCTGTATGCAGAACAGAAAAAGAGACACAGAAATACAGAACAGACTTTTGAACTTTGTGGGAGAATGCGAGGTTGGGATATTTCAAAAGAACAGCATGTATGCTATCTATGGTGAAACAGATCACCAGCCCAGGTAGGATGCAGGAGACAAGTGCTCCGGCTTGGTGCACTGGGAAGACCGAGAGGAATCGGGTGGAGAGGGAGGTGGGAGGGGGGATTGGGATTGGGAATACATGTAAATCCATGGCTGATTCATATCAATGTATGACAAAACCGACAGGGAAAAAAAAATAAAAATAATAAAAAAAAAATTAAACAAAAATAACAATAAAAAAAAATAAGAGGAGCATGAAATGGTGTTCAAAAACATGAAGAGCCTGAAAAGGTGTGGAAATTATGAAGAGCTTCAAAAGGTGTCAAATATGAGGAACATAAAACGGTCTGAAACATAGGAGGAGCATGAAGCGGTGTTGAAAAACATGAAGAGCCTGAAAAGGTGTGAAAAATATGAAGAGCTTCAAAAGGTGCCAAAACTATGAAGAGCATGAAACGGTCTGAAAAATAGGAGGAGCATGAAATGGTGTTCAAAAACATGAAGACCTGAAAAGGTGTGAAAAATATGAAGAGCTTCAAAAGGTGCCAAAAATATGAGGAGCATGAAACGGTCTGACAAAGTGGAGGAGCATGAAGCGGTATTGAAAAACATGAAGTGCCTGAAAAGTTGTGAAAAATATGAAGAGCTTCACAATGTGTGAAAAATATGAAGAGCTTGAAAAATTTCAGAAATATGAGGAGCTTGAAACGGTCTGAAAAATAGGAGGAGCATGAAATGGTGTTGAAAAACATGAAGATCCTGAAATGGTGTGAAACATATGAAGAGCTTCACAATGTGTGAAAAATATGAAGAGCTTCAAAAATTTCAGAAATATGAGGAGCTTGAAACGGTCTGAAAAATAGGAGGAGCATGAAATGGCGTTGAAAAACATGAGGAGCCTGAAAAGGTGTGAAAAATATGAAGAGCTTCAAAAGGTGTCAAAAATATGAGGAGCATGTAATGTTCTGAAAAATTGGAGGAGGATGAAACGGTGATCAAAAACATGAGGAGCCTGAAAAGGTTTGATAAATATGAAGAACTTCAAATGGTGTCAAAAATATGAGAAGCATGAAACGGTCTGAAAGATAGGAGGAGCATGAAACGGTGATCAGAAACATGAAGAGCCTGAAAAGTTGTGAAAAATATGAAGAGCTTCAAAAGGTGTGAAATTCATGAGGAGCATGAAACGGTCTGAAAAATAGGAGAAGCATGAAGTGGTGTGGAAAAACATGAAGAGCGTGAAAAGGTGTGAAAAATATGAAGAGCTTCAAAAGGTGTGAAATTCATGAGAAGCATGAAACGGTCTGAAAAATAGGAGGAGCATGAAGTGATGTTCAAAAACATGAAGAGCCTGAAAATGAGTGAGAAATATGAAAAGCTTCAAAAGGTGTCAAAAATATGAGGAGCATGAAACCGTCTGAAAAATAGGAGGAGCATGAAGTGGTGTTGAAAAACATGAAGAGCATGAAAAATTGTGAAAAATGTGAAGAGCTTCAAAAGGTGACAAATATATGAGGAGTATGAAACGGTCTGGAAAATAGGAGGAGCATGAAGCGGTGTTCAAAAAAATGAAGAGCCTGAAAAGGTGTGAAAAATATGAAGAGCTTCAAAAGGTGTCAAAAATATGAGGAGCATGAAACGGTCTGAAAAATAGGACGAGCATGAAGCGGTGTTGAAAAACATGAAGAGCCTGAAAAGGTGTGAAATATATGAACAGCTTCAAAAGGTGTGAAAAATATGAAGAGCTTCAAAATGTGTCAAAAATATGACGAGCATGAAACCCTCTTAAAAATAGGAGGAGGATGAAGCGGTGTTCAACAACATGAAGAGCCTGAAAAGGTGTGCAAAATATGAAGAGCTTCAAAAGGTGTGAAATACATGAGGAACATGAAACGGTGTTCAAAACATGCAGAGACTGAAAAGGGTTGAAAAATATGAAGAGCCTCAAAACGTGTCAAAAATATGAGAAGTATGAAACGGTATGATAAATAGCAGGAGCATGAAGCGGTGTTGAAAAACAGGAAGAGTCTGAAATCGTGTGAAAAATATGAAGATCTTCAAAAATATGAAAAGTATGAAGAGCTTCAAAAGGTGTGAAAACTATGAGGAGCATGATACGGTCTGAAAAATAGGAGGAGCATGAAGCGGTGTTGAAAAACATGAAGAGCCTGAAAAGGTGTGAAAATATGAAGAGATTCAAAAATATGAAAAATATGAAGAGCATCAAAAGGTGTGACAAATATGAAGAGCTTCAAAAGGTGTGAAAAATATGAAGAGTTTCTAAAGGTGTCAAAAATATGAGGAGCATGAAACGGTCTGAAAAATATGAGGAGCATGAACTGGTGTTGAAAAACATGAAGAGCCTGAAAAGGTGTGAAAAATATGAAGAGCTTCAAAATGTGTGAAAAATATGAGGAGCATGAAACGGTCTGAAAAATAAGAGGAGCATGAAGCGTTGTTCAAAAACATGAAGAGCCTGAAAATGTGTGAAAAATATAAAAAGCTTCAAAAGGTGTGAAAAATATGAAGAGCTTCAAAAGGTGTCAAAAATCGATGAGCAGGAAATGGTCTGAAAAATAGGAGGAGCATGAAGTGGTGTTAAAAACATGAAGAGCCTGAAAACGTGTGAAATATATGAAGAGCTTCAAAAGGTGTCAAAAATATGAGGAGAATGAAACGTTCTGAAAAATAGGAGGAGCATGAAGCGGTGTTGAAATACATGAAGAGCCTGAAAAGGTGTGAAAATATGAAGAGCTTCAAAAGCTGTCAAGAATAGGAGGAGCATGAAACGGTCTGAAAAATAGGAGGAGCATGAAGCGGTGTTGAAAAACATGAAGAGCCTGAAAAGGTGTGAAAAATATGAAGAGTTTCAAAAGGTGTCAAAAATGAGAGGAACATGAAACGGTCTGAAAAATAGGACGAGCATGAAGTGGTGTTGAAAAAAAGAAGAGCCTGAAAAGGTGTGAAAAACATGAAGAGCTTCAAAAGGTGTCAAAAATATGAGGAGAATGAAACGGTCTGAAAAATAGGAGGAGCATGAGCGGTGTTGAAAAACGTGAAGAGCCTGAAAAGGTGTGAAAAATATGAAGAGCTGCAAAAATGTGAAAAATATGAAGAGCTTCAAAAGGTGTGAAATATATGAAGAGCCTCAAAACGTGTCAAAAATATGAGGATTATGAAACGGTGTGAAAAATAACAGGAGCATGAAGCGGTGTTGAAAAACATGAAGAGCCTGAAAAAGTGTGAAAAATATGAAGAGGTTCAAAAATGTGAAAAATATGAAGAGCTTCAAAAGGTGTGAAATATATGAAGAGCTTCAAAAGGTGTCAAAAATTAGATGAGCATGAAACGGTCTGCAAAAAAGGAGGAGCATGAAGTGGTGTTGAAAAACTTGAACAGCCAGAAAATGTGTGAAAAATATGAAAAGCTTCAAAAGGTGGTAAATATATGCGGAGCATGAAACGGTCTGAAAAATCGGAGGAGCATGAACCGGTGTTCAAAAACATGAAGAGCCTGAAAAGGTGTGAGAAATATGAAGAGCTTCAAAATGTGTCAAAATATGAGGAGCATGAAACGGTCTGAAAAAGAGGAGGAGCATGAATCGGTGTTGAAAAACATGAAGAGCCTAAAAAGTTGTGAAAAATATGAAGAGCTTCAAAAATTGTCAAAAATATGAGGAGCATGAAACGGTCTGAAAAATAGGAGGAGCATGAAGCGTTGTTGAAAAACATGAAGAGCCTGAAAAGTTGTGAAAAATATGCAGAGCTTCAAAAGGTGTTAAAAATATGAAGAGCTTCAAATGTGTCTAAAATGAGATGAACATGAAAAGGTCTGAAAAATAAGAGAAGCATGAAGTGGTGTTGATAAAAAAGAAGAGGCTGAAAAGGTGTGAAATATATGAAGATCTTCAAAAGGTGTCAAAAATATGAGGAGAATGAAACGTTCTGAATAATAGGAGGAGCATGAAGCGGTGTTGAAAAACATGAAGAGCCTGAAAACGTGTGAAAAATACGAAGAGCTTCAAAAGGTGTGAAAAATATGAAGAGCTTCAAATGTGTCAAAAATGAGATGAGCATGAAACGGTCTGAAAAATAAGAGGAGCATGAAGTGGAGTTGAAAAAAAAAAGAAGAGCCTGAAAAGATGTGAATATATGAAGACCTTCAAAAGGTGTTAAAAATATGACGAGAATGAAACGGTCTGAAAAATAGGAGGATCATGAAGCGTGTTCAAAAACATGAAAAGCCTGAAAAGGTGTGAAAATATGAAGAGCTTCAAAAAGTGTCAAAAATATGAGGAGCATGAAACGGTCTGAAAAAACGGAGCATGAAGTGGTGTGGAAAAACATGAAGAGACTGAAAAGGTGTGAAAAATATGAAGAGCTTCAAAAGGTGTGAAATACATGAGGAGCATGAAACTCTCTGAAAAATAGGAGGAGCATGAAGCTGTGTTAAAAACATGAAGAGCCTGAAAAGGTGTGAAAAATATGAAGAGCTTTAAAAGCTGTGAAAAATATGAGGAGCATGAAACCGTCTGAAAAACAGAAGCAGCATGAAACGGTGTTGGAAAACATGAAGAGCCTGCAAACGTGTGAAAAATATGAAGAGCTTCAAAAGGTGTGAAATATATGAAGAACTTCAAAAGGTGTCAAAAATGAGATTAGCATGAAACGGTCTGAAAAATAGGAGGAGCATGAAACGGTGATCAGAAACATGAAGAGCCTGAAAAGGTGTGAAAAATATGAAGAGCTTCAAAGGCATGAAATTCATGAGGAGCATGAAACGGTCTGGAAAATAGGAGAAGCATGAAGTGGTGTGGAAAAACATGAAGTGCCTGAAAAGGTGTGAAAAATATGAAGAGCTTCAAAAGGTGTGAAATACATGAAGAGCATGAAACTCTCTGACAAATAGGAGGAGCATGTAGTGGTGTTCAAAAACATGAAGAGTCTGAAAAGGTGTGAAAAATATGAAGAGCTTCAAAAAGTGTCAAAAATATGAGGAGCATGAAAGGCTCTGAAAAATAGGAGGAGCATGAAGCGATCTTGAAAAACATGAAGAGCCTGAAAACGTGTGAAAAATATGAAGAGCTTCAAAAGGTGTAAAAAATATGGGGAGCATGAAACGGTCTGCAAAAAAGGAGGAGCATGAAGTGGTGTTGAAAAACATGAAGAGCCTGAAAAGGTGTGAAAAATATGAAGAGCTTAAAAATGTATCAAAATATGAGGAGCATGAAACGGTCTGAAAAATAGGAGGAGCATGAAGCGGTGTTCAAAAACATGAAGAGCCTGAAAAGGTGTGAAAAATATGAAGAGCTTAAAAATGTATCAAAATATGAGGAGCATGAAACGGTCTGAAAAATAGGAGGAGCATGAAGCGGTGTTGAAAAACATGAAGAGCCTGAAAAGGTGTGAAAAATATGAAGAGCTTCAAAAGGTGTGAAAAATATGAAGAGCTTCAAATGTGTCAAAAATGAGATGAGCATGAAACGGTCTGAAAAATAAGAGGAGCAAGAAGTGGAGTTTAAAAAAAAGAAGAGCCTGAAAATGTGTGAAATATATGAAGACCTTCAAAAGGTGTCAAAAATATGAGGAGTATGAAACGGTCCGAAAAATATGAGGAGCATGAAACGGTGTTGAAAAACATGAAGAGCCTGAAAAGGTTTGAAAAATATGAACAGCTACAAAAAGTGTCAAAAATATGAGGAGCATGAAACGGTCTGAAAAATTGGAGGAGCATGAAGTGGTGTTGAAAAACATGAAGAGCCTGAAAAGTCGTGAAAAATATGAAGAGCTTAAAAGGTGTGAAAAATATGAAGAGCTTCAAATGTGTCAAAAATGAGATGAGCATGAAACGGTCTGAAAAATAGGAGGAGCATGAAGTGGTGTTGAAAAAAAAAGAAGAGACTGAAAAGGTGTGAAAAATATGAAGAGCTTCACAAGGTGTGAAAAATATGAGGAGAATGAAACGCTCTAAATAATAGGAGGAGCATGAAGCGGTGTGGAAAGACATGAAGAGCCTGAAAAAGTGTGAAAAATATGAAGAGCTTCAAAAGGTGTGAAAATTATGAAGAGCTTCAAATGTGTCAAAAATGAGATGAGCATTAAACGGTCTGAAAAATAAGAGGAGCATGAAGTGGAGTTGAAAAAAAAAGAGGAGCCTGAAAAGATGTGAATATATGAAGACCTTCAAAAGGTGTCAAAAATATGAGGAGAATGAAACGGTCTGAATAATAGGAGGAGCATGAAGCGGTGTTGAAAAACATGAAGAGCCTGAAAAGGTGTGAAAAATATGGAGAGGTTATAAGGTTTCAAAAATGAGAAGAGCATGAAACGGTATGAAAAATAGGAGGAGCATGATGCGGTGTTGAAAAACATGAAGAGCCGGAAAACGTGTGAAAAATATGAAGAGCTTCAAAAGGTGTGAAAAATATGAAGAGCTTCAAATGTGTCAAAAATGAGATGAGCATGAAACGGTCTGAAAAATAAGAGGAGCATGAAGTGGAGTTTAAAAAAAAGAAGAGCCTGAAAAGGTGTGAAAAATATGAAAAGCTTCAAAATCTGTCAAAAATAAGAGGAGCATGAAACGGTCTGAAAAATAGGAGAATCATGAAGCGGTGTTCAAAAACATGAAAAGCCTGAAAAGGTGTGAAAATATGAAGAGCTTCAAAAAGTGTCAAAAATATGAGGAGCATGAAACGGTCTGAAAAAAAGGAGGAGCATGAAGTGGTGTGGAAAAACATGAAGAGACTGAAAAGGTGTGAAAAATATGAAGAGCTTCAAAAGGTGTGAAATACATGAGGAGCATGAAACTTTCTG
The DNA here is from genome assembly GCF_033118175.1 of Dama dama. Taxonomy (NCBI): domain Eukaryota; kingdom Metazoa; phylum Chordata; class Mammalia; order Artiodactyla; family Cervidae; genus Dama; species Dama dama. The sequence goes on from NW_026870882.1 coordinate 474,386, forward strand.
AAAAATAGGAGGAGCATGAAGCTGTGTTAAAAACATGAAGAGCCTGAAAAGGTGTGAAAAATATGAAGAGCTTTAAAAGCTGTGAAAAATATGAGGAGCATGAAACCGTCTGAAAAACAGAAGCAGCATGAAACGGTGTTGAAAAACATGAAGAGCCTGCAAACCTGTGAAAAATATGAAGAGCTTCAAAAGGTGTGAAATATATGAAGAGCTTCAAAAGGTGTCAAAAATGAGATGAGCATGAAACGGTCTGAAAAATAGGAGGAGCATGAAAATGTGATCAGAAACAAGAAGAGCTTGAAAAGGTGTGAAAAATATGAAGAGCTTCAAAGGCATGAAATTCATGAGGATCATGAAACGGTCTGAAAAATAGGAGAAGCATGAAGTGGTGAGGAAAAACATGAAGAGCCTGAGAAGGTGTGAAAAATATGAAGAGCTTCAAAAGGTGTCAAATATGAGGAGCATGAAACGGTCTGAAAAAAAGGAGGAGCATGGAACAGTGATCAAAAACATGAAGAGCCTGAAAAGGTGTGAAAAATATGAAGAGCTTCAAAAGGTGTGAAATACATGAGGAGCATGAAACGGGCTGAAAAATAGGAGAAGCATGAAGTGGTGAGGAAAAACATGAAGAGCCTGAAAAGGTGTGAAAAATATGAAGAGCTTCAAAAGGTGTGAAATACATGAGGAGCAGGAAACTCTCTGAAAAATAGGAGGAGCATGAAGCGGTGTTCAAAAACATGAAGAGCTGAAAACGTGTGAAAAATATGAAGAGCTTCAAAAGGTGTCAAAAATATGAGGAGCAAAAAACGGTCTGAAAAAAAGGAGAAGCATGAAGCGTGTTCAAATACATGAAAAGCCTGAAAAGTTGTGAGAAATATGAAGAGCTTCAAAACGTGTCAAAAATATGAGGAGCATGAAACGGTCTGAAAAATAGAAGCAGCATGAAGTGGTGTTGAAAAACATGAAGAGCCTCAAAAAGTGTGAAAAATATGAAGAGCTTCAAAGTTTTGAAAAGTATGAAGAGCTTCAAAAGGAGTCAAAAATGAGATGAGCATGAAACTGTCTGAGATATAGGAGGAGCATGAAGCAGTGTTGAAAAACATGAAGACCCTGAAAAGTTGTGAAAAATATGTAGAGGTTCTAAAGGTGTCAAAAATATGAGGAGCATGAAACAGTCTTTAAAATAGGATGAGAATGAGATGGTTTTGAAAAAGATGAAGAGCATGAAAAGGTGTGAAAAACATGCAGAGCTTCAAAAGGTGTAAAAATTATGAGAGGCATGAAACGACTGAAAAATAGGAGGAGCATGATGCAGTGGTCAAAAACATGAAGAGCCGGAAAAGGTGTGAAAAATATAAAGAGCTTCAGAAGGTGTCAAAAATATTAGATGCATGAAACAGTATGAAACATAGGATGAGCATGAAACTTTTTTGAAAAAGATGAAGAGCATGAAAAGGTGTGAAAAATATGAAGAGTTTCAAAAGATGTTAAAAATATGAGGAGCATGAAACTTTCTGAAAAATTGGAGGAGCATGAAGCGGTGTTGAAAAACATGAAGAGCCTGAAAAGGTGTGAAATGTATGAAGAGCTTCAAAATTTGTCAAAAATATGAGGAGCATGAAACGGTCTGAAAAATAGGAGAAGCATGAAGCGGTGTTGAAAAACATGAAAAGCCTGAAAAGGTGGAAAAATATGAAGAGCTTCAAAAAGTGTCAACAATATGAGGAGCATGAAACGGTCTGAAAATTAGGAAGAGCATGAAACTGTGTTGATAAACATGAAGAGCCTGAAAAGGTGTGAAAAATATGAAGAGCTTCAAAAGGTCTCAAATATATGAGGAGCATGAAACAGTGTGAAAAATAGGATGAGCATTAAACGGTTTTAAAAAGTCGAAGAGCCTAAAAAGTGTGACATATATGAAGAGCTTCATAAGGTGTGAAATACATGAGGAGGTCGAAACGGTCTGAAAATAGTAGGAGCATGAAGCGGCGTTGAAAAACATGAAGAGCCTGAAAACGTGTGAAAAATATGAAGAGCTTCAAAAGGTGTGAAAGATATGAAGAGCTACAAAAGGTGTCAAAAATATGAGGAGCATGAACCGGTCTGAAATATATGAGGAGCATGAAGAGGTGTTGAAAAACATGAAGAGCCTGAAAAGGTGTGAAAAATATGAAGAGCTTCAAAAGGGGTCAAAAATATGAGGAGAATGAACCGGTCTGAAAAATAGGAGGAGCATGAAGTGGTGTTGAAAAACATGAAGTGCCTGAAAAGTTGTGAAATATATGAAGAGTTTCAAAAGGTGTGAAAAACATGAAGAGCCTGAAAACGTGTGAAAAATACGAAGAGTTTCAAAAGATGTGAAAAATAAGAAGAGCTTCAAAAGTTGTCAAAAATGATGTGAGCATGAAACGGTCTGAAAAGTAGGAGGAGCATGAAGTGGTGTTGAAAAAAATGAAGAGCCTGAAAAGGTGTGAAATATATGAAGAGCTTCAAAAGGTGTCAAAAATATGAGGAGCATGAAATGATCTAAAAAATAGGAGGAACATGAAACGGTCTGAAAAATAGGAGGAGCATGAAGTGGTGTTGAAAAATATGAAGAGCCTGAAAAGGTGTGAAAAATATGAAGAGCTTCAAAAGGTGTGAAAAATATGAGGAGCATGAAACGGTCTGAAAAATAGGAGGAGCATGAAACTGTGTTCAAAAACATGAAGAGCCTGAAAAGTTGTGAAAAATCTGAAGAGCTTCAAAAGGTGTCAAATATATGAGGAGCATGAAACTGTCTGAGATATAGGAGGAGCATGAAGCAGTGTTGAAAAACATGAAGACCCTGAAAAGTTGTGAAAAATATGTAGAGGTTCTAAAGGTGTCAAAAATATGAGAAGCATGAAACGGTCTGAAAAATAGGAGGAGCATGAAGTGGTGTTGAAAAACATGAAGAGCCTGAAAAGTTGTGAAAAATCTGAAGAGCTTCAAAAGGTGTCAAATATATGAGGAGCATGAAACGGTCTGAAAAATAGGAGGAGCATGAAACTGTGTTCAAAAACATGAAGAGCCTGAAAAGTTGTGAAAAATCTGAAGAGCTTCAAAAGGTGTCAAAAATATGAGAAGCATGAAACGGTCTGAAAAATAGGAGGAGCATGAAGCGGTGTTGAAAAACATGAGGAGCCTGAGAACTTGTGAAAAATATGAAGAGCTTCAAAAGGTGTAAAAAATGAGATGAGCATGAAATGGTCTGAAAAATAGGAGGAGCATGAAGTGGTGTTGAAGTACATGAAGAGCCTGAAAAGGTGTGAAATATATGAAGAGCTTCAAAAGGTGTCAAATATATGAGGAGAATGAAACGGTCTGAAAAATAGGAGGATCATGAAGCGGTGTTGAAAAACATGAAGAGTCTGAAAAGGTGTGAAAGATATGAAGAGTTTCTAAAGATGTCAAAAATATGAGGAGCATGAAACGGTCTGAAAAATAGGAGGAGCATGAAGTGGTTTTGAAAAACATGAAGAGCCTGAAAGGGTGTGAAAATTATTAAGATCTTCAAAAGGTGTCAAAAATATGAGGAGCATGAAACGGTCTGAAAAATAGGAGGAGCATGAAGTGGTTTTGAAAAACATGAAGAGCCTGAAAGGGTGTGAAAATTATTAAGATCTTCAAAAGGTGTCAAAAATATGAGGAGCATGAAACGGTCTGAAAAATAGGAGGAGCAAGAAACGGTGATCAAAAACCTGAAGAGCCTGAAAAGGTGTGAAAAATATGACGAGCTTCAAAACGTGTGAAAAACATGAGGAGCATGAAACGGGCTGAAAAATAGGAGAAGCATGAAGTGGTGTTCAAAAACATGAAGAACCTGAAAAAGTGTGAAAAATATGAAGAGCTTCAGAAGGTGTGAAAAATATGAAGAGCTTCAACAGGTGTCAAAAAAAAGATGAGCATGAAACGGTCTGAATAATTGGAGGAGCAAGAAGTAGTGTTGAAAAAATGAAGAGCCTGAAAAGGTGTGAAAAATATGAAAAGCTTCAAAAGGTGTCAAAAATATGAGGAGCATGAAACGGTCTGAAAAATAGGTGGAGCATGAAGCGGTGTTGAAAAATATGAAGAGCCTGGAATGGTGTGCAAAATATGAAGAGCTTCAAAAGGTGTGAAATATATGAAGAGCTTCAAAATGTGTCAAAAATGAGATGAGCATGAAACTGTCTGAAAAATAGGAGGAGCATGAAACGGCGATCAAAAACATGAAGAGCCTGAAAAGGTGTGAAAAATATGAAGAGCTTCAAAAGGTGTGAAATACATGAGGAGCATGAAAAGTGCTGAAAAATAGGAGAGGCATGAAGGGGTGTTGAAAAACATGAAGAGCCTGAAAAGGTTTGAAAAATATGAAGAGCTTCAAAAGGTGTGAAATACATGAGGAGCATGAAACACTCTGAAAAATAGAAATAGCATGAAGCGGTGTTGAAAAACATGAAGAGCCTGAAAACGTGTGAAAATATGAAGAGCTTCAAAAATATGAAAAATATGAAGAGCTTCAAAAGGAGTGAAAAATTTGAAGAGCTTCAAAAGGTGTCAAAATGAGATGAGCATGAAACGGTCTGAAAAATAGGAGGAGCATGAAGTGGTGTTGAAAAAAATGAAAAGCCTGAAAAGGTGTGAAATATATGAAGAGCTTCAAAAGGTGTCAAAAATATGAGGAGCATGAAACGGTCTGAAAAATAGGAGGAGCATGAAGCGGTGTTGAAAAACTTGAAGAGCCTGAAAACGTGTGAAAAATTTGAAGAGCATCAAAAGGTGTGAAAAATATGAAGAGCTTCAAAAGGTGTAAAAAATGAGATGAGCATGAAACCGTCTGAAAAATAGGAGGAGCATGAAGTGGTGTTGAAAAAAATGAAGAGCCTGAAAATGTGTGAAACATATGAAGAGCTTCAAAAGGTGTCAAAAATATGAAGAGCATGAAATGGTCTGAAAAATAGGAGGGTCATGAAGCGGTGTTCAAAACGTGAAGAGCCTGAAAAGGTATGAAAAATATGAAGAGCTACAAAAGGTGTGAAAAATATGAGGAGCATGAAACGGTCTGAAAAATAGAAGCGGCATGAAATGGTGTTCAAAAACATGAAGAGCCTGAAAAGGTGTGAAAAATATGAAGAGCTTCAAAAGGTGTCAAAAATATGAGGAGCATGAAACGGTCTGAAAAATAGGAGGAGCATGAAGCGGTTTTGAAAAACATGAAGAATCTGAAAAGGTGTGAAAAATATGAAGAGCTTCAAAAGGTGTCACAAATATGAGGAGCATGAACGGTCTGAAAAATTGGAGGAGCATGAAGCAGTGTTGAAAATCATGAAGAGCCTGAAAATGTGTGACAAATATGAAGAGCTTCAAAAGGTGTCAAAAATATGAGGGGCATGAAACGGTCTGAAAAATTGGAAGAGCAAGAAATAGAGTTCAAAAACATGAAGAGCCAGAAGAGATGTGAAAAATATTAAGAGCTACAAAAGTTGTCAAAAATATGAGGAGCATGAACCGTCTGAAAAATAGGAGGAGCATGAAGCGGTGTTGAAAAACATGAAGAGCCTGAAAAGGTGTGAAAAAGATGAAGAGCTTCAAAACGTGTCAAAAATATTAGGAGCATGAAACGGTCTGAAAAATAGTAGGAGCAAGAAATGGTGTTCAAAAACATAAAGAGCCAGAAAAGGTGTGAAAAATATGAAGAGCTTCAAAAGGTGTCAAAAATATGAGGAGCATGAAACGGTCTGAAAAATAGGAGGAGCATGAATCGGTATTCAAAAACATGAAGAGCCTGAAAAGATTTGAAAAATATGAAGAGCTTCAAAAGGTGTCAAAAACATGACGAGCATGAAACGGTCTGAAAAATAGGAGGAGAATGAAGTGGTGTAGAAAAACATGAAGACCCGGAAAATGAGTGAAAAATATGAAGAGCTTCAATAGGTTTCAAAAATATGAGGAGCATGAAACGGTTTGAAAAATAGGAAGAGCATGAAACGGTGTTAAAAAACATGAAGAGCTTCAAAAGGTGTGAAACATATGAAGAGCTTCAAAAGGTGTCAAAAATATGAGGATCATGAAACGGTCTGAACAATAGGAGGAGCATGAAGTTGTGTTGAGAACATGTAGAAACTGAAAAGGTGTGAAAAATATGAACAGCTTGAAAAGGTGTCAAAAATATGAGGAGCATGAACGGTCTGAAAAATAGGAGGAGCATGAATCGGTGTTGAAAAACATGAAGAGCCTGAAAATGTGTGAAAAATATGAAGAGCTTCAAAAGGTGTGAAAAATATGAGGAGAATGAAACGGTCTGAAATATTGGAGGAGCAAGAAACGGAGTTCAAAAACATGAAGAGCCAGAAAAGGTGTGAAAAATATGAAGAGCTTCAAAAGATGGGAAATACATGAGGAGTATTAAACGGTGTTCAAAAACATGAAGAGCCTCAAAAGGTGTGAAAAATATGAAGAGCTTCAAAAGATGTGAAATACATGAGGAGCATTAAACGGTCTGAAAAATATGAGGAGCATGAAGCGCTGTTCAAAAACATGAAGAGCCAGAAAAGGTGTGAAAAATGTGAAGAGCTTCAAAAGGTGTGAAATGCATGAGGAGCATGAAACGGTCTGAAAAAAAGGAGGAGCATGAAGTGGTGTTGAAAAACATGAAGAGCCTGAAAAGGTGTGAAAAATATGAAGAGCTTCAAAAGGTGTCAGAAATTTGAGGAGCATGAAACGGTCTGAAAAATAGGAGGAGCATGTAGCGGTGTTCAAAACATGAAGAGCCTTAAAAGACGTGAAAAATATGAAGAGCGTCAAAAGGTGTCAAATATATGGGGATCATGAAACGGTCTGAAAAATAGGAGGAGCATGAAACGGTGTTCAAAATCATGAAGAGCCTGAAAAGTTCTGAAAAGTATGAAGAGCTTCTAAAGGTGTGAAAAATATAAGGAGCATGAAACGTTGTGAAAAATAGGAGGAGCATGAAGCGCTGTTAAAAAACATGAAGAGCCTGAAAAGGTGTGAAAGATATGGAGAGTTTCAAAAGGTGTCAAAAATATGAGTAGCATGAAACAGTCTGAAAATTAGGAAGAGCATGAAGTGGTGTTCAAAAACATGAAGAGCCTGAAAAGGAGTGAAAAATATGAAGAGCTCCAAAGGTGTCAAAAATATGACGAGCCTGAAACAGTCTGAAAATTAGGAAGAGCATGAAGTGGTGTTCAAAAACAGGAAGAGCTTGAAAAGGGGTGAAAAATATGAAGAGCTTGAAAAGTTGTCAAAAATACGAGGAGCATGTAACGGTCTGAAAAACAGGGGGAGCATGAAGTAATGTTGAAAACATGAAGAGCCTGAAAACGTGTGAAAAATATGAAGAGCTTCAAAAATATGAAAAATATGAAAAGATTCAAAAGGTGTGAAAAATATGAAGAGCTTCAAAAAATGTCAAAAATGAGATGAGCATGAAACGGTCTGAAAAATAGGAGAAGAATGAAGTGGTGTTGAAAAACATGAAGAGCCTGAAAAGGTGTGAAAAACATGAAGAGCTTCAGAAGGTGTCAAAAATATGAGGAGCATGAAACGGTCTGAAAAATAGGAGGAGCATGAAGCGGTTTTGAAAAACATGAAGAACCTGAAAAGGTGTGAAAAATATGAAGAGCTTCAAAAGGTGTCAAAAATATGAGGAGCATGAACGGTCTGAAAAATTGGAGGAGCATGAAGCAGTGTTGAAAAACATGAAGAGCCTGAAAATGTGTGACAAATATGAAGAGCTTCAAAAGGTGACAAAAATATGAGGGGCATGAACGGTCTGAAAAACTGGAAGAGAAAGAAACGGAGTTCAAAAACATGAAGAGCCAGAAGAGATGTGAAAAATATGAAGAGCTACAAAAGTTGTCAAAAATATGAGGAGCATGAACCGTCTGAAAAATAGGAGGAGCATGAAGCGGTGTTGAAAAACATGAAGAGCCTGAAAAGGTGTGAAAAATATGAAGAGCTTCAAAACGTGTCAAAAATATGAGGAGCATGAAACGGTCTGAAAAATAGTAGGAGCAAGAAATGGTGTTCAAAAACATAAAGAGCCAGAAAAGGTGTGAAAAATATGAAGAGCTTCAAAAGGTGTCAAAAATATGAGGAGCATGAAACGGTCTGAAAAATAGGAGGAGCATGAAGCGCTGTTCAAAAACATGAAGAGCCAGAAAAGGTGTGAAAAATATGAAGAGCTTCAAAAGGTGTGAAATGCATGAGGAGCATGAAACGGTCTGAAAAAAAGGAGGAGCATGAAGTGGTGTTGAAAAACATGAAGAGCCTGAAAAGGTGTGAAAAATATGAAGAGCTTCAAAAGGTGTCAGAAATTTGAGGAGCATGAAACGGTCTGAAAAATAGGAGGAGCATGTAGCGGTGTTCAAAACATGAAGAGCCTTAAAAGACGTGAAAAATATGAAGAGCGTCAAAAGGTGTCAAATATATGGGGATCATGAAACGGTCTGAAAAATAGGAGGAGCATGAAACGGTGTTCAAAATCATGAAGAGCCTGAAAAGTTCTGAAAAGTATGAAGAGCTTCTAAAGGTGTGAAAAATATAAGGAGCATGAAACGTTGTGAAAAATAGGAGGAGCATGAAGCGCTGTTGAAAAACATGAAGAGCCTGAAAAGGTGTGAAAGATATGAAGAGTTTCAAAAGGTGTCAAAAATATGAGTAGCATGAAACAGTCTGAAAATTAGGAAGAGCATGAAGTGGTGTTCAAAAACATGAAGAGCCTGAAAAGGAGTGAAAAATATGAAGAGCTCCAAAGGTGTCAAAAATATGACGAGCCTGAAACAGTCTGAAAATTAGGAAGAGCATGAAGTGGTGTTCAAAAACAGGAAGAGCCTGAAAAAGGGTGAAAAATATGAAGAGCTTGAAAAGTTGTCAAAAATACGAGGAGCATGTAACGGTCTGAAAAACAGGGGGAGCATGAAGTGATGTTGAAAACATGAAGAGCCTAAAAACGTGTGAAAAATATGAAGAGCTTCAAAAATATGAAAAATATGAAAAGATTACAAAAGGTGTGAAAAATATGAAGAGCTTCAAAAGGTGTCAAAAATATGAGGAGCATGAAACGGTCTGAAAAATAGGAGAAGAATGAAGTGGTGTTGAAAAACATGAAGAGCCTGAAAAGGTGTGAAAAACATGAAGAGCTTCAAAAGGTGTCAAAAATATGAGCAGCATGAAACGGTCTGAAAAATAGGAGGAGCATGAAGCGGTTTTGAAAAACATGAAGAACCTGAAAAGGTGTGAAAAATATGAAGAGCTTCAAAAGGTGTCAAAAATATGAGGAGCATGAACGGTCTGAAAAATTGGAGGAGCATGAAGCAGTGTTGAAAAACATGAAGAGCCTGAAAATGTGTGACAAATATGAAGAGCTTCAAAAGGTGTCAAAAATATGAGGGGCATGAAACGGTCTGAAAAATTGGAAGAGCAAGAAACGGAGTTCAAAAACATGAACAGCCAGAAGAGATGTGAAAAATATGAAGAGCTACAAAAGTTGTCAAAAATATGAGGAGCATGAACCGTCTGAAAAATAGGAGGAGCATGAAGCGGTGTTGAAAAACATGAAGAGCCTGAAAAGGTGTGAAAAATATGAAGAGCTTCAAAACGTGTCAAAAATATGAGGAGCATGAAACGGTCTGAAAAATAGGAGGAGCATGAATCGGTATTCAAAAACATGAAGAGCCTGAAAAGATTTGAAAAATATGAAGAGCTTCAAAAGGTGTCAAAAATATGACGAGCATGAAACGGTCTGAAAAATAGGAGGAGAATGAAGTGGTGTAGAAAAACATGAAGACCCGGAAAATGAGTGAAAAATATGAAGAGCTTCAATAGGTTTCAAAAATATGAGGAGCATGAAACGGTTTGAAAAATAGGAAGAGCATGAAACGGTGTTAAAAAACATGAAGAGCTTCAAAAGGTGTGAAACATATGAAGAGCTTCAAAAGGTGTCAAAAATATGAGGATCATGAAACGGTCTGAACAATAGGAGGAGCATGAAGTTGTGTTGAAGAACATGTAGAAACTGAAAAGGTGTGAAAAATATGAACAGCTTGAAAAGGTGTCAAAAATATGAGGAGCATGAAACGGTCTGAAATATTGGAGGAGCAAGAAACGGAGTTCAAAAACATGAAGAGCCAGAAAAGGTGTGAAAAATATGAAGAGCTTCAAAAGATGGGAAATACATGAGGAGCATTAAACGGTGTTCAAAAACATGAAGAGCCTGAAAAGGTGTGAAAAATATGAAGAGCTTCAAAAGATGTGAAATACATGAGGAGCATTAAACGGTCTGAAAAATACGAGGAGCATGAAGCGCTGTTCAAAAACATGAAGAGCCAGAAAAGGTGTGAAAAATATGAAGAGCTTCAAAAGGTGTGAAATGCATGAGGAGCATGAAACGGTCTGAAAAAAAGGAGGAGCATGAAGTGGTGTTGAAAAACATGAAGAGCATGAAAAGGTGTGAAAAATATGAAGAGCTTCAAAAGGTGTCAGAAATTTGAGGAGCATGAAATGATCTGAAAAATAGGAGGAGCATGAAGCGGTGTTCAAAACATGAAGAGCCTTAAAAGATGTGAAAAATATGAAGAGCGTCAAAAGGTGTCAAATATATGGGGATCATGAAACGGTCTGAAAAATAGGAGGAGCATGAAACGGTGTTCAAAATCATGAAGAGCCTGAAAAGTTCTGAAAAGTATGAAGAGCTTCAAAAGGTGTGAAAAATATAAGGAGCATGAAATGTTCTGAAAAATAGGAGGAGCATGAAGCGCTGTTAAAAAACATGAAGAGCCTGAAAAGGTGTGAAAGATATGAAGAGTTTCAAAAGGTGTCAAAAATATGAGTAGCATGAAACTGTCTGAAAATTAGGAAGAGCATGAAGTGGTGTTCAAAAACATGAAGAGCCTGAAAAGGAGTGAAAAATATGAAGAGCTCCAAAGGTGTCAAAAATATGACGAGCCTGAAACAGTCTGAAAATTAGGAAGAGCATGAAGTGGTGTTCAAAAACAGGAAGAGCCTGAAAAGGGGTGAAAAATATGAAGAGCTTGAAAAGTTGTCAAAAATACGAGGAGCATGTAACGGTCTGAAAAACAGGGGGAGCATGAAGTGATGTTGAAAACATGAAGAGCCTGAAATCGTGTGAAAAATATGAAGAGCTTCAAAAATATGAAAAATATGAAAAGATTCAAAAGGTGTGAAAAATATGAAGAGCTTCAAAAGATGTCAAAAATGAGATGAGCATGAAACGGTCTGAAAAATAGGAGGAGCATGAAGCGGTGTTGAAAATCATGAAGAGCCTGAAAAGGTGTGAAAAACATGAAGAGCTTCAAAAATATGAAAAATATGAAAAGATTCAAAAGGTGTGAAAAATATGAAGAGCTTCAAAAGATGTCAAAAATTAGATGAGCATGAAACGGTCTGAAAAATAGGAGGAGCATGAAGCGGTGTTCAAAATCATGAAGAGCCTGAAAAGGTGTGAAAAATAGGCAGAGCTTCAAAAGGTGTCAAAAATATGACGAGAATGAAACGGTCTGAAAAATACGAGGAGCATGAAGTGGTGTTGAAAAACATGAAGAGCCTAAAAGGTGTGAAAAATATGAAGAGCTTCAAAAGGTGTCAAAAATATGAGGAGCATGAAACGGTCTGAAAAATAGGAGAAGAATGAAGTGGTGTTGAAAATCATGAAGAGCCTGAAAAGGTGTGAAAAACATGAAGAGCTTCAAAAGGTGTCAAAAATATGAGGAGCATGAAACGGTCCAAAAAATAGGAGGAGCATGAAGCGGTTTTGAAAAACATGAAGAACCTGAAAAGGTGTGAAAAATATGAAGAGCTTCAAAAGGTGTCAAAAATATGAGGAGCATGAACGGTCTGAAAAATTGGAGGAGCATGAAGCAGTGTTGAAAAACATGAAGAGCCTGAAAATATGTGACAAATATGAAGAGCTTCAAAAGGTGTCAAAAATATGAGGGGCATGAAACGGTCTGAAAAATTTGAAGAGCAACAAACGGAGTTCAAAAACATGAAGAGCCAGAAGAGATGTGAAAAATATGAAGAGCTACAAAAGTTGTCAAAAATATGAGGAGCATGAACCGTCTGAAAAATAGGAGGAGCATGAAGCGGTGTTGAAAAACATGAAGAGCCTGAAAAGGTGTGAAAAATATGAAGAGCTTCAAAACGTGTCAAAAATATGAGGGGCATGAAACGGTCTGAAAAATAGGAGGAGCATGAATCGGTATTCAAAAACATGAAGAGCCTGAAAAGATTTGAAAAATATGAAGAGCTTCAAAAGGTGTCAAAAATATGACGAGCATGAAACGGTCTGAAAAATAGGAGGAGAATGAAGTGGTGTAGAAAAACATGAAGACCCGGAAAATGAGTGAAAAATATGAAGAGCTTCAATAGGTTTCAAAAATATGAGGAGCATGAAACGGTTTGAAAAATAGGAAGAGCATGAAACGGTGTTAAAAAACATGAAGAGCTTCAAAAGGTGTGAAACATATGAAGAGCTTCAAAAGGTGTCAAAAATATGAGGATCATGAAACGGTCTGAACAATAGGAGGAGCATGAAGTTGTGTTGAAGAACATGTAGAAACTAAAGGTGTGAAAAATATGAACAGCTTCAAAAGGTGTCAAAAATATGAGGAGCATGAAACGGTCTGAAATATTGGAGGAGCAAGAAACGGAGTTCAAAAACATGAAGAGCCAGAAAAGGTGTGAAAAATATGAAGAGCTTCAAAAGATGGGAAATACATGAGGAGCATTAAACGGTGTTCAAAAACATGAAGAGCCTGAAAAGGTGTGAAAAATATGAAGAGCTTCAAAAGATGTGAAATACATGAGGAGCATTAAACGGTCTGAAAAATACGAGGAGCATGAAGCGCTGTTCAAAAACATGAAGAGCCAGAAAAGGTGTGAAAAATATGAAGAGCTTCAAAAGGTGTGAAATGCATGAGGAGCATGAAACGGTCTGAAAAAAAGGAGGAGCATGAAGTGGTGTTGAAAAACATGAAGAGCCTGAAAAGGAGTGAAAAATATGAAGAGCTTCAAAAGGTGTCAGAAATTTGAGGAGCATGAAATGATCTGAAAAATAGGAGGAGCATGAAGCGGTGTTCAAAACATGAAGAGCCTTAAAAGATGTGAAACATATGAAGAGCGTCAAAAGGTGTCAAATATATGGGGATCATGAAACGGTCTGAAAAATAGGAGGAGCATGAAACGGTGTTCAAAATCATGAAGAGCCTGAAAAGTTCTGAAAAGTATGAAGAGCTTCAAAACGTGTGAAAAATATAAGGAGCATGAAATATTCTGAAAAATAGGAGGAGCATGAAGCGCTGTTAAAAAACATGAAGAGCCTGAAAAGGTGTGAAAGATATGAAGAGTTTCAAAAGGTGTCAAAAATATGAGTAGCATGAAACAGTCTGAAAATTAGGAAGAGCATGAAGTGGTGTTCAAAAACATGAAGAGCCTGAAAAGGAGTGAAAAATATGAAGAGCTCCAAAGGTGTCAAAAATATGACGAGCCTGAAACAGTCTGAAAATTAGGAAGAGCATGAAGTGGTGTTCAAAAACAGGAAGAGCCTGAAAAGGGGTGAAAAATATGAAGAGCTTGAAAAGTTGTCAAAAATACGAGGAGCATGTAACGGTCTGAAAAACAGGGGGAGCATGAAGTGATGTTGAAAACATGAAGAGCCTGAAATCGTGTGAAAAATATGAAGAGCTTCAAAAATATGAAAAATATGAAAAGATTCAAAAGGTGTGAAAAATATGAAGAGCTTCAAAAGATGTCAAAAATGAGATGAGCATGAAACGGTCTGAAAAATAGGAGGAGCATGAAGCGGTGTTGAAAATCATGAAGAGCCTGAAAAGGTGTGAAAAATAGGCAGAGCTTCAAAAGGTGTCAAAAATATGACGAGAATGAAACGGTCTGAAAAATACGAGGAGCATGAAGTGGTGTTGAAAAACATGAAGAGCCTAAAAGGTGTGAAAAATATGAAGAGCTTCAAAAGGTGTCAAAAATATGAGGAGCATGAAACGGTCTGAAAAATAGGAGAAGAATGAAGTGGTGTTGAAAATCATGAAGAGCCTGAAAAGGTGTGAAAAACATGAAGAGCTTCAAAAGGTGTCAAAAATATGAGGAGCATGAAACGGTCTGAAAAATAGGAGGAGCATGAAGCGGTTTTGAAAAACATGAAGAACCTGAAAAGGTGTGAAAAATATGAAGAGCTTCAAAAGGTGTCAAAAATATGAGGAGCATGAACGGTCTGAAAAATTGGAGGAGCATGAAGCAGTGTTGAAAAACATGAAGAGCCTGAAAATGTGTGACAAATATGAAGAGCTTCAAAAAGTGTCAAAAATATGAGGGGCATGAAACGGTCTGAAAAATTGGAAGAGCAAGAAACGGAGTTCAAAAACATGAAGAGCCAGAAGAGATGTGAAAAATATGAAGAGCTACAAAAGTTGTCAAAAATATGAGGAGCATGAACCGTCTGAAAAATAGGAGGAGCATGAAGCGGTGTTGAAAAACATGAAGAGCCTGAAAAGGTGTGAAAAATATGAAGAGCTTCAAAACGTGTCAAAAATATGAGGAGCATGAAACGGTCTGAAAAATAGGAGGAGCATGAATCGGTATTCAAAAACATGAAGAGCCTGAAAAGATTTGAAAAATATGAAGAGCTTCAAAAGGTGTCAAAAATATGACGAGCATGAAACGGTCTGAAAAATAGGAGGAGAGTGAAGTGGTGTAGAAAAACATGAAGACCCGGAAAATGAGTGAAAAATATGAAGAGCTTCAATAGGTTTCAAAAATATGAGGAGCATGAAACGGTTTGAAAAATAGGAAGAGCATGAAACGGTGTTAAAAAACATGAAGAGCTTCAAAAGGTGTGAAACATATGAAGAGCTTCAAAAGGTGTCAAAAACATGAGGATCATGAAACGGTCTGAACAATAGGAGGAGCATGAAGTTGTGTTGAAGAACATGTAGAAACTGAAAAGGTGTGAAAAATATGAACAGCTTGAAAAGGTGTCAAAAATATGAGGAGCATGAAACAGTCTGAAAAACAGGAGGATCATGAAGCCGTGTTGAAAAACATCGGGAGCCGGAAAACGTGTGAAAAATATGAACAGCTTCAAAAGGTGTCAAAAATATGAGGAGCATGAAACAGTCTGAAAGACAGGAGGATCATGAAGCCGTGTTGAAAAACATCGGGAGCCGGAAAACGTGTGAAAAATATGAACAGCTTCAAAAGGTGTGAAAAATATGAGGAGCATGAAACGGTCTGAAAAATACGAGGAGCATGAAGTGGTTTTAAAAAACATGAAGAGCTTCAAAAAGTGTGAAACATATGAAGAGCTTCAAAAGGTGTCAAAAATATGAGTAGCAAGAAACAGTCAGAAAAATAAGAGGAGCATGAAGGGGTGTTGAAAAACATGAAGAGCCAGAAAAGGTGTGAGAATTATGTAGAGCTTCAAAAGGTGTCAAAAATATGAGGAGCATGAAACGGTATGAAAACTAGGAGGAGCATGAAGCTGTGTAGAAAAACATGAAGAGCCTGAAAAGGTGTGAAAAATATGAAGAGCTTCAAAAATTGTGAAAAATATGACGAGCATGAAAAGGTCTGAAAAATAGGAAGAGCATGAAGCGGTGTAGAAAAACATGAAGAGCCTTAAAAGGTGTGAAAAATATGAAGAGCTTCAAAAGGTGTCAAATATATGAGGAGCATGAAACGGTCTGAAAAATAGTAGGAACATGAAGCGGTGTTGAAATACATGAAGAGCCTGAAGACGTGAGAAAAACATGAAGAGCTTCAAAAGGTGTCAAAAATATGAGGAGCATGAAACGGTCTGAAAAATAGGAGGAGCATTAATCGGTGTTGAAAAACAGGATGTGCTTGAAAAGCTGTGAAATTATGACAAGCTTCAAAAGATGTGAAAAATATGAGGAGCATGAAACGGTCTGAAAAATAGGAGGAGGATAAAGCGGTGTTAAAAAACATGAAGAGCCTGAAATGTTGTGAAATATATGAAGAGCTTCAAAAGGTGTCAAAAATATCAGGAGCATGAAACGGTCTGAAATATCGGAGGAGCAAGAAACGGAGTTCAAAAACATGAAGAGCCTGAAAAGGTGTGAAAAATATGAAGAGCTTCAAAAGGTGTCGTATATATGAGGAGCATGAAACGGTCTGAAAAATAGGAGGAGCATGAAGTGGTATTCAAAAACATGAAGAGCCAGAAAAGGTGTGAAAAATACGAAGAGTTTCAAAAGGTGTCAAAAATATAAGGAGCATGAAACGGTCTGAAAAATAGGAGGAGCATGAAGCGGTATTCAAAAACATGAAGAGCCTGAAAAGCTGAGAAATTATGTCAAGCTTCAAAAGGTGTGAAAAATATGAGGAGCAGGAAACGGTCTGAAAAATAGTAGGAGCATGAAGCGGTGATAAAGAACATGAAGAGCCTGAAAAGGTGTGAAATATATGAAGAGCTTCAAAAGGTGTCAAAAATATGAGGTGCATGAAACTGTCTGAAAAATAGGAGGAGCATGAAACGGTGTTAAAAAACATGAAGAGCTTCAAAAGGTGTGAAAAATATGAAGAGCTTCAAAAGCTGTCAAAAATGAGATGAGCATGAAACGGTCTGAAAAAAAGCAGGAGCATGAAGCGTTGTTGAAAATCTTGAAGAGCTTGAAAAGGTGTGAAAAATATGAAGAGCTTCAAAAGTTTTCAAAAATATCAGGATCATGAAACGGTCTGAAAAATAGGAGCAACATGAAACGGTCTTAAAAATAGGAGGATTATGAAGCAGTGTTGAAAAACATGCAGAGCCTGAAAAGGTGTGAAAAATATGAAGAGCTTCAAAAGGTGTGAAAAATATGAAGAGCTTCACAACGTGTCAAAATATGAGGAACATGAAACGGTCTGAAAAATAGGAGGAGCAAGAAGCGGTGTTGAAAAACATGAAGAGCCTGAAAATGTGTGAAGAATATGAAGAGCTTCAAAAGGTGTGAAAAATATGAAGAGCTTCAAAAGCTGTCAAATGAGATGAGCATGAAACGGCTGAAAAATAGCAGGAGCATGAAGCGGTGTTCAAAAATATGAAGAGCCTGAAAAGGGGTGAAATATATGAAGAGCTTCAAAAGGTGTCAATAATAAGACGTGCATGAAACAGTCTGAAAAATCGGAGGAGGATGAAACGGTCTGAAATATAGGAGGAGCATGAATCTGTGCTCAAATACATGAAGCGCCTGAGAAGGTGCGAAAAATATGAAGAGCTTCAAAAGGTGTGAAAAATATGAAGAGCTTCAAAACGTGTCAAAATATGAGGAACATGAAACGGTCTGAAAAATAAGAGGAGCATGAAATGGTGTTGAAAAACAGGAAGAGCCTGAAAATGCGAGAAAAATATGAAGAGCTTCAAAAGGTTTCAAAAATATGAGGAGCATGAAACTTTCTGAAAAAGAGGAGGAGCATGAACCGGTGTTGAAAAACATGAAGAGCCTGAAAAGGTGTGAAAAATATGAAGAGGTTTAAAAGGTGTCAAAAATATGAGGAGCATGAATGGTCTGAAAAATAGGAGGAGCATGAAACGGTCTGAAAAATAAGAAGAGCATGAAACGGTCTGAAAAATAGGAGGATCATGAAGCGGTGTTGAAAATCGTGAAGAGCCTGAAATGGTGTGAAAAATGTGAAGAGCTTCAACAGGTGTCAAAAACTTGAGGAGAATGAAACGGTCTGAAAAATAGGAGGAGCATGAAGCTGTGTTGAAAAACATGAAGAGCCTGAAAAGGTGTGTAAAATATGAAGAGCTTCAACAGGTGTCAAAAATATGAGGAGCATGAATGGTCTGAAAAATAGGAGGAGCATGAAGCGGTGTTCAAAAACATGAAGAGCCTGAAAAGGTGTGAAAAATATGAAGAGCTTCAAAAGGTGTCATATATATGAGGAGCATGAAACGGTCTGAAAAATAGGAGGAGCATGAAGCGGTATTCAAAAACATGAAGAGCCAGAAAAGGTGTGAAAAATATGAAGAGCATCAAAAGGTGTCAAAAATATAAGGAGCAGGAAACGGTCTGAAAAATAGGAGGAGCATGAAATGGTGATAAAGAACATGAAGAGCCTGAAAAGTTGTGAAGTATATGAAGAGCTTCAAAAGGTGTCAACAATATGAGGAGCATGAAACGGTCTGAAAAATAGGAGGAGCATGAAATGGTGTTAAAAAACATGAAGAGCTTCAAAAGGTGTGAAACATATAAAGAGCTTTAAATGGTGTCAAAAATATGAGGAGCAGGGAACTGTCTGAAAAATAGGAGGAGCATTAAGTGGTGTAGAAAAACATGAAGACCCTGAAAAGGTGTGAAAAATATGAAGATCTTCAAAAGGTGTCAAACTATGAGGAGCATGAAACTGTCTGAAATATAGGAGGAGCATGAAAAGGTGTTAAAAAACATGAAGAGCTTCAAAACGTGTGAAACATATGAGGAGCGGGAAACGATCAGAAAAATAGGAGGAGCATGAAACGGTGTTAAAAAACATGAAGAGCTTCAAAAGGTGTGAAACATATGAAGAGCTTCAAAAGGTGTCAAAAATATGAGGACCATGAAACGGTATGAAAAATAGGAGGAGCATGAAGCGGTGTTGAAAAACAAGAAGAGCCTGAAAAGGTGTGAAAAATATGAAGAGCTTCAAAAGGTGTGAAAAATATGAGGAGCATGAAACGGTCTGAAAAATAGGAGTAGCATGAAACGGTGTTGAAATACATGAAGAGCCTGAACAGGTGTGAAATATATGAAGAGCTTCAAAAGGTTTCAAAAATATGAGGAGCATGTAACGGTCTGAAAATTACGAGGAGCATGAAGTTGTGTTGAAAAACATGAAAAACCTGAAAAGGTGTGAAAAATAGGAAGAGCTTCAAAAGGTGTCAAAAATATGAGGAGCATGAAACGGTCTGAAAAATAGGAGGAGCATGAAGCGGTGTAGAAAAACATGAAGAGCCTGAAAATGTGTGAAAAATATAGAGCTTCAAAAGGTGTCAAAAATATGAGGAGAATGAAACGGTCTGAAATATCGGAGGAGCAAGAAAAGGAGTTCAAAAACATGAAGAGCCTGAAAAGGTGTGAAAAATATGAAGAGCCTCAAAATGTGTCATATATATGAGGAGCATGAAACGGTCTGAAAAATAGGAGGAACATGAAGCGGTATTCAAAAACATGAAGAGCGTGAAAAGCTGTGAAATTATGTCAAGCTTCAAAAGGTGTGAAAAATATGAGGAGCAGGAAACGGTCTGAAAAATAGTAGGAGCATGAAGCGGTGTTAAAGAACATGAAGAGCCTGAAAAGGTGTGAAGTATATGAAGAGCTTCAAAAGGTGTCAAAAATATGAGGGGCATGAAACGGTCTGAAAAATAGGAGGAGCATGAAACGGTGTTAAAAACATGAAGAGTTACAAAAGGTGTGAAACATATAAAGAGCTTCAAAAGGTGTCAAAAATATGAGGAGCAGGAAACGGTCTGAAAAATAGGAGGAGCATGAAGTGGTGTAGAAAAACATGAAGACCGTGAAAAGGTGTGAAAAATATGAAGAGCTTAAAAAGGTGTCAAAATATGAGGAGCATGAAACTGTCTGAAATATAGGAGGAGGATGGAAAGGTGTTAAAAAACATGAAGAGCTTCAAAAGGTGTGAAACATATGAGAAGCGGGAAACGATCAGAAAAATAGGAGGAGCATGAAGCCGGGTTGAAAAACATGAAGAGCCTGAAAACGTGTGAAAATTCTGAAGAGCTTCAAAAGGTGTGAAATATATGAAGAGCTTCAAAAGGTGTCAAAAATGAGATGAGCATGAAATGGTCTGAAAGATAGGAGGAGCATGAAGCGGTGTTGAAAAACATGAAAAGCCTGAAAAGTTGTGGAAAATATGAAGAGCTTCAAATGGTGTGAAATACATGAGGAGCTTGAAACGGTCTGAAAAATAGGAGGAGCATGAAATCTTGTTGAAAAACATGAAGAGCCTGAAAACGTGTGAAAATTATGAAGAGCTTCAAAAGGTGTGAAATATATGAAGAGCTTCAAAAGGTGTCAAAAACGAGATGAGCATGAAATGGTCTGAAAGATAGGAGGGGCATGAAGCGATGTCGAAAAACATGAAGAGCCTGAAAAGGTGTGAGAAATATGAAGATCTTCAAAATGTGTCAAAAATATGAGGAGCATGAAACGGTCTGAAAAATAGGAGGAGCATGAAACGGTCTGAAAAATAAGAAGAGCATGAAACGGTCTGAAAAATAGGAGGATCATGAAGCGGTGTTGAAAATCGTGAAGAGCCTGAAATGGTGTGAAAAATGTGAAGAGCTTCAACAGGTGTCAAAAACTTGAGGAGAATGAACCGGTCTGAAAAATAGGAGGAGCATGAAGCTGTGTTGAAAAACATGAAGAGCCTGAAAAGATGTGTAAAATATGAAGAGCTTCAAAAGGTGTGAAAAATGAGATGAGCATGAAACGGTCTGAAAAATAGGAGGAGCATGAACTGTTGCTGAAAACATGAAGAGCCTGAAAAGGTGTGAAAAATATGAAGAGCTTTAAAAGGTGTGAAAAATATGACGCGCATGAAACGGTCTGACAAATAGGAGGAGCATGAAGCTGTGTTCAAAAACATGAAGAGCCAGAAAAGGTGAGAAAAATATGAAGAGCTTCAAAAAGTGTCAAAAATATGAGGAGCAAGAAACGGTCGGAAAATAGGAGGAGCATGAAATGATCTGAAAAATAGGAGGAGCAGGAAGCTGTGTTCAAAAACATGAAGAGCCTGAAAAGGTGTGAAAAATATGAAGAGCTTCAAAAGGTGTAAAAAACTTGAGCAGCATGAAACGGTCTGAAAAATAGGAGGAGCATGAAGTGGAACTGAAAAACATGAAGTGCCTGAAAAGGTGTCCAAAATATGAAGAGTTTCAAAAGGTGTAAAAATGAGATGAGCATGAAACGGTCTGAAAAATAGGAGGAGCATGAACTGGTGCTGAAAAACATGAAGAGCCTGAAAAGGTGTGAAAAATATGAAGAGCTTCAAAAGGTGTGAAAAATATGAGGAGCATGAAACCGTCTGAAAAATAGGAGGAGCATGAAGTGGTGTTCAAAAATATGAAGAGCCTGAAAAGGTGTGAAAAATATGAAGAGCTTCAAAAAGTGTCAAATATATGAGGAGAAAGAAACGGTCTGAAAAATAGGAGGAGCATGAAGTGGTGTTCAAAAACTTGAAGAGCCTGAAAAGGTGTGAAAAATGTGAAGAGCTTCAAAAGGTGTGAAAAATATGAAGAGCAGGGAACGGTCTGAAAATTAGGAGGAGGATAAAGCGATGTTCAAAAACATGAAGAGCCTGAAAAGGTGTGACAAATATTAAGAGCTTCAAAAGGTGTCAAAAATATGAGGAGCATGAAACGGTCTCAAAAATAGGAGGAGCATGAAGCGGTGTTCAAAAATATGGAGAGCCTGAAAAGGTATGAAAAATATGAAGAGCTTCAAAAGGTGTCAAAATTATGAGGAGCATTAAACGGTCTGAAAAATAGGAGGAGCATGAAGCTGTGTTCAACAACATGAAGAGCCTGAAAAGGTGCAAAAAATATGAAGAGCCTGAAAAGGTGTGAAAAATATGAAGTGCTTCAAAAGGTGTGAAAAATATAAAGAGCTTCAAAAGCTGTCAAATGAGATGAGCATGAAACGGTCTGAAAAATAGCAGGAGCATGAAGCGGTGTTCAAAAACATGAAGAGCCTGAAAAGGGGTGAAATATGTGAAGAGCTTAAAAAGGTGTCAAAATTATGAGGAGCATTAAACGGTCTGAAAAATAGGAGGAGCATGAAGCTGTGTTCAACAACATGAAGAGCCTGAAAAGGTGCAAAAAATATGAAGAGCCTGAAAAGGTGTGAAAATTATGAAGAGCTTCAAAAGGAGTCAAAAATGAGATGAGCATGAAACGGTCTGAAAAATAGGAGGAGCATTAAGCGGTGTTGAAAATCATGAAGAGCTTGAAAAGGTGTGGAAAAATAGGAAGAGCTTCAAAATGTGTCAAATATATGAGGAGAAGGAAACGGTCTGAAAAATAGGAGGAGCATGAAACGGTCTGAAAAATAGGAAGAGCATGAAACGGACTGAAAAATAGGAGGATCATGAAGCGGTGTTGAAAATCGTGAAGAGCCTGAAATGGTGTGAAAAATGTGAAGAGCTTCAACAGGTGTCAAAAACTTGAGGAGAATGAAACGGTCTGAAAAATAGGAGGAGCATGAAGCTGTGTTGAAAAACATGAAGAGCCAGACAAAGTGTGAAAAATATGAAGAGCTTCAAAAAGTGTCAAAAATATGAGGAGCAAGAAACGGTCTGAAAAAGAGGAGTAGCATGAAACGATCTCAAAAATAGGAGGAGCATGAAGCTGTGTTGAAAACCATGAAGAGCCTGAAAAGGTGTGAAAAATATGAAGAGCTTCAAAAGGTGTAAAAAATGAGAGCAGCATGAAACGGTCTGAAAAATAGGAGGAGAATGAAGTGGAGCTGAAAAACATGAAGTGCCTGAAAAGGTGTGCAAAATATGAAGAGCTTCAAAAGGTGTAAAAAATGAGATGAGCATGAAACGGTCTGAAAAATAGGAGGAGCATGAACTGGTGCTGAAAAACATGAAGAGCCTGAAAAGGTGAGAAAAATATGAAGAGCTTTAATAGGTGTGAAAAATATGACGAGCATTTAACGGTCTGAAAAATTGGAGGAGCATGAAGCGTTGTTGAAAATCTTGAAGAGCTTGAAAAGGTGTAAAAAATATGAAGAGCTTCAAAAGGTTTCAAAAATATGAGGATCATGAAACGGTCTGAAAAATAGGAGCAACATGAAACGGTCTGAAAAATAAGAGGAGCATGAAATTGTGTTGAAAAACAGGAAGAGCCTGAAAATGTGAGAAAAATATGAAGAGCTTCAAAAGGTGTGAAATACATGAGGAGCATGAAACTCTCTGAAAAATAGTAGGAGCATGAAGTGGTGTTAAAAAATATGAACAGCCTGAAAAGGTGTGAAAAATATGAAGAGCTTCAAAAGGTGTGAAAAATATGAGGAGCATGATATGGTCAGAAAATAGTAGGAGCATGAAGCGTTGTTCTAAAACCTGAAGAGCCTGAAAAGGTGTGAAATACATGAAGAGCTTCAAAATGTCTCAAAAATATGAGGAGTATGAAACGATCTGAAAAATAGGAGGAGCATGAAGGGGTGTTCAAAAAAATGAAGAGACTGAAAAGTTGTGAAAAATATGAAGAGCTTCAAAAATATTAAAAATATGAAGAGCTTCAAAAGGTGTGAAATATATGAAGAGCTTCAAAAGATGCCAAAAATTAGATGAGCATGAAACGGTCTGAAAAATAGGAGGAGAATGAAGTGGTGTTGAAAAACATGAAGAGCCTGTAAAGGTGTGAAATATATGAAGAGGTTCAAAAGTTGTGAAAAATATGAAGAACTTCAAAAGGTGTCAAAAATATGAAGAGCATGAAACGGTCTGAAAAATAGGAGGAGCATGAAGCGGTGTTGAAAAACATGAAAAGTCTGAAAAAGTGTGAAAAATATGAAGAGTTTCAAAAGGTGTGAAAAATATGAAGAGCTTCAAAAGTTGTCAAAAATGAGATGAGCATGAAACGGTCTGAAAAATAGGAGGAGCATGAAGTGGTGTTGAAAAACATGAAGAGCCTGAAAAGGTGTGAAAAATATGAAGAGCTTCAAAAGGTGTGAAAAATATGAGGAGCATGATATGGTCGGAAAAATAGTAGGAGCATGAAGCGTTGTCCTAAAACCTGAAGAGCCTGAAAAGGTGTGAAATACATGAAGAGCTTCAGAAGGTCTCAAAAATATGAAGAGTTTGAAACGATCTGAAACATAGGAGGAGCATGAAGCGGTGTTCAAAAACATGAAGAGACTCAAAAGTTGTGAAAAATATGAAGAGCTTCAAAAATATTAAAAATATGAAGAGCTTCAAAAGTTGTGAAATATATGAAGAGCTTCAAAAGATGTCAAAAATTAGATGAGCATGAAACGGTCTGAAAAATAGGAGGAGCATGAAGTGGTGTTGAAAAACATGAAGAGACTTAAAAGGTGTGAAAAATATGAAGAGCTTCAATAGTTGTGAAAAATAGGAGGAGCATGAAGCATTGTTCAGGAACATGAAAAGCGTGAAAATGCGTGAAAAATCTGAAGAGCTTCAAAATGTGTGAAAAATATGAGGAGTATGAAATGGTCTGAAAAATAGGAGGAGCATAAATTGGTGTTGAAAAACATGAAGAGCCTGAAAAGGTGTGAAAATTATGAAGAGCTTCAAAAGGTGTCAAAAATATTAGGAGCATGAAACGGTCTGAAAAATAGGAGGAGCATGAAGCGGTGTTCAAAAACATGAAGAGCCTGAAAAGGTGTGAAAATTATGAAAATCTTCAAAAGCTGTGAAATACATGAGGAGCATGTAAAGTTCTGAAAAATAGAAGGAGCATGAGGCGTTTTTGAAAAATATGAAGAGCCTGAAAAGGTGTGAAAAATATGCAGAGCTTCAAAAGGTGCCAAAATTATGAGGAGCATGAAACGGTCTGAAAAATAGGAGGAGCATGAAACGGTGTTAAAAAACATAAAGAGCCTGAAATTGTGTCAAAAATATGAAGAGCTTCAAAAGGTGTGAAAAATAGGAGGAGCTTGAAGCGGTGTTCATAAACATGAAAAGCCTGAGAAGGTGTGAAAAATATGAAGAGCTTCAAAAGGTGTGAAAAATATGAGGAGCATGAAGCGGTGTTCAAAAACATGAAAAGCCTGAGAAGGTGTGAAAAATATGAAGAGCTTCAAAAGGTGTCAAAAAAGAGATGAGCATGAAACGGTCTGAAAAATAGGAGGAGCATGAAACGGTGTTCAGAAACATGAAGAGGCTGAAATTGTGTCAAAAAAATGAAGAGTTTCAAAAGGTGTGAAATACATGAGGAGCATGAAACGGTCTGAAAAATAGGAGCATGAAGCGGTGTTCAAAAACCTGAAGAGCCTGAAAAGGTGTGAAAAATATGAAGAGCTTCAAAAGGTGTCAAAAATATGAGGAGCATGAAACCGTCTGAAAAATAGGAGGAGCATGAAAGGGTGTTCAAAAATATGAAGAGCTTGAAAAGGTGTGAAAAATATGAAGAGCTTCAAAACGTATCAAAATATGAGAAGCATTAAACGGTCTGAAAAATAGGAGGAGTAAGAAGCGGTGTTGAAAAACATAAAGAGCATGAAAATGTATGAAGAATATGAAGAGCTTCAAAAGGTGTGAAAAATATAAAGAGCTTCAAAAGGTGTCCAAAATGAGATGACCATGAAACGGTCTGAAAAATAGGAGGAGCAGGAAGTGGTTTGAAAAACATGAAGAGCCTGAAAAGGTGTGAAATATATGAAGAGTTTCAAAAGGTGTCAAAAATATGAGGAGCATGAAACGGTCTGAAAAAGAGGAGGAGCATAAAGTGGTGTTGAAAAACATGAAGAGCCTGAAAATGTGTGAAGAATATGAAGAGCTTCAAAATGGGCGAAAAATATGAGGAGCATGAAACGGTCTGAAAAATAGGAGGAGCATGAAACGGTATTCAAAACATGAAGAGCTTGAAAAGGTGTGAAAAATATGAGGAGCTTCAAAAGGTGTGAAATACATGAGAAGCATGAAACGGTCTGAAAAATAGGAGGAACATAAAACGGTGTTCAAAAACATGAAGGGCCTGAAAAGGTGTGAAATATATGAAGATCCTCAAAACGTGTCAAAAATATGAGGAGCATGAAACGGTCTGAAAAATAGGAGGAGCATGAAACGGTATTCAAAACATGAAGAGCTTGAAAAGGTGTGAAAAATATGAGGAGCTTCAAAAGGTGTGAAATACATGAGGAACATGCAACGGTCTGAAAAATAGGAGGAGCATGAAAAGGTATTCAAAACATGAAGAGCTTGAAAAGGTGTGAAAAATATGAAGAGCTTCAAAAGGTGTGAAAAATATGAGGAGTTTCGCAAGTTGTCAAAAATATGAGGAGCATGAAACGGTCTGAAAAATAGGAGGAACATTAACTGGTGTTGAAAAACATGAAGAGCCTGAAAAGGTGTGAAAAATATGAAGAGCTTCAACAGGTGTCAAAAATATGAGGAGCATGAAACGTTCTGAAAAAAAGGAGGAGCATGAAACGGTATTCAAAACATGAAGAGCTTGAAAAGGTGTGAAAAATATGAAGAGCTTCAAAACCTGTCAAAAGTATGAGGAGCATGAAATGGTCTGAAAAGTAGGAGGAGCATGAAGCAGTGTTGAAAAACATGAAGAGCCTGAAAATGTGTGAAATATATGAAGAGCTTCAAAAGGTGTCAAAAATATCAGGAGAGAGAAACGGTGTTCAAAAACGTGAAGAGCCTGAAAAGATGTGAAAAATACGAAGAGATTCAAAAGATGTCAAAAATAGGAGGAGCCTGAAACGGTGTTGAAAAACATGAAGAGCAAGAAAAGGTGTGAAAAATATGAAGAGCTTCAAAAGGTGTCAAAAATATGAGGAGCATGAAACGGTCTGAAATATAGGAGACGCATGAAGCGGTGTTGAAAAGCATGAAGAGCCTGAAAAGGTGTGAAAAATATGAAGAGCTTCAAAAGGTGTCAAAAATATGAGGAGTATGAAAAGGTCAGAAAAATAGGAGGAGCATGAAGCGGTGTTGAAAAACATGAAAGCCTGAAAAGGTGTGAAAAATATGAAGAGCTTCAAAAGGTGTGAAAATTATGAAGAGCTTCAAAAGGGTGAAAAATATGAGGAGCATGAAACGGTCTGAAAAATAGGAGGAGCATGAAGTGGTGTTGAAAAACATGAAGAGCCAGAAAAGGTGTGAAATATATGAAGAGCTTCAAAAGTTGTCAAAAATATGAGGAGCATGAAACGGTCTGAAAAATAGGAGGAGCATGAAACAGTGTTCAAAAACATGAAGAGCCTGAAAAGGTGTGAAAAATATGAAGAGCTTCAAAAGGTTTAAAAAATATGAAGAGCTTCAAAAGCTGTGAAATAGATGAGGAGCATGAAACGGTCTGAAAAATAGGAGGAGCATGAAGCGGTGTTCCAAAACATGAAGAGCCTGAAAAGGTGTGAAATATATGAAGAGATTCAAAAGTTGTCAAAAATATGAGGAGCATGAAACGCTAAGAAAAATAGGAGGATCATGAATCGGTGTTGAAAAACATGAAAAGCCTGAAAAGGTGTGAAAAATATGAAGTGTTTCAAACGGTGTCAAAAATATGAGGAGCATGAAACTCTCTGAAAAACAGGAAGAGCATGAAACCGTGTTCAAAAACATGAAGAGCTTGAAAAGGTGTGAAAAATATGAAGAGCTTCAAAAGGTGTGAAGTACATGAGGAGCATAAAACGGTCTGAAAAATAGGAGGAGCATGAAGTGCTGTTGAAAAACATGAAGAGCCTGTAAAGGTGTGAAAAATATGAAGAGTTTCAAAAGGTGTGAAAAATATGAGGAGCATGAAGCGGTCAGTAAAATAGGAGGAGCATGAAGCGGTGTTGAGAAACATGGAGAGCCTGAAAAGGTGTGAAAAATATGAAGAGCTTCAAAAGGTGTGAAATACATGAGGAGCGTGAAACGGTCTGAAAAATAGCAGGAGAATGAAGCGGTGTTGAGAAACATGGAGAGGCTGAAAAGGTGTGACAAATATGAAGAGCTTCAAAAGGTGTGAAATACATGAGGAGCATGAAACGGTCTGAAAAATAGGAGGAGCATGAAACGGTGTTCAAAAACCTGAAGAGAATGAAAAGGTGTGAAAAATATGAAGAGCTTCAAAAGTTGTCAAAAAGATGAGGAGGATTAAACGGTCTGAAAAATAGGAGGAGCATGAAGCGGTGTTGAAAAACATGAAGAGCCTGAAAAGGTGTGAAGTACATGAAGAGCTTCAAAAGTTGTCAAAAATATGAGGAGCATGAAAATGTATTAAAAATGGGAGGAGCATGAACCGGTGTTGAAAAACATGAAGAGCCTGAAAAGGTGTGAAAAATATGAAGAGCTTCAAAGGTGTCAAAAATATGAGGAGCATGAAACGGTGTTCAAAAACATGGAAAGCAAGAAAATGTGTGAAAAATATGAAGAGCTTCAAAAGGTGTCAAAAATATGAGGAGCATGAAACGGTCTGAAAAATAGGAGGAAAATGAAGCGGTGTTGAAAAACATGAAGAGCTTAAAAAGGTGTGAAAAATATGAAGAGTTGGAAAATGTGTCAAAAATATGAAGAGCAGGAAACGGTCTGAAAAATAGGAGGAGCATGAAGTGGTGTTGAAAAACATGAAGAGCCTGAAAAGCTGTGAAAAATATGAAGAGCATCAAAACCTGTCAAAATATGAGGAGCATAAAACGGTGTTCAAAATCATGAAACGCTTGAAAAGGTGTGCAATATATGAACAGCTTCAAAAGGTGTCAAAAATAGGAGGAGCATGAAGCGGTGTAGAAAAACATGAAGACCCTAAAAAGGTGTGAAAAATATGAAGACCTTCAAATCGTGTCAAAAATATGAGGAGCATGAAACGGTCTGAAAATTGGAGGAGCATGAAGCAGTGTTGAAAAACATGAAGACCCTGAAAAGGTGTGAAAAATATGAAGAGCTTCAAAATGTGTCAAAAATATGAGGAGCATGAAACGGTCTGAAAAATAGGAGGAGAATGAAACGGTGTTCAAAAACATGAAGAGCCTGAAAAGGTGTGAAAAATATGAAGAGCTTCAAAAGCTGTCAAAAATAGGAGGAGCATGAAACGGTCTGAAAAATATGAGCAGCATGAAGCGGTGTAAAAAACATGAAGAGCCTGAAAACGTGTGAAAGATATGAAGACCTTCAAAAGGTGTCAAAAATATGAGGAGCATGAAACGGTCTGAAAAATAGGAGCAGCATGAAGCGGTGTAATAAACATGAAGAGCCTGAAAAGGTGTGAAAAATATGAAGAGCTTCAAAAGGTGTGAAAAAAATGAAGAGCTTCAAAACGTGTCAAAAATATGAGGAGCATGAAACGTTCTGATAAATAGGAGGAGCAAGAAGCGGTGTTGAAAAACATTAAGAGCCTGAAAACGTTTGAAAAATATGAAGAGCTTCAAAAGGTGTGGAAAATATGAAGAGCTTCAAAATGTGTCAAAAGCGAGATGAGTATGAAACGGTCTGAAAAATAGGAGGAACATGAAATGGTGTTGAAAAACATGAAGAGCCTGAAAAGGTGTGAAATATATGAAGAGCTTCAAAATGTGTCAGAAATGAGAGAAGCATGAAACGGTCTGAAAAATAGGATGAGCAAGAAGGGGTGTTGAAAAACATGAAGAGCCTGAAAACGTTTGAGAAATATGAAGAGTTTCAAAAGATGTGAAAAATATGAAGAGCTTCAAAAGTTGTTAAAAATGAGATGAGCATGACACAGTTTGAAAAATAGGAGGAGCATGAAACCGTGTTCAAAAACATGAAGAGCCTAAAAAGGTTGAAAAATATGAAGAGCTTCAAAAGGTGTGAAATACATGAGGAGCATGAAACGGTCTGAAAAATAGGAGGAGCATGAAGCTGTGTTCAAAAACATGAGAGCTTGAAAAGGTGTGAAAAAAATGAAGAGCTTTAAAAGGTGTGAAAAATACGAGGAGCATAAAACGGTCTAAAAAATAGTAGGAGCATGAAGCGGCGTTGAAAAACATGAAGAGCCTGAAAACGTGTGAAAAATATGAAGAGCTTTCAAAGGTGTCAAAAATGAGATGCGCAGGAAACGGTCTGAAAAATAGGAGGAGCATGAAGCGGTGTTCAAAAACATGAAGAGCCTGAAAAGGTGTGAAAAATATGAAGAGCTTCAAAAGGTTTCAAAAATATGAGGAGCATGAAACGGTCTGAAAAGTAGGAGGAGCAAGAAGTGGTCGTCAAAAACATGAAGAGCCTGAAAAGGTGTGAAAAATATGAAGAGCTTCAAAAGGTGTCAAAAATATGAGGAGCATGAAACGGTCTGAAAAATAGGAGGAGCATGAAACGGTCTGAAAAATAAGAAGAGCATGAAACGGTCTGAAAAATAGGAGGATCATGAAGCGGTGTTGAAAATCGTGAAGAGCCTGAAATGGTGTGAAAAATGTGAAGAGCTTCAACAGGTGTCAAAAACTTGAGGAGAATGAAACGGTCTGAAAAATAGGAGGAGCATGAAGCTGTGTTGAAAAACATGAAGAGCCTGAAAAGATGTGTAAAATATGAAGAGCTTCAAAAGGTGTGAAAAATGAGATGAGCATGAAACGGTCTGAAAAATAGGAGGAGCATGAACTGTTGCTGAAAACATGAAGAGCCTGAAAAGGTGTGAAAAATATGAAGAGCTTTAAAAGGTGTGAAAAATATGACGAGCATGAAACGGTCTGACAAATAGGAGGAGCATGAAGCTGTGTTCAAAAACATGAAGAGCCAGAAAAGGTGAGAAAAATATGAAGAGCTTCAAAAAGTGTCAAAAATATGAGGAGCAAGAAACGGTCGGAAAATAGGAGGAGCATGAAATGATCTGAAAAATAGGAGGAGCAGGAAGCTGTGTTCAAAAACATGAAGAGCCTGAAAAGGTGTGAAAAATATGAAGAGCTTCAAAAGGTGTAAAAAACTTGAGCAGCATGAAACGGTCTGAAAAATAGGAGGAGCATGAAGTGGAACTGAAAAACATGAAGTGCCTGAAAAGGTGTCCAAAATATGAAGAATTTCAAAAGGTGTAAAAATGAGATGAGCATGAAACGGTCTGAAAAATAGGAGGAGCATGAACTGGTGCTGAAAAACATGAAGAGCCTGAAAAGGTGTGAAAAATATGAAGAGCTTCAAAAGGTGTGAAAAATATGAGGAGCATGAAACCGTCTGAAAAATAGGAGGAGCATGAAGTGGTGTTCAAAAATATGAAGAGCATGAAAAGGTGTGAAAAATATGAAGAGCTTCAAAAAGTGTCAAATATATGAGGAGAAAGAAACGGTCTGAAAAATAGGAGGAGCATGAAGTGGTGTTCAAAAACTTGAAGAGCCTGAAAAGGTGTGAAAAATGTGAAGAGCTTCAAAAGGTGTGAAAAATATGAAGAGCAGGGAACGGTCTGAAAAATAGGAGGAGGATAAAGCGATGTTCAAAAACATGAAGAGCCTGAAAAGGTGTGACAAATATTAAGAGCTTCAAAAGGTGTCAAAAATATGAGGAGCATGAAACGGTCTCAAAAATAGGAGGAGCATGAAGCGGTGTTCAAAAATATGGAGAGCCTGAAAAGGTATGAAAAATATGAAGAGCTTCAAAAGGTGTCAAAATTATGAGAAGCATTAAACGGTCTGAAAAATAGGAGGAGCATGAAGCTGTGTTCAACAACATGAAGAGCCTGAAAAGGTGCAAAAAATATGAAGAGCCTGAAAAGGTGTGAAAAATATGAAGAGCTTCAAAAGGTGTGAAAAATATAAAGAGCTTCAAAAGCTGTCAAATGAGATGAGCATGAAACGGTCTGAAAAATAACAGGAGCATGAAGCGGTGTTCAAAAACATGAAGAGCCTGAAAAGGGGTGAAATATGTGAAGAGCTTAAAAAGGTGTCAAAATTATGAGGAGCATTAAACGGTCTGAAAAATAGGAGGAGCATGAAGCTGTGTTCAACAACATGAAGAGCCTGAAAAGGTGCAAAAAATATGAAGAGCCTGAAAAGGTGTGAAAATTATGAAGAGCTTCAAAAGGAGTCAAAAATGAGATGAGCATGAAACGGTCTGAAAAATAGGAGGAGCATTAAGCGGTGTTGAAAATCATGAAGAGCTTGAAAAGGTGTGGAAAAATAGGAAGAGCTTCAAAATGTGTCAAATATATGAGGAGAAGGAAACGGTCTGAAAAATAGGAGGAGCATGAAACGGTCTGAAAAATAGGAAGAGCATGAAACGGACTGAAAAATAGGAGGATCATGAAGCGGTGTTGAAAATCGTGAAGAGCCTGAAATGGTGTGAAAAATGTGAAGAGCTTCAACAGGTGTCAAAAACTTGAGGAGAATGAAACGGTCTGAAAAATAGGAGGAGCATGAAGCTGTGTTGAAAAACATGAAGAGCCAGACAAAGTGTGAAAAATATGAAGAGCTTCAAAAAGTGTCAAAAATATGAGGAGCAAGAAACGGTCTGAAAAAGAGGAGTAGCATGAAACGATCTCAAAAATAGGAGGAGCATGAAGCTGTGTTGAAAACCATGAAGAGCCTAAAAAGGTGTGAAAAATATGAGGAGCTTCAAAAGGTGTAAAAAATGAGAGCAGCATGAAACGGTCTGAAAAATAGGAGGAGAATGAAGTGGAGCTGAAAAACATGAAGTGCCTGAAAAGGTGTGCAAAATATGAAGAGCTTCAAAAGGTGTAAAAAATGAGATGAGCATGAAACGGTCTGAAAAATAGGAGGAGCATGAACTGGTGCTGAAAAACATGAAGAGCCTGAAAAGGTGAGAAAAATATGAAGAGCTTTAATAGGTGTGAAAAATATGACGAGCATTTAACGGTCTGAAAAATTGGAGGAGCATGAAGCGTTGTTGAAAATCTTGAAGAGCTTGAAAAGGTGTAAAAAATATGAAGAGCTTCAAAAGGTTTCAAAAATATGAGGATCATGAAACGGTCTGAAAAATAGGAGCAACATGAAACGGTCTGAAAAATAAGAGGAGCATGAAATTGTGTTGAAAAACAGGAAGAGCCTGAAAATGTGAGAAAAATATGAAGAGCTTCAAAAGGTGTGAAATACATGAGGAGCATGAAACTCTCTGAAAAATAGTAGGAGCATGAAGTGGTGTTAAAAAATATGAACAGCTTGAAAAGGTGTGAAAAATATGAAGAGCTTCAAAAGGTGTGAAAAATATGAGGAGCATGATATGGTCAGAAAATAGTAGGAGCATGAAGCGTTGTTCTAAAACCTGAAGAGCCTGAAAAGGTGTGAAATACATGAAGAGCTTCAAAATGTCTCAAAAATATGAGGAGTATGAAACGATCTGAAAAATAGGAGGAGCATGAAGGGGTGTTCAAAAAAATGAAGAGACTGAAAAGTTGTGAAAAATATGAAGAGCTTCAAAAATATTAAAAATATGAAGAGCTTCAAAAGGTGTGAAATATATGAAGAGCTTCAAAAGATGCCAAAAATTAGATGAGCATGAAACGGTCTGAAAAATAGGAGGAGAATGAAGTGGTGTTGAAAAACATGAAGAGCCTGTAAAGGTGTGAAATATATGAAGAGGTTCAAAAGTTGTGAAAAATATGAAGAACTTCAAAAGGTGTCAAAAATATGAAGAGCATGAAACGGTCTGAAAAATAGGAGGAGCATGAAGCGGTGTTGAAAAACATGAAAAGTCTGAAAAAGTGTGAAAAATATGAAGAGTTTCAAAAGGTGTGAAAAATATGAAGAGCTTCAAAAGTTGTCAAAAATGAGATGAGCATGAAACGGTCTGAAAAATAGGAGGAGCATGAAGTGGTGTTGAAAAACATGAAGAGCCTGAAAAGGTGTGAAAAATATGAAGAGCTTCAAAAGGTGTGAAAAATATGAGGAGCATGATATGGTCGGAAAAATAGTAGGAGCATGAAGCGTTGTCCTAAAACCTGAAGAGCCTGAAAAGGTGTGAAATACATGAAGAGCTTCAGAAGGTCTCAAAAATATGAAGAGTTTGAAACGATCTGAAACATAGGAGGAGCATGAAGCGGTGTTCAAAAACATGAAGAGACTCAAAAGTTGTGAAAAATATGAAGAGCTTCAAAAATATTAAAAATATGAAGAGCTTCAAAAGTTGTGAAATATATGAAGAGCTTCAAAAGATGTCAAAAATTAGATGAGCATGAAACGGTCTGAAAAATAGGAGGAGCATGAAGTGGTGTTGAAAAACATGAAGAGACTTAAAAGGTGTGAAAAATATGAAGAGCTTCAATAGTTGTGAAAAATAGGAGGAGCATGAAGCATTGTTCAGGAACATGAAAAGCGTGAAAATGCGTGAAAAATCTGAAGAGCTTCAAAATGTGTGAAAAATATGAGGAGTATGAAATGGTCTGAAAAATAGGAGGAGCATAAATTGGTGTTGAAAAACATGAAGAGCCTGAAAAGGTGTGAAAATTATGAAGAGCTTCAAAAGGTGTCAAAAATATTAGGAGCATGAAACGGTCTGAAAAATAGGAGGAGCATGAAGCGGTGTTCAAAAACATGAAGAGCCTGAAAAGGTGTGAAAATTATGAAAATCTTCAAAAGCTGTGAAATACATGAGGAGCATGTAAAGTTCTGAAAAATAGAAGGAGCATGAGGCGTTTTTGAAAAATATGAAGAGCCTGAAAAGGTGTGAAAAATATGCAGAGCTTCAAAAGGTGCCAAAATTATGAGGAGCATGAAACGGTCTGAAAAATAGGAGGAGCATGAAACGGTGTTAAAAAACATAAAGAGCCTGAAATTGTGTCAAAAATATGAAGAGCTTCAAAAGGTGTGAAAAATAGGAGGAGCTTGAAGCGGTGTTCATAAACATGAAAAGCCTGAGAAGGTGTGAAAAATATGAAGAGCTTCAAAAGGTGTGAAAAATATGAGGAGCATGAAGCGGTGTTCAAAAACATGAAAAGCCTGAGAAGGTGTGAAAAATATGAAGAGCTTCAAAAGGTGTCAAAAAAGAGATGGGCATGAAACGGTCTGAAAAATAGGAGGAGCATGAAACGGTGTTCAGAAACATGAAGAGGCTGAAATTGTGTCAAAAAAATGAAGAGTTTCAAAAGGTGTGAAATACATGAGGAGCATGAAACGGTCTGAAAAATAGGAGCATGAAGCGGTGTTCAAAAACCTGAAGAGCCTGAAAAGGTGTGAAAAATATGAAGAGCTTCAAAAGGTGTCAAAAATATGAGGAGCATGAAACCGTCTGAAAAATAGGAGGAGCATGAAAGGGTGTTCAAAAATATGAAGAGCTTGAAAAGGTGTGAAAAATATGAAGAGCTTCAAAACGTATCAAAATATGAGAAGCATTAAACGGTCTGAAAAATAGGAGGAGTAAGAAGCGGTGTTGAAAAACATAAAGAGCATGAAAATGTATGAAGAATATGAAGAGCTTCAAAAGGTGTGAAAAATATAAAGAGCTTCAAAAGGTGTCCAAAATGAGATGACCATGAAACGGTCTGAAAAATAGGAGGAGCAGGAAGTGGTTTGAAAAACATGAAGAGCCTGAAAAGGTGTGAAATATATGAAGAGTTTCAAAAGGTGTCAAAAATATGAGGAGCATGAAACGGTCTGAAAAAGAGGAGGAGCATAAAGTGGTGTTGAAAAACATGAAGAGCCTGAAAATGTGTGAAGAATATGAAGAGCTTCAAAATGGGCGAAAAATATGAGGAGCATGAAACGGTCTGAAAAATAGGAGGAGCATGAAACGGTATTCAAAACATGAAGAGCTTGAAAAGGTGTGAAAAATATGAGGAGCTTCAAAAGGTGTGAAATACATGAGAAGCATGAAACGGTCTGAAAAATAGGAGGAACATAAAACGGTGTTCAAAAACATGAAGGGCCTGAAAAGGTGTGAAATATATGAAGATCCTCAAAACGTGTCAAAAATATGAGGAGCATGAAACGGTCTGAAAAATAGGAGGAGCATGAAACGGTATTCAAAACATGAAGAGCTTGAAAAGGTGTGAAAAATATGAGGAGCTTCAAAAGGTGTGAAATACATGAGGAACATGCAACGGTCTGAAAAATAGGAGGAGCATGAAAAGGTATTCAAAACATGAAGAGCTTGAAAAGGTGTGAAAAATATGAAGAGCTTCAAAAGGTGTGAAAAATATGAGGAGTTTCGCAAGTTGTCAAAAATATGAGGAGCATGAAACGGTCTGAAAAATAGGAGAAACATTAACTGGTGTTGAAAAACATGAAGAGCCTGAAAAGGTGTGAAAAATATGAAGAGCTTCAACAGGTGTCAAAAATATGAGGAGCATGAAACGTTCTGAAAAAAAGGAGGAGCATGAAACGGTATTCAAAACATGAAGAGCTTGAAAAGGTGTGAAAAATATGAAGAGCTTCAAAACCTGTCAAAAGTATGAGGAGCATGAAATGGTCTGAAAAGTAGGAGGAGCATGAAGCAGTGTTGAAAAACATGAAGAGCCTGAAAATGTGTGAAATATATGAAGAGCTTCAAAAGGTGTCAAAAATATCAGGAGAGAGAAACGGTGTTCAAAAACGTGAAGAGCCTGAAAAGATGTGAAAAATACGAAGAGATTCAAAAGATGTCAAAAATAGGAGGAGCCTGAAACGGTGTTGAAAAACATGAAGAGCAAGAAAAGGTGTGAAAAATATGAAGAGCTTCAAAAGGTGTCAAAAATATGAGGAGCATGAAACGGTCTGAAATATAGGAGACGCATGAAGCGGTGTTGAAAAGCATGAAGAGCCTGAAAAGGTGTGAAAAATATGAAGAGCTTCAAAAGGTGTCAAAAATATGAGGAGTATGAAAAGGTCAGAAAAATAGGAGGAGCATGAAGCGGTGTTGAAAAACATGAAAGCCTGAAAAGGTGTGAAAAATATGAAGAGCTTCAAAAGGTGTGAAAATTATGAAGAGCTTCAAAAGGGTGAAAAATATGAGGAGCATGAAACGGTCTGAAAAATAGGAGGAGCATGAAGTGGTGTTGAAAAACATGAAGAGCCAGAAAATGTGTGAAATATATGAAGAGCTTCAAAAGTTGTCAAAAATATGAGGAGCATGAAACGGTCTGAAAAATAGGAGGAGCATGAAACAGTGTTCAAAAACATGAAGAGCCTGAAAAGGTGTGAAAAATATGAAGAGCTCAAAAGGTGTGAAATACATGAGGAGAATGAAACGGTCTGAAAAATAGGAGGAGCATGAAGCGGTGTTGAAAAACATGAAAAGCCTGAAAAGGTGTGAAAAATATGAAGAGCTTCAAAAGGTGTGAAAATTATGAAGAGCTTCAAGGGGTGAAAAATATGAGGAGCATAAAACGGTCTGAAAAATAGGAGAAGCATGATGCGGTGTTGAAAAACATGAACAGCCTGAAAAGGTGTGAAAAATATGAAGAGCTTCAAAAGGTGTGAAAAAATATGAGGTGCATAAAACGGTCTGAAAAATAGGAGGAGCATGATGCTTTGTTGAAAAACATGAAGAGCCTGAAAAGGTGGGAAATATATGAAGAGCTTCAAAAGGTGTCAAAAATATGAGGAGCATGAAACGGTCTGAAAAATAGGAGGAGCATGAAGTGGTGTTGAAAAACATGAAGAGCCAGAAAAGGTGTGAAATATATGAAGAGCTTCAAAAGTTGTCAAAAATATGAGGAGCATGAAACGGTCTGAAAAATAGGAGGAGCATGAAACAGTGTTCAAAAACATGAAGAGCCTGAAAAGGTGTGAAAAATATGAAGAGCTTCAAAAGGTTTAAAAAATATGAAGAGCTTCAAAAGCTGTGAAATAGATGAGGAGCATGAAACGGTCTGAAAAATAGGAGGAGCATGAAGCGGTGTTCCAAAACATGAAGAGCCTGAAAAGGTGTGAAATATATGAAGAGATTCAAAAGTTCTCAAAAATATGAGGAGCATGAAACGCTAAGAAAAATAGGAGGATCATGAATCGGTGTTGAAAAACATGAAAAGCCTGAAAAGGTGTGAAAAATATGAAGTGTTTCAAACGGTGTCAAAAATATGAGGAGCATGAAACTCTCTGAAAAACAGGAAGAGCATGAAACCGTGTTCAAAAACATGAAGAGCTTGAAAAGGTGTGAAAAATATGAAGAGCTTCAAAAGGTGTGAAGTACATGAGGAGCATAAAACGGTCTGAAAAATAGGAGGAGCATGAAGTGCTGTTGAAAAACATGAAGAGCCTGTAAAGGTGTGAAAAATATGAAGAGTTTCAAAAGGTGTGAAAAATATGAGGAGCATGAAGCGGTCAGTAAAATAGGAGGAGCATGAAGCAGTGTTGAGAAACATGGAGAGCCTGAAAAGGTGTGAAAAATATGAAGAGCTTCAAAAGGTGTGAAATACATGAGGAGCGTGAAACGGTCTGAAAAATAGCAGGAGAATGAAGCGGTGTTGAGAAACATGGAGAGGCTGAAAAGGTGTGACAAATATGAAGAGCTTCAAAAGGTGTGAAATACATGAGGAGCATGAAACGGTCTGAAAAATAGGAGGAGCATGAAACGGTGTTCAAAAACCTGAAGAGAATGAAAAGGTGTGAAAAATATGAAGAGCTTCAAAAGTTGTCAAAAAGATGAGGAGGATTAAACGGTCTGAAAAATAGGAGGAGCATGAAGCGGTGTTGAAAAACATGAAGAGCCTGAAAAGGTGTGAAGTACATGAAGAGCTTCAAAAGTTGTCAAAAATATGAGGAGCATGAAAATGTATTAAAAATGGGAGGAGCATGAACCGGTGTTGAAAAACATGAAGAGCCTGAAAAGGTGTGAAAAATATGAAGAGCTTCAAAGGTGTCAAAAATATGAGGAGCATGAAACGGTGTTCAAAAACATGGAAAGCAAGAAAATGTGTGAAAAATATGAAGAGCTTCAAAAGGTGTCAAAAATATGAGGAGCATGAAACGGTCTGAAAAATAGGAGGAAAATGAAGCGGTGTTGAAAAACATGAAGAGCTTAAAAAGGTGTGAAAAATATGAAGAGTTGGAAAATGTGTCAAAAATATGAAGAGCAGGAAACGGTCTGAAAAAGAGGAGGAGCATGAAGTGGTGTTGAAAAACATGAAGAGCCTGAAAAGCTGTGAAAAATATGAAGAGCATCAAAACCTGTCAAAATATGAGGAGCATAAAACGGTGTTCAAAATCATGAAACGCTTGAAAAGGTGTGCAATATATGAACAGCTTCAAAAGGTGTCAAAAATAGGAGGAGCATGAAGCGGTGTAGAAAAACATGAAGACCCTAAAAAGGTGTGAAAAATATGAAGACCTTCAAATCGTGTCAAAAATATGAGGAGCATGAAACGGTCTGAAAATTGGAGGAGCATGAAGCAGTGTTGAAAAACATGAAGACCCTGAAAAGGTGTGAAAAATATGAAGAGCTTCAAAATGTGTCAAAAATATGAGGAGCATGAAACGGTCTGAAAAATAGGAGGAGAATGAAACGGTGTTCAAAAACATGAAGAGCCTGAAAAGGTGTGAAAAATATGAAGAGCTTCAAAAGGTGTCAAAAATAGGAGGAGCATGAAACGGTCTGAAAAATATGAGCAGCATGAAGCGGTGTAAAAAACATGAAGAGCCTGAAAACGTGTGAAAGATATGAAGACCTTCAAAAGGTGTCAAAAATATGAGGAGCATGAAACGGTCTGAAAAATAGGAGCAGCATGAAGCGGTGTAATAAACATGAAGAGCCTGAAAAGGTGTGAAAAATATGAAGAGCTTCAAAAGGTGTGAAAAAAATGAAGAGCTTCAAAACGTGTCAAAAATATGAGGAGCATGAAACGTTCTGATAAATAGGAGGAGCAAGAAGCGGTGTTGAAAAACATTAAGAGCCTGAAAACGTTTGAAAAATATGAAGAGCTTCAAAAGGTGTGGAAAATATGAAGAGCTTCAAAATGTGTCAAAAGCGAGATGAGTATGAAACGGTCTGAAAAATAGGAGGAACATGAAATGGTGTTGAAAAACATGAAGAGCCTGAAAATGTGTGAAATATATGAAGAGCTTCAAAATGTGTCAGAAATGAGAGAAGCATGAAACGGTCTGAAAAATAGGATGAGCAAGAAGGGGTGTTGAAAAACATGAAGAGCCTGAAAACGTTTGAGAAATATGAAGAGTTTCAAAAGATGTGAAAAATATGAAGAGCTTCAAAAGTTGTTAAAAATGAGATGAGCATGACACAGTTTGAAAAATAGGAGGAGCATGAAACCGTGTTCAAAAACATGAAGAGCCTAAAAAGGTTGAAAAATATGAAGAGCTTCAAAAGGTGTGAAATACATGAGGAGCATGAAACGGTCTGAAAAATAGGAGGAGCATGAAACTGTGTTCAAAAACATGAGAGCTTGAAAAGGTGTGAAAAAAATGAAGAGCTTTAAAAGGTGTGAAAAATACGAGGAGCATAAAACGGTCTAAAAAATAGTAGGAGCATGAAGCGGCGTTGAAAAACATGAAGAGCCTGAAAAAGTGTGAAAAATATGAAGAGCTTTCAAAGGTGTCAAAAATGAGATGCGCAGGAAACGGTCTGAAAAATAGGAGGAGCATGAAGCGGTGTTCAAAAACATGAAGAGCCTGAAAAGGTGTGAAAAATATGAAGAGCTTCAAAAGGTTTCAAAAATATGAGGAGCATGAAACGGTCTGAAAAGTAGGAGGAGCAAGAAGTGGTCGTCAAAAACATGAAGAGCCTGAAAAGGTGTGAAAAATATGAAGAGCTTCAAAAGGTCTCAAAAATATGAGGAGCATGAAACGGTCTGAAAAATAGGAGGAGCATGTAGTGGTGTTCAAAAACATGAAGAGCCTTAAAAGGTGTGAAAAATATGAAGAGCTTTAAAGGTGTGAAAATTATGAGGAGCATGAAACCGTCTGAAAAATATGAGGAGCATGACACGGTGTTGAAAAACATGAAGAGCCTTAAAATGTGAGAAAAATATGAAGAGATTTAAAGGTGTGAAAAATATGAGGAGCATGAAACCATCAGAAAAATAGGAGGAGCATGACACGGTGTTGAAAAATATGAAGAACATGAAAAGGTGTGAAAAATAGGAAGAGATACAAAAGCTGTCAAAAATATGAGGAGCCTGAAACGTTCTGAAAAATAGCAGAAGCATGAAGTGGTGTTGAAAAAGACGAAGAGCCTGAAAAGGTGTGAAAAATATGAAGAGCTTCAAAAGGAGTCAAAAATATGAGGAGCATGAAAAGGTCTGAAAAATAGGAGGAGCATGAAGCGGTGTTCAAAAACATGAAGAGCCTGAAATGATGTGAAAAATATGAAGAGCTTCAAAAGATGTCAAAAGTATGAGGAGCATGAAACGGTCTGAAAAATAGGAGGAGAATGAAACGGTGTTCAAAAATATGAAGAGCCTGAAAAGGTGTGAAAAATTTAAAGAGCTTCACAAGGTGTCAAATACATGAGGTGCATGAAACGGTATGAAAAATAGGAGGAGCAAGAAGCGGTGTTTAAAAACATCAAGAGTCTGAAAAGGTGTGAAAAATATGAAGAGCTTCAAAACTTGAGAAATACATGAGGAGCATGAAACGGGCTGAAAAATAGGAGAAGCATGAAGTGGTGTGGAAAAACATGAAGAGCCTGAAAAGGTGTGAAAAATATGAAGAGCTTCAAAACTTGAGAAATACATGAGGAGCATGAAACTCTCTGAAAAATATAAGGAGCATGAAGTGGTGTTCAAAAACATGAAGAGCCTGAAAAGGTGTGAAAATATGAAGAGCTTCAAAAGGTGTGAAAAATATGAAGAGCTTCAAAAGGTGTCAAAAATTAGATGAGTATGAAACGGTCTGAAAATTTGGAGGAGCAAGAAGTAGTGTTGAAAAAAGTGAAGAGCCTGAAAAGGTGTGAAAAATATGAAAAGCTTCAAAAGGGGTCAAAAATATGAGAAGCATGAAACGGTCTAAAAAATAGGAGGAGCATGAAGCGGTGTTGAAAAACATGAGGAGGCAGAGAACTTGTGAAAAATATGAAGAGCTTCAAAAGGTGTCAAAAATGAGATGAGCATGAAACGGTCTGAAAAATAGGAGGAGCATGAAGCGGTGATCAAAAACATGAAGAGCCTGAAAAGGTGTGAAAAATATGAAGAGCTTCAAAAGGTGTCAAAAATATGAGGAGCATGAAACGGTCTGAAACATAGGAGGAGCAAGAAACGGTGATCAAAAACATGAACAGCCTGAAAAGGTGTGAAAAATATGACGAGCTTCAAAAGGTGTGAAAAACATGAGGAGCATGAAACGGGCTGAAAAATAGGAGAAGCATGAAGTGGTGTTGAAAAATATGAAGAGCCTGAAAAAGTGTGAAAAATGTGAAGAGCTTCAGAAGGTGTGAAAAATATGAAGAGCTTCAAGAGGGGTCAAAAATTAGATGAGCATGAAACAGGCCGAAAAATTGGAGGAGCAAGAAGTAATGTTGAAAAAAATGAAGAGCCTGAAAAGGTGTGAAAAATATGAAAAGCTTCAAAAGGTGTCAAAAATATGAGGAGGATGAAACGGGCTGAAAAATAGGTGGAGCATGAAGCAGTGTTGAAAAATATGAAGAGCCTGAAAAGGTGTGCAAAATATGAAGAGCTTCAAAAGGTGTGAAATATATAAAGAGCTTCAAAAGGTGTCAAAAATGAGATGAGCATGAAACGGTCTGAAAAATAGGAGGAGCATGAAACGGTGATCAAAAGCATGAAGAGCCTGAAAAGGTGTGAAAAATATGAAGAGATTCAAAAGGAGTGAAATAAATGAGGAGCATGAAACGGGCTGAAAAATAGGAGAAGCATGAAGGGGTGTGGAAAAACATGAAGAGCCTGAAAAGGTTTGAAAAATATGAAGAGCTTCAAACGGTGTGAAATACATGAGGAGCATGAAACTTTCTGAAAAATAGAAATAGCATGAAGCGGTGTTGAAAAACATGAAGAGCCTGAAAACGTGTGAAAATATGAAGAGCTTCAAAAATATGAAAAATATGAAGAGCTTCAAAAGGTGTGAAAAATTTGAAGAGCTTCAAAATGTGTCAAAATGAAATGAGCATGAAACGG
The DNA here is from genome assembly GCF_033118175.1 of Dama dama. Taxonomy (NCBI): domain Eukaryota; kingdom Metazoa; phylum Chordata; class Mammalia; order Artiodactyla; family Cervidae; genus Dama; species Dama dama. The sequence continues at coordinate 517,014 of NW_026870882.1, forward strand.
TCTGAAAAATAGGAGGAGCATGAAGCGGTGTTGAAAATCATAAAGAGCCTGAAAAGTTGTGAAAAATATGAAGAGCTTCAAAAGATGTGAAAAATTTGAAGAGCTTCAAAAGGTGTAAAAATGAGATGAGCATGAAACGGTGTGAAAAATAGGAGGAGCATGATGTGGTGTTGAAAAAAATTGAAAAGCCTGGAAAGGTGTGAAAAATATTCAGAGCTTCAAAATGTGTCAAATATATGAGGAGCATGAAACGGTCTGAAAAATAGGAGGAGCATGAAACATTGATCAAAAACATGAAGAGCCTGAAAAGGTGTGAAAAATATGAACATCAACAAAAGGTGTGAAATACATGAGGAGCATGAAACTCTCTGAAAAATAGGAGGAGCATGAAGCGGTGTTGAAAAACATGAAGAGCCTGAAAAGGTGTGAAAAATATGAAGAGCTTCTGAAATGTGAAAAATATGAAGAACTTCAAAAGGTGTGAAATAGATGAGGCACATGAAACTCTCTGAAAATTAGGAGGAGCATGAAGCGGTGTTTAAAAACATGAAGAGGCTGAAAAGTTGTGAAAAATATGAAGAGCTTCAAAAGGTGTCAAAAATATAAGGAGCATGAAACGGTATGAAAAATAGGAGGAACATGAAGCGGTGTTGAAAAACATGAAGAGCCTGAAAAGGTGTGAAAAATATAAAGAGCTTCAAAGTGTGACAAAAATATGAGGAGCATGAAACGGTCTGAAAAATAGGAGGAGCTTGAAGTGGTGTTGAAAAACACGACGAGCCTGAAAAGGTGTGAAATATATGAAGAGCTTCAAAAGGTGTGAAATACATGAGGAGCACGAAACGGGATGAAAAACAGGAGGAGCATGAAGCGGTGTTCAAAAACATGAACAGCTTGAAAAGGGGTGAAAAATATGAAGAGTTTCAAAAGGTGTCAAAAATAGGAACAGAATGAAACTGTCTGAAATAAAGGAGGAGCATGAAGCGGTGTTCAAAAACATGAAGAGCTTAAAAAATGTGAAAAATATGAAGAGCTTCAAAAGGCGTCAAAAATACGAGGAGCATGAAACGGTCAGAAGAAGAGGAGGAGCATGAAGCAGTGTTCAAAAACATGAAGAGCTAGAAAAGGTGTGAAATATATGAAGAGCTTAAAAGGTGTCAAAAATAGGAACAGAATGAAACTGTCTGAAATAAAGGAGGAGCATGAAGCAGTGTTGAAAAACATGAAGAGCCTGAAAAGGTGTGAAAAATATGAAGAGCTTCAAAAGGTGTCAAAATATGAGGAGCAAGAAACCGTCTGAAAAATAGGAGGAGCATGAAACGGTCTGAAAAATAGGAGGAGCATGAATCGGTGTTGAAAACATGAAGAGCATGAAAAGGTGTCAAAAATATGAAGAGCTTCAAAATGTGTCAAAAATATGAGGAGCAAGAAACCGTCTGAAAAATAGGAGAAACATGAAGCGGTGTTGAAATACATGAAGAGCATGAAAAGGTGTCAAAAATATGAAGAGCTTCAAAAGGTGTCAAAAATATGAGGAGCATGAAACGGTCTGAAAAATAGGAGGATCATGAAGCTGTGTTGAAAAACATGAAGAGTCTGAAAAGGTGTGAAAAATATGAAGAGCTTCAAAAGCTGTCAAAAATGAGATGAGCATGAAACGGTCTGAAATATAGGAGGAGCTTGAAGTGGTGTTGAAAAAAAAGAAGAGCCTGTAAAGGTGTGAAATATATGAAGAGCTTCAAAAGGTGTCAAAATATGTGGAGAATGAAGCGGTCTGAAAAATAGGAGGATCAAGAAACGGTGTTGAAAAACATGAAGAGCCTGAAAACGTGTAAAATATGAAGAGCTACAAAAGGTGTCAAAAATGAGATGAGCATGAAACGGTCTGAAAAATAGGAGGAGAGAGAAGCGGTGTTCAAAAACATGAAGAGGCTGAAAGGGTGTGAAAAATATGAAGAGATTCAAAAGGTGTGAAAAATATGAGGAGCATGAAACGGTCTGAAAAATAGAAGCAGCATGAAACTGTGTTGAAAAAAAATGAAGAGCTTGAAAATGTGTGAAATATATGAAGAGCTTCAAAAGGTGTCAAAAATGAGATGAGCATGAAAAGGTCTGAAAAATAAAGGAGCATGAAATGGTGATCAAAACGTGAAGAGCCTGAAAAGGTGTGAAAAATATGAAGAGCTTCACAAGGTGTGAAATACATGAGGAGCATGAAACGGTCTGAAAAACAGGAGGAGCATGAAGCGGTGTTGAAAAATATGAGGAGCCTGAGAACTTGTGAAAAATATGTAGAGCTTCAAAACGTGTGAAAAATGAGATGAGCATGAAACGGTCTGAAATATAGGAGGAGCATGAAGTGGTGTTGAAAAAAATAAAGAGCCTGAAAAGGTGTGAAATATATGAAGAGCTTCAAAAGTTGTCAAAAATATGAGGAGAATGAAACGGTCTGAAAAATAGGAGGATCATGAAGCTGTGTTGAAAAACATGAAGAGTCTGAAAAGGTGTGAAAGATATGAAGAGTTTCTAAAGATGTCAAAAATATGAGGAGCATGAAACGGTCTGAAAAATAGGAGGAGCATGAAGTGGTGTTGAAAAACATGAAGAGGCTGAAAGGGTGTGAAAATTATGAAGAGCTTCAAAAGGTGTCAAAAATATGAGGAGCATGCAACGGTCTGAAAAATAGGAGGAGCAAGAAACGGTGATCAAAAACATGAAGAGCCTGAAAAGGTGTGAAAAATATGACGAGCTTCAAAAGGTGTGAAAAACACGAGGAGCATGAAACGGGCTGAAAAATAGGAGAAGCATGAAGTGGTGTTGAAAAACATGAAGAGCCTGAAAAAGTGTGAAAAATATGAAGAGCTTCAGAAGGTGTGAAAAATATGAAGAGCTTCAACATGTGTCAAAAATTAGATGAGCATGAAACGGTCTGAAAAATTTAAGGAGCAAGAAGTAGTGTTGAAAAAAATGAAGAGCCTGAAAAGGTGTGAAAAATATAAAGAGCTTCAAAAGGTGTCACAAATGAAATGAGCATGAAACGGTCTGAAAAATAAGAGGAGCATGAAGCGGTGTTCAAAAACTTGAAGAGCCTGAAAAGATATGACAAATATGAAGAGCTTCAAAAGGTGTCAAAAATATGAGGAGCATGAAACGGTCTGAAAAATAGGAGGAGCATGAAGCGGTGTTCAAAAACATGAAGAGCCTGAAAAGTTGTGAAAAATATGAAGAGCTTCAAAAGGTGTCAAAAATATGAGGAGCATGAAACGGTCTGAAAAATAGGAGGAGCATGAAGAGGTGTTCAAAAACATGAAGAGCCTGAAAAGGCGTGAAAAATATGAAGAGCTACAAAAGGTGTTAAAAAATATGAGGAGCATGATACGGTCAGAAAAATAGGAGGAGCATGAATCGGTGTTCAAAAACATGAAGAGCCTGAAAAGTTGTCAAAAATATGAAAAGCTTCAATAGGTGTCAAAAATGAGATGAGCATGAAACGATCTGAAAAATAGGAGAAGCATGAAGCGGTGTTGAAAAACATGAAGTGCCTGAAAAGGTGTGAAAAATATGAAGAGCTTCAAAAGGTGTGAAAACTATGAGGAGAATGAAACTGTCTGAAATATAGGAGGAGCATGAACCGGTGTTCAAAAATGAAGAGCCTGAAAAGGTGTGAAAAATTTGAAGAGCTTCATAAGGTGTCAAGAATATGAGGAGCACGAAACGGTCTGAAAAATATGAGGAGCATGAAGCGGTGTTCAAAAACATGAAGAGCCTGAAAACGTGTGGAAAATATGAAGAGCTTCAAAAGGTGTGAAAAATATGAAGAGCTTCAAAAGGGGTCAAAAATGAGATGAGCATGAAACGGTCTGACAAATAGGACGAGCATGAAGTGGTGTTGAAAAAAAAGAAGAGCCTGAAAAGGTGTGAAATATATGAAGAGCTTCAAAAGGTGTCAAAAATATGAGGAGCATGAAACGGTCTGAAAAATAGGAGGAGCATGAAGCGGTGTTGAAAAACATGAAGAGCCTGAAAAGGTGTGAAAAATATGAAGAGCTTCAAAAGGTGTCAAAAATATGAGGAGCATGAAACGGTCTGAAAAATAGGAGGAACATGAAGCCATGTTCAAAAACAGGAAGAGCCTGAAATGGTGTGAAAAACATGACGAGCCTAAAAGGTGTGAAAAATATGAAAAGCTTCAAAAGATGTCACAAATATGAGGAGCATGAAACGGTCTGAAAAATAGGAGCAGCATGAAGTGGTGTTGAAAAACATGAAGAGCCTGAATAAGTGTGAAATATATGAAGAGATTCAAAAGTTGTGAAAAATATGAAGAGCTTCAAAAGGTGACAACAATATGAGGAGAATGAAACGGTCTGAAAAATACGAGCATCATGAAGCCTTGTTTAAAAACATGAAGAGCCGGTAAAGGTGTGAAAAATATGAAGAGCTTGAAAATGTGTCAAAAATATGAGGAGCATGAAACGTTTTGAAAAATAGGAGGAGCATGAAGCGGTGTTGCAAACATGAAGAGCCTGAAAAGGAGTGAAAAATATGAAGAGCTTCAAAAAGTGTCAAAAATATGAGGAGAATGAAACGTTTTGAAAAACAGGAGGAGCATGAAACGGTGTTCAAAAACATGAAGAGCCTGAAAAGGTGTGAAAAATATGAAGAGCTTCAAAAGGTGTGAAAAATATGAAGAGCTTCAAAAGGTGTGAAAAATATGAAGAGCTTCAAAAGATGTGAAATATATGAGGAGCTTGAAACGGTCTGAAAAATAGGAGGAGCATGAATCGGTGTTCAAAATCATGAAGAGCCTGAAAAGTTGTCAAAAATATGAAAAGCTTCAATAGGTGTCAAAAATGAGATGAGCATGAAACGATCTGAAAAATAGGAGAAGCATGAAGCGGTGTTGAAAAACATGAAGAGCCTGAAAAGGTGTGAAAAATATGAAGAGCTTCAAAAGGTGTGAAAACTATGTGGAGAATGAAACTGTCTGAAATATAGGAGGAGCATGAAGCGGTGTTCAAAAATGAAGAGCCTGAAATGGTGTGAAAAATATGAAGAGCTTCATAAGGTGTCAAGAATATGAGGAGCACGAAACAGTCTGAAAAATATGAGGAGCATGAAGCGGTGTTCAAAAACATGAAGAGCCTGAAAACGTGTGGAAAATATGAAGAGCTTCAAAAGGGGTCAAAAATGAGATGAGCATGAAACGGTCTGACAAATAGGACGAGCATGAAGTGGTGTTGAAAAAAAAGAAGAGCCTGAAAAGGTGTGAAATATATGAAGAGCTTCAAAAGGTGTCAAAAATATGAAGAGAATGAAACGGTCTGAAAAATAGGAGGAGCATGAAGAGGTGTTCAAATATATGAAGAGCCTGAAAAGGTGTGAAAAATATGAAGAGCTTCAAAAGGTGTCAAAAATATGAGGAGCATGAAACGGTCTGAAAAATAGGAGGAGCATGAAGCGGTGTTGAAAAACATGAAGAGCCTGAAAAGTTGTGAAAAACATGAAAAGCTTCAAAAGGTGTCAAAAATGAGATGAGCATGAAACGGTCTGAAAAATAGGAGGAGCATGAAGTGGTGTTGAAAAAAAAGAAGAGACTGAAAAGGTGTGAAAAATATGAAGAGCATCAAAAGGTGTCAAAAATATGAGGAGACTGAAACGGTCTCACAAATAGGAGGAGCATGAAGCGGTGTTCAAAAACATGAAGAGCCTGAAAAGTTGTGAAAAACATGAAAAGCTTCAAAAGGTGTCAAAAATGACATGAGCATGAAACGGTTTGAAAAAAAGGAGGAGCATGAAGTGTTGTTGAAAAAAAAGAAGAGACTGAAAAGGTGTGAGAAATATGAGGATCATCAAATGGTGTCAGAAATATGAGGAGCATGAAAAGGTCTGCAAAAAGGAGGAGCATGAAGTGGTCTTGAAAAACTTGAAGAGCCTGAAAAGGTGTGAAAAATATGAAAAGCTTCAACATCTGTCAAAAATATGAGGAGCATGAAACAGTCTGAAAAATAGGAGGCGCATGAAGCGGTGTTCAAAAACATGACGAGCCTGAAAAGGTGTGAAAAATATGAAGAGCTTCAAAAGGTGTCAAATTTATGAGGAGAATGAAACAGTCTGAAAAATAGGAGGAGCATGAAGCTGTGTTGAAAACATGAAGAGCCTGAAAAGGTGTGAAAAATAAGAAGAGCTTCTAAAGGTGTCAAAAATATGAGGATCATGAAACGGTCTGAAAAATAGGAGCAGCATGAGGCTGTGTTGAAAACCATGAAGAGCCTGAAAAGGTGTGAAAAATATGAGGAACTTCAAAAGGCGTGAAATACATGAGGAGCATGTAACGGGCTGAAAAATAGGAGAACCATGAAGTGGTGTGCAAAAACATGAAGAGCCTGAAAAGGTGTGAAAAATATGAAGAACTTCAAAAGGTGTGAAATACATGAGGAACATGAAACTCTCTGAAAAATAGGAGGAGCAAGAAGCAGTGTTCAAAAACATGAAGAGCCTGAAAACTTGTGAAAAATATGAAGAGCTTCAAAAGGTGTGAAACAGATGAGGCGCATGAAACTCTCTGAAAATTAGGAGGAGCAAGAAGCAGTGTTCAAAAACATGAAGAGCCTGAAAACGTGTGAAAAATATGAAGAGCTTTAAAAGGTGTGAAAAATATGAAGAGCTTCAAAAGTTTTGAAATATATGAAGAGCTTCAAAATGTGTCAAAAATATGAGGAGCATGAAACGGTCTGAAAAATAGGAGGAGCATGAAGTGGTGTTCAAAAACATGAAGAGCCTGAAAACGTGTGAAAAATATGAAGAGCTTCAAAGTTGTGAATAATATGAAGAGCTTCAAAAGGTGTCAAAAATGAGATGAGTATGAAACGGTCTGAAAAATAGCAGGCGCATGAAGCGGTGTTGAAAAACATGAAGCGCCGGAAAAGGTGTGAAAAATATGAAGAGCTTCAAAATGTGTCAAAAATATGAAGAGCATGAAACAGTCTGAAAAATAATATGAGCATGAAGTTGTTGTTGAAAACATGAAGAGATTGAAATGTTGTGAAAAATATGAAGAGCTTCAAAAGGTGTCAAATATATGAGGAGGATGAAATGGTCTGAAAAATAGGAGGATCATGAAGCGGTGTTGACAAACATGAAGAGCCTGAAAAGGTGTGAAAAATATGAAGAGATTCAAAAGGTGTCAAACATATGAGGAGCATGAAACAGTCTGAAAAATAGTAGGAGCATGAAACGGTTTTGAAAAAGATGAAAAGCGTGAAAAGGTGTGAAAAATATTAAGAGCTTCAAAAGGTGTCAAAAATATGAGGAGCATGAAACGGTCTGAAAAATAGGAGGAGCATGAAGCTGTCGTCAAAAACATGAAGAGCCTGAAAAGGTGTAAAAATATGAAGAGCTTCAAAAGATGTGAAAAATATGAGGAGCATGAAACGGTCTGAAAAATAGAAGCAGCATGAAACGGTGATGAAAAACATGAAGAGCCTGAAAAGTTGTGAATAATATGAAGAGCTTCAAAAGGTGTCAAATATATGAGGAGCATGAAACGGTCTGAAAAATAGGAGGATCACGAAGTGGTGTTGAAAAATAAGAAGAGCCTGAAAAGGTGTGAAAAATACGAAGAGCTTCAAAAGGTGTCAAAAATATGAGGAGCATGAAACGTTCTGAAAAATAATATGAGCATGAAACGGTCTTGACAAACATGAAGAGCCTGAAAAGGTGTGAAAAATATGAAGAGCTTATTAAGGTGTCAAACATATGAGGAGCATGAAACACTCTGAAATACAGGATGAGCATGAAACGGTTTTGAAAAAGATGAAGAGCAGGAAAAGGTGTGAAAAATATGAAGAGCTTAAAAAGGTGTCAAATATATGAGGAGCATGAAACGGTGTGAAAAATAGGAGGAGCCTGAAGCGGTGTTCAAAAACATGAAGAGCCTTAAAAGGTGTGAAAAATATGAAGAGCTTCAAAACGTGTCAAAAATATGAGGAGCATGAAACGATCTGAAAAATAGAAGCAGCCTGAAGCGGTGTTGAAAAACATGAAGAGCCTGAAAACGTGTGAAGAATATGAAGAGTTTCAAAAGGTGTGAAAAATATTTAGAGCTTCAAAAGGTGTCAAAAATTAGATGAACATGAAACGGTCTGAAAAAAAGGAGGATCATGAAAATGTGTTGAAAAAAATAAAGACCCTGAAAAGGTGTGAAAAATATGAAAAGCTTCAAAAGGTGTCAAAAATATGAGGAGCATGAAACGGTATGAAAAATAGGAGGAGCATGAAGCGGTGTTCAAAAACATGAAGAGACTGAAAACGTGTGAAAAATATGAAGAGCTTCAAAAGTTGTCAAAAATATGAGGAGCATGAAACGGTCTGAAAAATAGGAGGAGCATGAAGCGGTGTTCAAAAACATGAAGAGCCTGAAATGTTGTGAAAAATATGAAAAGCTTCAAAAGTTGTCAAAAATGAGATGAGCTTGAAACGGTCTGAAAAATAGGAAGAGCATGAAGCGGTGTTGAAACACATGAAGAGCTGAAAACGTGTGAAAAATATGAAGAGCTTCAAAAGGTGTCAAAAATATGAGGAGCAAAAAACGGTCTGCAAACAAGGAGAAGCATGAATCGTGTTCAAATACATGAAAAGCCTGAAAAGGTGTGAAAAATATGAAGAGCTTCAAAAGGTGTTAAAAATATGAAGAGCTTCAAAAGGTGTGAAAAATATGAGGAGCATGAAACGGTCTGAAAAATAGGAGGATCATGAAGCGGTGTTCAGAAACATGAAGAGCCTGAAAACTGTGAAAAATATGAAGAGCTTCAAAAAGTGTGAAAAATATGAAGAGCTTCAAAAGGTGTGAAAAATATGAGGAGCATGAAACGGTCTGAAAAATAGGAGGAGCATGAAACAGTGTGGAAAAAATGAAGAGCATGAATAGGTGTGAAAATTATGAAGAGCTTTAAAAGGTTTGAAAAATATGACGAGCATGAAATGGTCTGAAAAATTGGAGAGCATGAAGCGGTGTTGAAATATATGAAGAGCCTCTAAAGGTTTGAAAAATAGAAGAGCTTCAAAAAGTGACAAAAATATGAGGAGCATGAAACAGTCTGAAAAATAGGAGGAGCATGAAACGGTGTTGAAAAACATGAAGAGCATGAAATGGTGTGAAAAAAATGAAGAGCTTCAAAATGTGTTTAAAATATGAGGAGCATGAAAAGGTCTGATAAACAGGAGCGTGAAGCGGTCTTCAAAAACATGAAGGGTCTGAAAAGGTGTGAAAAATATAAAGAACTTCAAAAGGTATCAAAAATATGAAGAGAATGAAACGGTCTGAAAAATAGGAGAATCATGAAGCGGTGTTCAAAAAAAAGAAGATCCTGAAAAGGTGTGAAATATTTGAACAACTTCAAAAGGTGTGAAATACATGAGGAGCATGAAACTCTCTGAAAAATAGGAGGAGCATGAAGCGGTGTTCAAAAACATGAAGAGCCTAAAAGTTTTGAAATATATGAAAAGCTTCAAAAGGTGTAAAAAATGAGATGAGCATGAAACGGTCTGAAAAATAAGAGGATCATGAAACGGTTTTGAAAAACATGAAGAGCCTGAAAAGGTGTGAAAAATATGAAGAGCTTCAAAAGATGTCAAAAATATGAGGAGCATGAAACGGTCTGGAAAATAGGAGGAGCATGAAGCTGTGTTCAAAAACATGAAGAACCTGAAAAGGTGTGGAAAATATGAAGAGCTTAAAAAGGTGTGAAAAATATGAGGAGCATGAAACGGTCTGAAAAAAAAGGAGGAGCATGAAACGGTGATCAAAAACATGAAGAGCATGAAAAGCTGTGAAAAATATGAAGAGCTTCAAAAGGTGTGAAATACATGAGGAACATGAAACGGTCTGAAATTTAGGAGAAGCATTAAGTGGTGTGGAAAAACATGAAGAGCCTGAAAAGGTGTGAAAAATATGAAGAGCTTCAAAAGTTGTGAAAAATATGAGGAGCATGAAACCGTCTGAAAAATAGAAGCGGCATGAAATGGTGTTGAAAAATATGAAGAGCCTGAAAAGGTGTAAAAAATATGAAGAGCTTCAAAAGGTGTGAAAAATATGAGGAGCATGTTATGGTTTGAAAAATAGGATTAGCATGAAGAGGTGTTCAAAAACATGCAGAGCCTGAAAAGTTGTGAAAAATATGAAAAGCTTCAAAAGGTGTGAAAAATATGAGGAGCATGAAACTGTCTGAAAAATAGGAGGAGTATGAAGCGGTGTTCAAAACATGAAGAGCCCGAAAAGGTGTGAAAAATATGAAGAGCTCCAAAGGTGTCAAAAATATGAGGAGCATGAAACGGACTGAAAAATCGGAGGAGCATGAAGCGGTGTTGAAAAACATGAAGAGCCTGAAAAGGTGTGAAATACATGAAGAGCTTCAAAATGTCTCAAAAATATGAGGAGTATGAAACGATCTGAAAAATAGGAGGAGCATGAAGGGGTGTTCAAAAAAATGAAGAGACTGAAAAGTTGTGAAAAATATGAAGAGCTTCAAAAATATTAAAAATATGAAGAGCTTCAAAAGGTGTGAAATATATGAAGAGCTTCAAAAGATGCCAAAAATTAGATGAGCATGAAACGGTCTGAAAAATAGGAGGAGAATGAAGTGGTGTTGAAAAACATGAAGAGCCTGTAAAGGTGTGAAATATATGAAGAGGTTCAAAAGTTGTGAAAAATATGAAGAACTTCAAAAGGTGTCAAAAATATGAAGAGCATGAAACGGTCTGAAAAATAGGAGGAGCATGAAGCGGTGTTGAAAAACATGAAAAGTCTGAAAAAGTGTGAAAAATATGAAGAGTTTCAAAAGGTGTGAAAAATATGAAGAGCTTCAAAAGTTGTCAAAAATGAGATGAGCATGAAACGGTCTGAAAAATAGGAGCAGTATGAAGCGGTGTTGAAAATCATGAAGATTTTAAATGGTGTGAAAAACATGAAGACCTTCAAAAGGTGTCAAAAATATGAGGAGCATGAAACAGTCTGAAAAATAGGAGAATCATGTAACGGTATTCAAAAACATGAAGAGCCTGAATAGGTGTGAAATACATGAAGAGCTTCAAAAGGTGTCAAAAATATGAGAAGCTTGAAACGGTTTGAACAATAGGAGGAGCATGAAACTGTGTTGAAAAACATGAAGAGCCTGAAAAGGTGGCAAAAATATGAAGAGCTTCAAAAGATGTGAAAAATAAGAGGAGCATGAAACAGTCTGAAAAATAGGAGGAGCATGAAACGGTGTTCAAAAACATGAAGAGCCTGAAAAGGTGTGAAAAATATGAAGACCTTCAAAAGGTGTCAAAAATATGTGGAGCATGAAACGGTCTGAAAAATAGGCAGAGCCTGAAACTGTGTTGAAAACATGAAAGGCCTGAAAAGTTGTGAAAAATTTGAAGAGCTTCAAAAGGTGTGAAAAATATGAATAGTTTCAAAGGTTTGAAATACATGAGGATCATGAAACGGTTTGAAAAATAGGAGGAGCATGAAGCGGTGTTTAAAAACATGAAGAGCCTGAAAAGGCTTGAAAAATATGAAGAGCTTCAAAAGGTGTGAAATAAATGAGGAGCATGAAACGGTCTGAAAAATAGGAGGAGCATGAAGCGGTGTTGAAAAACATGAAGAGCCAGAAAACGTGTGAAAAATATTAAGAGTTTCAAAAGGTATGAAAAATATGAAGAGCTTTAAAAGGTGTCAAAAAAGAGATGTGCATGAAACCGTCTGAAAAAGAGGGGAAGCATGAAGCAGTGTTGAAAAACATGAAGAGCCTGAAAAGGTGTGAAAAATATGAAGAGCTTCAAAAGGTCTCAAAAATATGAGAAGCATGAAACGGTCTGAAAAATAGGAGGAGCATGAAACCATGTTCAAAAACATGAATAGCCTGAAAAGGTGTGAAAAATATGAAGAGGTTCAAAAGGTGTCAAAAATATGAGGAGCATGAAACGGTCTGAAAAATAGGAGGAGCATGAAACGCTGTTCAAAAACATGAGGAGCCTGAAAACGGGTGAAAAATATGAAGAGCTTCAAAATGTGTGAAAAATATGAATAGCTTCAAAACGTGTCAAAAATATCAGGAGCATAAAGCGGTCTGGAAAATAGGATGAGCATGAAGCGGTGGTGAAAAACATGAAGAGCCTGAAAACGTATGAAAAATATGAAGAGCTTCAAAAGGTGTGAAAAATATGAAGAGCTTCAAAAGTTGTCAAAAACGAGATGAGCCTGAAACGGTCTGAAAAATAGGGGAAGCAAGAAGTGGTGTTGAAAAACATGAAGAGCCTGAAAAGGTGTGAAAAATCTGAAGAGCTTCAAAACGTGTGAAAAATATGAGGAGCATGAAACTGTCTGAAAAAGAGGAGGAGCATGAAGCGGTGTTCAAACACATGAAGAGCCTGAAAAGGTGTGAAAAATATGAAGAGCTTCAAAAGATGTCAAAAATATGAGGAGCATGAAACGGTCTGGAAAATAGGAGGAGCATGAAGCTGTGTTCAAAAACATGAAGAACCTGAAAAGGTGTGGAAAATATGAAGAGCTTAAAAAGGTGTGAAAAATATGAGGAGCATGAAACGGTCTGAAAAAAAAGGAGGAGCATGAAACGGTGATCAAAAACATGAAGAGCATGAAAAGCTGTGAAAAATATGAAGAGCTTCAAAAGGTGTGAAATACATGAGGAACATGAAACGGTCTGAAATTTAGGAGAAGCATTAAGTGGTGTGGAAAAACATGAAGAGCCTGAAAAGGTGTGAAAAATATGAAGAGCTTCAAAAGTTGTGAAAAATATGAGGAGCATGAAACCGTCTGAAAAATAGAAGCGGCATGAAATGGTGTTGAAAAATATGAAGAGCCTGAAAAGGTGTAAAAAATATGAAGAGCTTCAAAAGGTGTGAAAAATATGAGGAGCATGTTATGGTTTGAAAAATAGGATTAGCATGAAGAGGTGTTCAAAAACATGCAGAGCCTGAAAAGTTGTGAAAAATATGAAAAGCTTCAAAAGGTGTGAAAAATATGAGGAGCATGAAACTGTCTGAAAAATAGGAGGAGTATGAAGCGGTGTTCAAAACATGAAGAGCCCGAAAAGGTGTGAAAAATATGAAGAGCTCCAAAGGTGTCAAAAATATGAGGAGCATGAAACGGACTGAAAAATCGGAGGAGCATGAAGCGGTGTTGAAAAACATGAAGAGCCTGAAAAGGTGTGAAAAATAAGAAGAGTTTCAAAAGGTGTCAAAAATATGAATAGCATGAAAAGGTCTGCAAAAAAGGAGCATGAAGTGGTGTTGAAAAACATGAAGAGCCTGAAAATGTGTGAAAAATATGAAAAGTTTCAAAAGGTGTCAAAAATATGAGGAGCATGAAACGGTCTGAAAAATAGGAGGAGCATGAAGTGGTGTTGAAAAACATGAAGAGCCTGAAAAGGTGTAAAAAATATGAAGAGCTTCAAAAGGTGTCAAAAATATGGGGAGCATGAAACGGTCTGAAAAATAGGAGGAGCATGAAACGGTGTTGAAACCCTGAAGCAAATGAAAAGGTGTGAAAAATATGAAGAGTTTCAAAACATGTCAAAAATATGAGGAGCATGAAACGGTGTTCAAAAACATGAAGAGACTGAAAAGTTGTAAAATATGAAGAGCTTCAAAAGGTTTCAAAATTATGGGGTGCATGAAACGGTCTTAAAAATAGGAAGAGCATGAAGCGGTGTTGAAAAATGAAGAGCCTGAAAAGGTGTGAAAAACAGGAAGAGCTTCAAAAGCTGTCAAAAATATGAGGCGCAAGAAACGGTCTCAAAAATAGGAGAGGCAAGAAGCAGTGTTGAAAAACATGAAGAGCCTGAAAAGTTGTGAAATATATGAAGAGCTTCAAAATGTGTTAAATATATGAGGAGCATGAAACAGTCTGAAAAATAGGAGCAGAATGAATCGGTGTTGAAAAACATAAACAGCCTGAAAAGGTGTGAAATATATGAAGACTGCAAAAGGTGTCAAAATATGAGGAGCATGAAACGTTCTGAAAATAAGAGGAGCATGAAACGGTGTTCAAAAATATTAAGAGCCTGAAAAGGTGAGAAAAATATGAAGAGCTTCAGAAGCTGTGAAAAATATGAGGAGCATGAAGCGGTGTTCAAAAACTTGAATACTGAAAAGATGTGAAAAATATGAAGACCTTCAAAAGGTGTCAAAAGATGAGGAGCATGAAACGATCTGAAAATCAGGAGGAGCATGAAGCGGTGTTGAAAAACATGAAGAGGCTGAAAAGGTGTTAAAAATATGAAGAGCTTCAAAAGGTGTGAAAAATATGAGGAGCATGATACGATCTCAAAAATAAGAGGAGCATGAAGTGGTGTTCAAAACATGAAGAGCTTGAAAACTTGTGAAAAATACGAAGAGCTTCAAAAGGTGTCAAAAATATGAGGAGCATGAAACGGTCTGAAAAATAGGAGGAGCGAGAAGCGGTGTTCAAAAACATGAAGAACCTGAAAAGATGTCAAAAATATGAAGAGGTTCAAATGGTATCAAAAATATGAGGGTCATGAAACGGTCTGAAAAATAGGAGGAGCATGAGGCACTGTTGAAAAATATGAAGAGCCTGAAAAGGTGTGAAAAATATAAAGAGTTTCAAAACGAGTCAAAAATATGAGGAGCATGAAACGGTCTGAAAAATAGGAGGAGCATGAAGTGGTGTTGGAAAACATGAAGAGCCTGAAAAGGTGTGAAAAATATGAAGAGCTTCAAAAGGTGTGAAAAGTATGAAGAGCTTCAAAAGGTGTCAAAAATATGAGTAGCATGAAACGGTCTGAAAAATAGGAGAAGCATGAAACCATGTTCAAAAACATGAAGAGCCTGAAAATGTGTGAAAAATATGAAGAGCTTCAAAAAGTGTCAGAAATATGAAGAGCAAGGAACGGTCTGAAAAATAGGGGGAGTATGAAGCAGTGTTCAAAAACATGAAGAGCCCGAAAAGGTGTGAAAAATATGAAGAGCTTCAAAAGGTGTCAAAATTATGAGGAGCATGAAACGGTCTGAAACATAGGAGAAGCATGAAACCGTGTTCAACAACATGAAGAGCCTGAAAAGGTGTGAAAAATATGAAGAGCTTCAAAAGGTGTCAAAAATATGAGGAGCATGAAACGGTCTGAAACATAGGAGAAGCACGAAACCGTGTTCAAAAACATGAAGAGCCTGAAAAGGTGTGAAAAATATGAAGAGCTTCAAAAGGTGTCAAAAATATGAGAAGCTTGAAACGGTTTGAAAAATAGGAGGAGCATGAAACTGTGTTGAAAAACATTAAGAGCCTGAAAAGGTGTGAAAAATATGAAGAGCTTCAAAAGGTGTGAAAAATAAGAGGAGCATGAAACAGTCTGAAAAATAGGAGGAGCATGAAACGGTGTTCAAAAACATGAAGAGCCTGAAAAGGTGTGAAAAATATGAAGAGCTTCAAAAGGTGTCAAAATATGAGGAGCAGGAAACGTTCTGAAAAATTGGAGGAGCATGAAACGGTGTTGAAAAACATGAAGAGGCTGAAAAGGTGTGAAAAATATGAAGAGTTTCAAAAGGTGTGAAAAATATGAAGAGCTTCAAGAGGTGTCAAAAATATGAGGAGCATGAAACGGTCTGAAACATAGGAGAAGCATGAAACCGTGTTCAACAACATGAAGAGCCTGAAAAGGTGTGAAAAATATGAAGAGCTTCAAAAGGTGTCAAAAATATGCGGAGCATGAAACGGTCTGAAAAATAGGAGCAGTATGAAGCGGTGTTGAAAATCATGAAGATTTTAAATGGTGTGAAAAACATGAAGACCTTCAAAAGGTGTCAAAAATATGAGGAGCATGAAACAGTCTGAAAAATAGGAGAATCATGTAACGGTATTCAAAAACATGAAGAGCCTGAATAGGTGTGAAATACATGAAGAGCTTCAAAAGGTGTCAAAAATATGAGAAGCTTGAAACGGTTTGAACAATAGGAGGAGCATGAAACTGTGTTGAAAAACATGAAGAGCCTGAAAAGGTGGCAAAAATATGAAGAGCTTCAAAAGATGTGAAAAATAAGAGGAGCATGAAACAGTCTGAAAAATAGGAGGAGCATGAAACGGTGTTCAAAAACATGAAGAGCCTGAAAAGGTGTGAAAAATATGAAGACCTTCAAAAGGTGTCAAAAATATGTGGAGCATGAAACGGTCTGAAAAATAGGCAGAGCCTGAAACTGTGTTGAAAACATGAAAGGCCTGAAAAGTTGTGAAAAATTTGAAGAGCTTCAAAAGGTGTGAAAAATATGAATAGTTTCAAAGGTTTGAAATACATGAGGATCATGAAACGGTTTGAAAAATAGGAGGAGCATGAAGCGGTGTTCAAAAACATGAAGAGCCTGAAAAGGCTTGAAAAATATGAAGAGCTTCAAAAGGTGTGAAATAAATGAGGAGCATGAAACGGTCTGAAAAATAGGAGGAGCATGAAGCGGTGTTGAAAAACATGAAGAGCCAGAAAACGTGTGAAAAATATTAAGAGTTTCAAAAGGTATGAAAAATATGAAGAGCTTTAAAAGGTGTCAAAAAAGAGATGTGCATGAAACCGTCTGAAAAAGAGGGGAAGCATGAAGCAGTGTTGAAAAACATGAAGAGCCTGAAAAGGTGTGAAAAATATGAAGAGCTTCAAAAGGTCTCAAAAATATGAGAAGCATGAAACGGTCTGAAAAATAGGAGGAGCATGAAACCATGTTCAAAAACATGAATAGCCTGAAAAGGTGTGAAAAATATGAAGAGGTTCAAAAGGTGTCAAAAATATGAGGAGCATGAAACGGTCTGAAAAATAGGAGGAGCATGAAACGCTGTTCAAAAACATGAGGAGCCTGAAAACGGGTGAAAAATATGAAGAGCTTCAAAATGTGTGAAAAATATGAATAGCTTCAAAACGTGTCAAAAATATCAGGAGCATAAAGCGGTCTGGAAAATAGGATGAGCATGAAGCGGTGGTGAAAAACATGAAGAGCCTGAAAACGTATGAAAAATATGAAGAGCTTCAAAAGGTGTGAAAAATATGAAGAGCTTCAAAAGTTGTCAAAAACGAGATGAGCCTGAAACGGTCTGAAAAATAGGGGAAGCAAGAAGTGGTGTTGAAAAACATGAAGAGCCTGAAAAGGTGTGAAAAATCTGAAGAGCTTCAAAACGTGTGAAAAATATGAGGAGCATGAAACTGTCTGAAAAAGAGGAGGAGCATGAAGCGGTGTTCAAACACATGAAGAGCCTGAAAAGGTGTGAAAAATATGAAGAGCTTCAAAAGATGTCAAAAATATGAGGAGCATGAAACGGTCTGGAAAATAGGAGGAGCATGAAGCTGTGTTCAAAAACATGAAGAACCTGAAAAGGTGTGGAAAATATGAAGAGCTTAAAAAGGTGTGAAAAATATGAGGAGCATGAAACGGTCTGAAAAAAAAGGAGGAGCATGAAACGGTGATCAAAAACATGAAGAGCATGAAAAGCTGTGAAAAATATGAAGAGCTTCAAAAGGTGTGAAATACATGAGGAACATGAAACGGTCTGAAATTTAGGAGAAGCATTAAGTGGTGTGGAAAAACATGAAGAGCCTGAAAAGGTGTGAAAAATATGAAGAGCTTCAAAAGTTGTGAAAAATATGAGGAGCATGAAACCGTCTGAAAAATAGAAGCGGCATGAAATGGTGTTGAAAAATATGAAGAGCCTGAAAAGGTGTAAAAAATATGAAGAGCTTCAAAAGGTGTGAAAAATATGAGGAGCATGTTATGGTTTGAAAAATAGGATTAGCATGAAGAGGTGTTCAAAAACATGCAGAGCCTGAAAAGTTGTGAAAAATATGAAAAGCTTCAAAAGGTGTGAAAAATATGAGGAGCATGAAACTGTCTGAAAAATAGGAGGAGTATGAAGCGGTGTTCAAAACATGAAGAGCCCGAAAAGGTGTGAAAAATATGAAGAGCTCCAAAGGTGTCAAAAATATGAGGAGCATGAAACGGACTGAAAAATCGGAGGAGCATGAAGCGGTGTTGAAAAACATGAAGAGCCTGAAAAGGTGTGAAAAATAAGAAGAGTTTCAAAAGGTGTCAAAAATATGAATAGCATGAAAAGGTCTGCAAAAAAGGAGCATGAAGTGGTGTTGAAAAACATGAAGAGCCTGAAAATGTGTGAAAAATATGAAAAGTTTCAAAAGGTGTCAAAAATATGAGGAGCATGAAACGGTCTGAAAAATAGGAGGAGCATGAAGTGGTGTTGAAAAACATGAAGAGCCTGAAAAGGTGTAAAAAATATGAAGAGCTTCAAAAGGTGTCAAAAATATGGGGAGCATGAAACGGTCTGAAAAATAGGAGGAGCATGAAACGGTGTTGAAACCCTGAAGCAAATGAAAAGGTGTGAAAAATATGAAGAGTTTCAAAACATGTCAAAAATATGAGGAGCATGAAACGGTGTTCAAAAACATGAAGAGACTGAAAAGTTGTAAAATATGAAGAGCTTCAAAAGGTTTCAAAATTATGGGGTGCATGAAACGGTCTTAAAAATAGGAAGAGCATGAAGCGGTGTTGAAAAATGAAGAGCCTGAAAAGGTGTGAAAAACAGGAAGAGCTTCAAAAGCTGTCAAAAATATGAGGCGCAAGAAACGGTCTCAAAAATAGGAGAGGCAAGAAGCAGTGTTGAAAAACATGAAGAGCCTGAAAAGTTGTGAAATATATGAAGAGCTTCAAAATGTGTTAAATATATGAGGAGCATGAAACAGTCTGAAAAATAGGAGCAGAATGAATCGGTGTTGAAAAACATAAACAGCCTGAAAAGGTGTGAAATATATGAAGACTGCAAAAGGTGTCAAAATATGAGGAGCATGAAACGTTCTGAAAATAAGAGGAGCATGAAACGGTGTTCAAAAATATTAAGAGCCTGAAAAGGTGAGAAAAATATGAAGAGCTTCAGAAGCTGTGAAAAATATGAGGAGCATGAAGCGGTGTTCAAAAACTTGAATACTGAAAAGATGTGAAAAATATGAAGACCTTCAAAAGGTGTCAAAAGATGAGGAGCATGAAACGATCTGAAAATCAGGAGGAGCATGAAGCGGTGTTGAAAAACATGAAGAGGCTGAAAAGGTGTTAAAAATATGAAGAGCTTCAAAAGGTGTGAAAAATATGAGGAGCATGATACGATCTCAAAAATAAGAGGAGCATGAAGTGGTGTTCAAAACATGAAGAGCTTGAAAACTTGTGAAAAATACGAAGAGCTTCAAAAGGTGTCAAAAATATGAGGAGCATGAAACGGTCTGAAAAATAGGAGGAGCGAGAAGCGGTGTTCAAAAACATGAAGAACCTGAAAAGATGTCAAAAATATGAAGAGGTTCAAATGGTATCAAAAATATGAGGGTCATGAAACGGTCTGAAAAATAGGAGGAGCATGAGGCACTGTTGAAAAATATGAAGAGCCTGAAAAGGTGTGAAAAATATAAAGAGTTTCAAAACGAGTCAAAAATATGAGGAGCATGAAACGGTCTGAAAAATAGGAGGAGCATGAAGTGGTGTTGGAAAACATGAAGAGCCTGAAAAGGTGTGAAAAATATGAAGAGCTTCAAAAGGTGTGAAAAGTATGAAGAGCTTCAAAAGGTGTCAAAAATATGAGTAGCATGAAACGGTCTGAAAAATAGGAGAAGCATGAAACCATGTTCAAAAACATGAAGAGCCTGAAAATGTGTGAAAAATATGAAGAGCTTCAAAAAGTGACAGAAATATGAAGAGCAAGGAACGGTCTGAAAAATAGGGGGAGTATGAAGCAGTGTTCAAAAACATGAAGAGCCCGAAAAGGTGTGAAAAATATGAAGAGCTTCAAAAGGTGTTAAAATTATGAGGAGCATGAAACGGTCTGAAACATAGGAGAAGCATGAAACCGTGTTCAACAACATGAAGAGCCTGAAAAGGTGTGAAAAATATGAAGAGCTTCAAAAGGTGTCAAAAATATGAGGAGCATGAAACGGTCTGAAACATAGGAGAAGCACGAAACCGTGTTCAAAAACATGAAGAGCCTGAAAAGGTGTGAAAAATATGAAGAGCTTCAAAAGGTGTCAAAAATATGAGAAGCTTGAAACGGTTTGAAAAATAGGAGGAGCATGAAACTGTGTTGAAAAACATTAAGAGCCTGAAAAGGTGTGAAAAATATGAAGAGCTTCAAAAGGTGTGAAAAATAAGAGGAGCATGAAACAGTCTGAAAAATAGGAGGAGCATGAAACGGTGTTCAAAAACATGAAGAGCCTGAAAAGGTGTGAAAAATATGAAGAGCTTCAAAAGGTGTCAAAATATGAGGAGCAGGAAACGTTCTGAAAAATTGGAGGAGCATGAAACGGTGTTGAAAAACATGAAGAGGCTGAAAAGGTGTGAAAAATATGAAGAGTTTCAAAAGGTGTGAAAAATATGAAGAGCTTCAAGAGGTGTCAAAAATATGAGGAGCATGAAACGGTCTGAAACATAGGAGAAGCATGAAACCGTGTTCAACAACATGAAGAGCCTGAAAAGGTGTGAAAAATATGAAGAGCTTCAAAAGGTGTCAAAAATATGCGGAGCATGAAACGGTCTGAAAAATAGGAGCAGTATGAAGCGGTGTTGAAAATCATGAAGATTTTAAATGGTGTGAAAAACATGAAGACCTTCAAAAGGTGTCAAAAATATGAGGAGCATGAAACAGTCTGAAAAATAGGAGAATCATGTAACGGTATTCAAAAACATGAAGAGCCTGAATAGGTGTGAAATACATGAAGAGCTTCAAAAGGTGTCAAAAATATGAGAAGCTTGAAACGGTTTGAACAATAGGAGGAGCATGAAACTGTGTTGAAAAACATGAAGAGCCTGAAAAGGTGGCAAAAATATGAAGAGCTTCAAAAGATGTGAAAAATAAGAGGAGCATGAAACAGTCTGAAAAATAGGAGGAGCATGAAACGGTGTTCAAAAACATGAAGAGCCTGAAAAGGTGTGAAAAATATGAAGACCTTCAAAAGGTGTCAAAAATATGTGGAGCATGAAACGGTCTGAAAAATAGGCAGAGCCTGAAACTGTGTTGAAAACATGAAAGGCCTGAAAAGTTGTGAAAAATTTGAAGAGCTTCAAAAGGTGTGAAAAATATGAATAGTTTCAAAGGTTTGAAATACATGAGGATCATGAAACGGTTTGAAAAATAGGAGGAGCATGAAGCGGTGTTCAAAAACATGAAGAGCCTGAAAAGGCTTGAAAAATATGAAGAGCTTCAAAAGGTGTCAAAATATGAGGAGCAGGAAACGTTCTGAAAAATTGGAGGAGCATGAAACGGTGTTGAAAAACATGAAGAGGCTGAAAAGGTGTGAAAAATATGAAGAGTTTCAAAAGGTGTGAAAAATATGAAGAGCTTCAAGAGGTGTCAAAAATATGAGGAGCATGAAACGGTCTGAAACATAGGAGAAGCATGAAACCGTGTTCAACAACATGAAGAGCCTGAAAAGGTGTGAAAAATATGAAGAGCTTCAAAAGGTGTCAAAAATATGCGGAGCATGAAACGGTCTGAAAAATAGGAGCAGTATGAAGCGGTGTTGAAAATCATGAAGATTTTAAATGGTGTGAAAAACATGAAGACCTTCAAAAGGTGTCAAAAATATGAGGAGCATGAAACAGTCTGAAAAATAGGAGAATCATGTAACGGTATTCAAAAACATGAAGAGCCTGAATAGGTGTGAAATACATGAAGAGCTTCAAAAGGTGTCAAAAATATGAGAAGCTTGAAACGGTTTGAACAATAGGAGGAGCATGAAACTGTGTTGAAAAACATGAAGAGCCTGAAAAGGTGGCAAAAATATGAAGAGCTTCAAAAGATGTGAAAAATAAGAGGAGCATGAAACAGTCTGAAAAATAGGAGGAGCATGAAACGGTGTTCAAAAACATGAAGAGCCTGAAAAGGTGTGAAAAATATGAAGACCTTCAAAAGGTGTCAAAAATATGTGGAGCATGAAACGGTCTGAAAAATAGGCAGAGCCTGAAACTGTGTTGAAAACATGAAAGGCCTGAAAAGTTGTGAAAAATTTGAAGAGCTTCAAAAGGTGTGAAAAATATGAATAGTTTCAAAGGTTTGAAATACATGAGGATCATGAAACGGTTTGAAAAATAGGAGGAGCATGAAGCGGTGTTCAAAAACATGAAGAGCCTGAAAAGGCTTGAAAAATATGAAGAGCTTCAAAAGGTGTGAAATAAATGAGGAGCATGAAACGGTCTGAAAAATAGGAGGAGCATGAAGCGGTGTTGAAAAACATGAAGAGCCAGAAAACGTGTGAAAAATATTAAGAGTTTCAAAAGGTATGAAAAATATGAAGAGCTTTAAAAGGTGTCAAAAAAGAGATGTGCATGAAACCGTCTGAAAAAGAGGGGAAGCATGAAGCAGTGTTGAAAAACATGAAGAGCCTGAAAAGGTGTGAAAAATATGAAGAGCTTCAAAAGGTCTCAAAAATATGAGAAGCATGAAACGGTCTGAAAAATAGGAGGAGCATGAAACCGTGTTCAAAAACATGAATAGCCTGAAAAGGTGTGAAAAATATGAAGAGGTTCAAAAGGTGTCAAAAATATGAGGAGCATGAAACGGTCTGAAAAATAGGAGGAGCATGAAACGCTGTTCAAAAACATGAGGAGCCTGAAAACGGGTGAAAAATATGAAGAGCTTCAAAATGTGTGAAAAATATGAATAGCTTCAAAACGTGTCAAAAATATCAGGAGCATAAAGCGGTCTGGAAAATAGGATGAGCATGAAGCGGTGGTGAAAAACATGAAGAGCCTGAAAACGTATGAAAAATATGAAGAGCTTCAAAAGGTGTGAAAAATATGAAGAGCTTCAAAAGTTGTCAAAAACGAGATGAGCCTGAAACGGTCTGAAAAATAGGGGAAGCAAGAAGTGGTGTTGAAAAACATGAAGAGCCTGAAAAGGTGTGAAAAATCTGAAGAGCTTCAAAACGTGTGAAAAATATGAGGAGCATGAAACTGTCTGAAAAAGAGGAGGAGCATGAAGCGGTGTTCAAACACATGAAGAGCCTGAAAAGGTGTGAAAAATATGAAGAGCTTCAAAAGGGGTGAAATACAAGTGGAGCATGAAACGGTCTGAAAAATAGGAGGAGCATGAAACGGTGTTCAAAAATATGAAGAGCTGAAAAGGTGTGAAAAATATGAAGAGCTTCAAAAGGTGTCAGAAATATGAGGAGCATGAAACGGTCTAAAAAATAGGAGGAGCAAGAAGCGGTGTTCAGAATAATGAAGAGCCTGAAAAAGTGTGAAAAATATGAAGAGCTTCAAAAGTTGTCAAATACATGAGGAGCATTATACGGTCTGAAAAATAGGAGGAGCATGAAGCAGTGTTCAAAAACATGAAGAGTCCGAAAGGGTGTGAAAAAATATGAAGAGATTCAAAACGTGTGAAAAGTAGGAGGAGCATGAAGCGTTGTTCAAAAACATGAAGAGCCTGAAAAGGTGTGAAAAATATGAAGAGCTTCCAAAAGTGTGAAATACATGAGGAGCATGAAACGGTCTGAAAAATAGGAGAAGCATGAAGCGGTGGTGAAAAACATGAAGAGCCTGAAAACGTGTGAAAAATATGAAGAGCTTCAAAAGGTGTGAAAAATATGAAGAGCTTCAAAAGTTGTCAAAAACGAGATGAGCCTGAAACGGTCTGAAAAATAGGGGAAGCAAGAAGTGGTGTTGAAAAACATGAAGAGCCTGAAAAGGTGTGAAAAATCTGAAGAGCTTCAAAACGTGTGAAAAATATGAGGAGCATGAAACTGTCTGAAAAAGAGGAGGAGCATGAAGCGGTGTTCAAACACATGAAGAGCCTGAAAAGGTGAGAAAAATATGAAGAGCTTCAAAAGGTGTGAAAAATATGAGGAGCATGATACAGTAGACAAAATAGGAGGAGCATGAGGCGGAGTTCAAAAACATGAAGAGGCTGAAAAGGTGTGAAAATTATGCACAGCTTCAAAAGGTGTGAAATACATGAGGAGCATGAAACGGTCTGAAAAATAGGAGGAGCATGAAGTGGGGTAGCAAAACATGAAGAGCCTGAAAACGTGTGAAAAATAAGAAGAGCTTCTAAAGGTGTCAAATATGAGATGAGCATGAAACAGTCTGAAAAATAGGAGGAGCATGAAGTGTTGTTAAAAAACATGAAGAGCCTGAAAAGTGTGAAAAATATGAAGAATTTCAAAAGGTGTCAAAAATATGAGGGGCAAGAAACGGTCTGAAAAATACGAAGAGCATGAAGCTGTGTTCAAAATCATGAAGAGCCTGAAAAGGTGTGAAAAATAAGAAGAGCTTCAAAAGGTGTGAAAAATATGAGGAGCGTGAAACGGTCTGAAAAATAGAAGCAGCATGAAATGATGTTCAAAAACACGAAGAGCCTGAAAAGGTGTGAAAAATATGAAAGCTTCAAAAGGTGTCAAAAATATGAGGAGAATGAGACGGTCTGAAAAATAGGAGGAGCATGAAGTGGTGTTCAAAAACATGAAGACCCTGAAAAGGTGTGAAAAATATGAAGAGCTTCAAATGGTGTGAAAAATATGAGGAGCATGAAATGGTCTGAAAAATAGAAGCAGCATGAAATGGTGTTCAAAAACATGAAGACCCTGAAAAGGTGTGAAAATTATGAAGAGCTTCAAAAAGTGTCAAAAATATGAGGAGTATGAAACGGTCTGCAAAAAAGGACGAGCATGAAACGGTTTTTTAAAAGATGAAAAGCATGAAAAGGTGTGAAAAATATGAAGAGCTTCAAAATGTGTAAAAAATTTGAGGAGCGTGAAACGGTCTGGAAACTAGGAGGAACATGAAGCGGTGTTCAAAAACATGAAGAGCCTGAAAAGGTGTGAAAAATATGAAGAAATTTAAAAGGTGTGAAAAATATGAGGTGCATGAAACGGTCTGAAAAATAGGAGGAGCCTGAAGGTGTGTTGAAAAACATGAAGAGCCTGAAAAGGCGTGAAAAATATGAAGAGCTTCAAAATGTGTCAATTATATGAGGTGCATGAAACAGTCTGAAAAATATGAGGAGCATAAAACTGTGTTGAAAAACATGAAGAGCCTGAAAAGGTGTGAAATATATGAAGAGCTTCAAAGGTGTCAAAAAGATGAGGAGAAGGAAACTGTCTGAAAAATAGGAGGAGCATGAAGCGGTGGTCAAAAACATGAAGAGCCTGAAAAGGTGTGAAAAATATGAAGAGCTTCAAAAGGTGTGAAAAATATGAGGAGCAGGAAACGGTCTGAAAAATAGGAGGAGCATGAAGCGGTCTTGAAAAACATGAACAGCCTGAAAAGGTGTGAAAGTATGAAGAGCTTCAAAAGGTGTCAAAAATATGAGGAGCATGAAACGGTCTGAAAAGTAGGAGGATCATGAAGCAGTGTTCAAAAACATGAAGAGCCTGAAAAGGTGTGAAACATATGAAGAGCTTCAGAAGGTGTCAAAAATATGAAAAGCATGAAACGACTGAAAAATAGGAGGAGCATGAAGCGCTGTTTAAAAACATGAAGAGCCTGAAAAGGTGTGAAAATTATGAAGAGCTTCAAAAGGTTTCAAAAATATGAGGAGCATGAATCGGTCTACAAAATAGGAGGAGCATGAAGCGGTGTTCAACACTATGAAGAGCATGAAAAGGTGTGAAAAATATGAAGAGCTTCAAAATGTGTCAAAAATATGAGGATCGTAAAACGATGTGAAAAATAGGAGGAGCAAGAAGCGGTGTTGTTAACATGAAGACCCTGAAAAGGTTTGAAAAATATGAAGAGCTTCAAGGGTTTCAAAAATATGAGGAGCATAAAACGGGCTGAAAATTAGGAGGAGCATGAAGCGGTGTTGAAAAACATGAAGAGCCTGAAAAGGTGTGAAAAACATGAAGAGCTTCTAAAGGTGTCAAAAATATGTGGAGCATGAAACGGTCTGGAAAATATAGGAGCATGAAGCGGTGTTCAAAAACATGAAGAGCCTGAAAAGGTGTGAAAAATATGAAGAGCTTCAAAAGGTGTGAAATACATGAGGAGCATGAAACTGTCTGAAAAATAGGAGGATCATGAAGCGGTGTTGAAAAACATTAGGAGCGTGAAAAGGTGTGAAAAATATGAAGAGCTTCAAAAGGTGTCAAATACATGAGGTGCATGAAACAGCTTGAAAAATAGGATGAGCAAGAAACGGTTTTGAAAAGGTGAAGCGCCTGAAAAGGTGTGAAACATATGAAGAGCTTCAAAAGGTGTCAAAAATATGAGAAGCATGAAACGACTGAAAAATAGGAGGAGTATGAAGCGCTTTTAAAAACATGAAGAGCCTGAAAAGGTGTGAAATAATGAAGAGCTTCAAAACGTGTTAAATATGAGGAGCATGAAACGGTCTGAAAAATAGGAGGAGCATGAACCTGTGTTCAAAAACATGAAGAGCCTGAAAAGGTGTGAAAAATATGAAGAGCTTCAAAAGGTGTCAAAAATATGAGGAGCATGAAACAGTCTGAAAAATAGGAGGAGCATGAAACGTTGTACAAAAACATGAAGAGCCTGAAAATGTGTGAAAAATATGAAGAGCTTCAAAAGACGTGAAATACATGAGGTGCATTAAATGGTCTGAAAAATAGGAGGAGCATGAAGCGTTGTTGAAAAACTTGAAGAGCTTGAAAAGGTGTGAAAAATATGAAGAGCATCAAAAGATGTCAAAAATATGAGGAGCATGAAACAGTCTGAAAAATAGGAGGAGCATGATGCATTGTTGTAAAACATGAAGAGCCTGAAAAGGTGTGAAAAATATGAAGAGCTTCAAAAGGTGTGAAAAATATGAAGAGCTTCAAAAGGTGTGAAAAATATGAAGACCTTCAAAAGTTGTGAAAAATATGAAGAGCTTCAAAAGGTGTCAAAAATATGAGAAGCATGAAACGGTCTGAAAAATAGGAGGAGCATGATACGGTGTTCAAAAATATGAAGAGCCTGAAAAGCTGTGAAAAATATGAAGAGCTTCAAAACGTGTCAAAAATATGAGGAGCATGAAACGGTCTGAAAAATAGGAGGAGAATGAAACGGTGTTGAAAAACATGAAGAGCCTGAAAACGTGTCAAATCTATGAAGAGCTTCAAAAGGTGTTAAAAATATGAAGAGCTTCAAAATGTGTGAAATACATGGAGAGCATGAAACGGTCTGAAAAATAGGAGGATCATGAGACGGTGTTGAAAAACATGAAGAGACTGAAAAGGTGTGAAAAATATGAAGAGCTTCAAAAGGTGTGAAAAATATGAGGAGCATGAAACGGTCTGCAAATTAGGAGGAGCATGAAGCGGTGTTGAAAAACATGAAGAGCCTGAAAAGGTGTGAAAAATTAGAAGAGCTTCAAAAGGTGTGAAAACTATGAACAGCATCAACAGGTGTCAAAATTAGGAGGAGCATGAAACGGTCTGCAAATTTGGAGGAGCATGAAGTGGTGTTGAAAACATGAAGAGCATGAAAAGATGTGAAATATATGAAGAGCTTCAAAAGGTTTGAAATACATGAGGAGAATGAAACGGTCTGTAAAATAGCAGAAGCATGAAGCGGTGTTCAAAAACATGAAGAGCCTGAAAAGATGTGAAAAATATGAAGAGCTTCAAAATATTTCAAAAATATGAGGGGCATGAACGGTCTAAAAAATAGGAGGAGCATGAAGCTGTGTTCAAAAACATGAAGAGACTGAAAAGTTGTGAAAAACATGAAGAGCTTCAAAACGTGTGAAAAATATGAGGAGCATGAAACAGTCTGAAAAATAGGAGGAGCATGAAGCGATGTTGAAAACATGAAGAGCCTGAAAAGGTTTGAAATATATGAAGAGCTTCAAAAGGTGTCAAAAATGAGATGAGCATGAAACGGTCTGAAAAATAGGAGGAGGATGAAGTGGTGTTGAAAACATGAAGAGCCTGAAGAGCTGTGAAAAATATGAAGAGCTTCAAAAGTTGTCAAAATATGAGGAGCATGAAACAGTCTGAAAAATAGGAGGAGCATGAAGGTGTGCTCCAAAACATGAAGAGCCTGAAAAGGTGTGAAAAATATGAAGAGCTTCAAAAGGTGTCAAAAACATGAGGAGAATGAAATGGTCTCAAAAAAAGGAGGAACATGAAACGGTCTGAAAAATCGGAGGAGCATGAAATGGAGTTGAAAAACATGAGGAGCGTGAAAAGGTGTGAAAAATATGAGGAGCATGAAACGGTCTGAAAAATAGGAGGAGCATGAAGCTCTGTTTAAAAACATGAAGAGCCTGAAAAGGTGTGAAAAATATGAAGAGCTTCCAAAAGTGTCAAAAATATGAGGAGCATGAAACGGTCTGAAAAATATGAATAGCATGAAACGGTCTGAAATATAGGAGGAGCATGGAATGGTGTTGAAAAACATGAAGAGCCTGAAAATGTGTGAAAAATAGGAGGAACTTCAAACGGTGTGAAATACATGACAAGCATGAAACGGTCTGAAAAATAGGAGGAGCATGAAGCTCTGTTTAAAAACATGAAGAGCCTGAAAAGGAGTGAAAAATATGAAGAGCTTCAAAATGTGTGAAAAATATGAGGAGCATGAAACGGTCTGAAAAATAGGGGGAGCATGAAGCGGTGCCCAAAAACATGAAGAGCCGGAAAAGGTGAGAAAAATATGAAGAGCTTCAAAATGTGTGAAAAATATGAGGAGCATGAAATGGTCTGAAAAATAGGAGGAGCATGAAGCGGTGCCCAAAAACATGAAGAGCCGGAAAACGTGTGAAAAATATGAAGAGCTTCAAAAGGTGTCAAAAATATGAGGAGCATGAAACGGTCTGAAAAATAGGAGGAGCATGAAGCGGTGTTGACAAACATGAAGAGCCTGAAAAGGGGTGAAAAATATGAAGAGCTTCAAATGTTGTCAGAAATATGAGGAGCATGAAACGGTCTGAAAAATAGGAGGAGCATGAAGTGGTGTTGAAAAATATGAAGAGCATGAAAATTGTGAAAATATGAAAAGCTTCAAAAGGTGTGAAACATATGAAGAGGTTCAAAAGGTGTCAAAAATATGAGGAGAATGAAACGGTCTGAAAAATAGGAGAAGCATGAAACGGTGTTCAAAAACATGAAGAGCCTAAAAAGTTGTGAAATATATGAAGAGCTTCAAAACATGTCAAAAATATGAGGAGCATGAAACGGTCTGAAAAACAGGAGGAGCATGAAGCGGTGCCCAAAAACATGAAGAGCCTGAAAACGTGTGAAAAATATGAAGAGCTTCAAAAGGTTTCAAAAATAGGACGCGCATGAAATGGTCTGAAAAATAGGGGGAGCATGAAGCATTGTTGAAAAACATGAAGAGCATGAAAAGGTGTGAAAAATATGAAGAGCTTCAAAACGTGTTAAAAATATGAGGAGGATGAACGGTCTGAAAAATAGGAGGATCATTAAACGGTGTTCAAAAAATGAAGAGCCTGAAAAGGTGGGAAAATTTGCAGAGGTTCAAAAGTTGTCAAAAATATGAGGAGCATAATTGGTCTGAAAAATAGGAGGAGGATGGAGCGGTTTTCAAAAATATGAAGAGCCTGAAAAGGTGTGAAAAATATGAAGAGCTTCAAAAGGTATCAAAAATATGAGGAGCATGAAACGGTCTGACAAATAGGAGGAGCATGAAGCGGTGTTCAAAATCATGAAGAGTCTGAAAAGGTGCGAAGAATATGAAGAGCTTCAAAAGGTGTGAAATACATGAGGAGCATGAAACGGTCTGAAAAATAGGATGAGCATGAAGCGGTGTTGAAAAACATTAAGAGCCTGAAAAGGTGTGAAAAATATTAAGAGCTTCAAAAGGTGTCAAAAATGAGATAAACATGAAACGGTGTGAAAAATATGAGGAGCATGAAACGGTGTTCAAAAACATGAAGAGCCTGAAAAGATGTGAAGAATATGAAGAGCTTCAAAAGGTGTGAAATAGTTGATTAGCATGAAACGGTCTGAAAAATAGGAGGAGCATGAAGCGGTGTTGAAAAATATGAAGAGCCTAAAAGGTGTGAAAAATAGGAAGAGCTTCAAAAAGTGTCAAAAATATGAAGAGCATGAATCGGTCTGAAAAATAAGAGGAGCACGAAGTGGTGTTGAAAAACATGAAGAGCCTGAAAAGGTGTGAAATATATGAAGAGCTTCAAAAGGTGTCAAAAGTATGAGGAGCATGAAACGGTCTGAAAAATAGGAGGATCATGAAGTGGTGTTGAAAACCATGAAGAGCCTGAAATGATGTGCAAAATATGAAGAGCTTCAAAAGGTGTCAAAAATATTAGGAGCAGGAAACGGTCTGACAAATAGGAGGAGCATGAAGCGGTGTTGAAAAACATGAAAAGCCTGAAAATGTGTGAAAAATATGAAGAGTTTCAAAATTTGTCAAAAATATGAGGAGCATGATACGGTCTGAAAAAAAGGAGGAGGGTGAAGCGGTGTTCATAAACATGAAGAGCCTGAGAATGTGTGAAAAATATGAAGAGCTTTAAAAGGTTTCAAAAATATGAGGAGCATGAAACGTTCTGAAAATTAGGAGGATCAAGAAACCGTGTTCAAAAACATGAAGAGCCTGAAAAGGTGTGAAAAATATGGAGAGCCTCAAAAAATGTCAAAAATATGAGGAGTATGAAACGGTCTGAAAAATAGCAGGAGCATGAAGCGGTGTTGAAAAACATGAAGAGCCTGAAAATGTGAGAAAAATATGAAGAGCTTCAAAAATGTGAAAAATACGAAGAACTTCAAAAGGTGTGAAAAATATGAGGAGCATGAAACGGTCTGAAAAATAGGTGGAGCATGAAGTCGTGTTGAAAAACATGAAGAGCCTGAAAAGGTGTGTAAATATGAAGAGCTTCAAAAGGTGTGAAAAATATGTAGAGCTTGTAAAGGTGTTAAAAATGAGATTAGCATGAAACGGTCTGAAAAATAGGAGGAGCATGAAGTGGTATTGAAAAACTTGAAGAGTCTGAAAAGGTGTGAAATATATGAAGAGCTTCAAAAAGTGTGAAAAATATGAGGAGCTTCAAAAATTGTTAAAAATATGAGGTGTATGAAACGGTCTGAACAATAGGAGGAGCATGAAGTGGTGTTGAAAAACAAGAAGAACATGAAAAGGTGTGAAAAATATGAAGAGCTTCAAAAAGTGTCAAAAATATGAAGAGCATGAAACCGTCTGAAAAATAGGAAGATCATGAAGTGGTGTTGAAAAACATGAAGAGCCTGAAAAGGTGTGAAAATTATTAAGAGCTTCAAAAGGTGTGAAAAATATGAAGAGCTTCAAAAGCTGTCAAAAACGATGATCATGAAACGGTCTGAAAATTAGGAGGAGCATGTAGTGGTTTTGAAATATATGAAGAGCCTGAAAAGGTGTGAAATATATGAAGAGCTTCAAAAGGAGTGAAAATATGAGCAGCTTCAAAAGCTGTCAAAATGAGATGAGAATGAAACGGTCTGAAAATTAGGAGGAGCATGAAACGGTGTTCAAACAAATGAAGAGCCTGAAAAGGTGTGAAAAATAAGAAGAGCTTCAAAAGTTGTGAAATACATGAGGAGCATGAAACTGTGTGTAAAATAGGAGGAGCATGAAGTGGTGCTCAAAAACATGAAGAGCCTGAAAAGGTGTGAAAAATATGAAGAGCTTCAAAAGGTGTGAAATACATGAGAGGAATGAAACTGTCTGAAAAATAGGAGGAGCATGAAGCGGTTGTGAAAAACATGAAGAGCCTGAAAACGTGTGAAAAATATGAAGAGCTTCAAAAGGTGTGAAAACTATGAAGAGCTTCAAAATGTGTCAAAAATGAGATGAGCATGAAACGGTCTGAAAAATAGGAGGATCATGCAGTGGTGTTGAAAAACATGAAAAGCCTGAAAACGTGTGAAAAATATGAAGAGCTTCAAAAGGTGTGAAAACTATGAAGAGCTTCAAAATGTGTCAAAAATGAGATGAGCATGAAACGGTCTGAAAAATAGGAGGATCATGCAGTGGTGTTGAAAAACATGAAGAGCCTGAAAACGTGTGAAAAATATGAAGAGCTTCAAAAGGTGTGAAAACTATGAAGAGCTTCAAAATGTGTCAAAAATGAGATGAGCATGAAACGGTCTGATAAATAGGAGGATCATGCAGTGGTGTTGAAAAACATGAATAGCCTGAAAAGGTGTGAATAATATGTAGAGCTTCAAAAGGTGTGAAAATACGAAGAGCTTCAAAAGCTGTCAAAATAAGATGATCATGAAACGGTCTGAAAATTAGGAGGAGCATGTAGTGGTTTTGAAATATATGAAGAGCCTGAAAAGGTGTGAAAAATAAGAAGAGCTTCAAAAGTTGTGAAATACATGAGGAGCATGAAACTGTGTGTTAAATAGGAGGAGCATGAAGTGGTGCTCAAAAACATGAAGAGCCTGAAAAGGTGTGAAAAATAAGAAGAGCTTCAAAAGGTGTGAAATACATGAGAGGAATGAAACTGTCTGAAAAATAGGAGGAGCATGAAGCGGTTGTGAAAAACATGAAGAGCCTGAAAAGGTGTGAAAAATATGAAGAGCTTCAAAAGGTATGAAAAATATGAAGAGCTTCAAAAGGTGTCAAAAAAGAGATGAGCATGAAACGGTCTGAAAAATAGGTGGAGCATGAAGTTGTGTTCAAAAAAATGAAGAGCCTGAAATGGTGTGAAATATATGAAGATATCAAAAGGTGTCAAAAATATGAGGAGCATGAAACGGTCTGAAATATATATTAGGAGCATGAACCGGTGTTCAAAAACATGAAGGCCTGAAAAGGTGTGAAAAATATGAGTAGCTTCAAAAGGTGTGAAAAATATGAAGAGCTTCAGATGTGTCAAAAATGAGATGAGCATGAAACTGTCTGAAAAATATGAGGAGATTGAAGTTGTGTTGAAAACATGAAGAGCCTGAAAAGGTGTGAAATATATGAGGAGCTTGAAAAGGTGTCAAAAATATGAGAAGCATGAAACGATCTGAAAAATAGGAGGTGCATGAAGTGATGTTGAAAAACATGAAGGCCTGAAAAGGTGAGAAAAATATGAGGAGCTTCAAAAGGTGTGAAAAATATGAAGAGCTTCAAAATGTGTCAAAAATGAGATGAGCATGAAACGGTCTGAAAAATATGAGGAGATTGAAGTTGTGTTGAAAAACATGAAGAGCATGAAAAGGTGTGAAATATATGAGGAGCTTCAAAAGGTGTCAAAAATATGGCGAGCATGAAACGGTCTGAAATATAGGAGGAGCATGAAGCGTTGTTGAAAATATGAAGAGCCTGATAACATGTGAAAAATATGAGGAGCTTCAAAAGGTGTGAAAAATATGAAGAGCTTCAAAAGATGTTAAAAATGAGATGAGCATGAAACGGTCTGAAAAATAAGAGGAGCAAGAAGTGGAGTTGAAAACCAAGAAGAGCATGAACAGGTGTGAAATATATGAGGAGCTTCAAAATGTGTCAAAAATATGAGGAGCATGAAACGGTCTAAAAAATAGGAGAATCATGCAGCGGTGTTGAAGAACATGAAGAGCTTCAAAAGGTGTGAAATACATGAGGAGCATGAAACGGTCTGAAAAATAGGAGGAGCATGAAGCAGTGTTGAAGAACATGAAGAGCTTCAAAAGGTGTGTAAAATAAGAAGAGCTTCAAAAGGTGTCAAAAAAGAGATGAGTATGAAACGGTCTGAAATATACGAGGAGCATGTAGTGGTGTTGACAAGCATGAAGAGCCTGAAATGGTGTGAAACATATGAAGAGCTTTAAAAGGGGTCAAAAATATGAGGAGCATGAAACAGTATGAAAAATGGTAGGAGCATGAAGCGGTGTTGAAAAACAAGAAGAGGCTGAAAAGGTGTGAAAAATATGAAGAGCTTCAAAAGGTGGGAAAAATACGAAGAGCTTCAAACGGTGTGAAAATTATGAGGAGCAAGAAACGGTCTGAAAAACAGGAGTAGAATGAAGCGGTGTTGAAAAACATGAAGAGGCTGAAAAGGTGTGAAATATATCAAGAGCTTCAAAGGTGTGAAAAATATGAAGAGCTTCTAAACGTGTCAAAATTATGAGGAGCATGAAACGGTCTTAAAAATATGAGGAGCATGAGGTCGTGTTGAAAACCATGAAGAGCCTGAAAAGGCGTGAAATATATGAAGAGCTTCAAAAGGTGTCAAATATATGAGGAGCATGAAATGGTCCGAAAAATAGGAGGATCATGAAACGGTGTTGAAAAACATGAAGAGCCTGAAAAGTTGTGAAAAATATGAAGAGCTTCAAAAGGTGTGAAAAATATGAGGAGCATAAAACGGTCTGAAAAAGAGGAGTAGCATGAAGCGGTGTTCAACAAAATGAAGAGCCTGAAAAGGTGTGAAAAATATGAAGAGCTTCAAAAGTTGTCAAATATATGAGGAGCATCAAACCGTCTGAAAAATGGGAGGCGCATTAAACAGTGATCAAAAATATGAAGAGCCTGAAAAGGTGTGAAAAATATGAAGGGCTTCAAGAAGTGTGAAATACATGAGGAGCATGAAACGGGCTGAAAAATAGGAGAAGCATGAAGTGGTGTCGAAAAACATGAAGAGCCTGAAAAGGTGTGAAAAATATGAAGAGCTTCAAAAGGTTTGAAAAATATGAAGAGCTTGAAAAGTTGTCAAAAATATGAGGAGCATAAATCGGTCTGAAAAATAGGAGGAGCATGAAGCGGTGTTCAAAAACATGAACAGCCTGAAAAGGTGTGAAAAATATGAAGAGCTTCAAAAGGTGTGAAAAATAGGAGGAGCATCAAGCGGTGTTCAAAAACATGAAAAGCCTAAAAAGGTGTGAAAAATATGAAGAGCTTCAAAAGTGTCAAAAATATGAGGAGAATGAAACGGTCTGAAAAATAGGAGGAGCATGAAACAGTGTTCAAAAACATGAAGAGCCTGAAAAGGTGTGAAAAATATGAAGAGGTTCAATGGTGTGAAATACATGAGGATCAAGAAACGGTCTGAAAAATAGGAGGAGCATGAAGCGGTGTTGAAAAACATGAAGAGCCTGAAAAAGTGCAAAAAATATGAAGAGCTTCAAAAGGTGTGAAAAATATGAAGAGCTTCAAAAGGTGTCAAAAATGAGATGAGCATGAAACGGTCTGAAAAATAGGAGGAGCATGAAGCGGTGTTGAAAAACATGAAGAGCCTGAAAAGGTGCGAAAAATATGAAGAGCTTCAAAAGGTGTGAAAAATATGAAGAGCTTGAAAAGGTGTCAAAAATGAGATGAGCATGAAACGGTCTGAAAAATAGGAGGAGCATGAAGTGTTGTTGAAAAACATGAAGAGTCTGAAATGGTGTGAAATATATGAAGAGCTTCAAATGGTGTGAAAAATATGAGGAGCTTCAAAAACTGTCAAAAATGAGATGAGCATGAAACGGTCTGAAAAATAGGAGGAGCATGAAGTGTTGTTGAAAAACATGAAGAGCCTGAAAAGGTGCGAAAAATATGAAGAGCTTCAAAAGGTGTGAAAAATATGAAGAGCTTGAAAAGGTGTCAAAAATGAGATGAGCATGAAACGGTCTGAAAAATAGGAGGAGCATGAAGTGGTGTTCAAAAACATGAAGAGCCTGAAAAGGTGTGAAATACATGAAGAGCTTCAAAAGGTGTCAAAAATATGAGGAGGATGAAACGGTCTAAAAAATAGGAGGATCATGAAGCGGTGTTGAAAAACATGAAGAGCCTGAAAAGGTGTGAAAAATGTGAAGAGCTTCAAAAGGTGTCAAATATATGAGAAGCATGAATAGGTGAAAAATAGGAGGAGCATGAAACGGTGTTCCAAAACATGAAGAGCCTGACAAGTTGTGAAAAATATGAAGAGCTTCAAAACGTGTCAAAATTATGAGGAGCATGAAAAGATCTGAAAAATAGGAGGAGCAAGAAGCGGTTTAGAAAAACATGAAGAGCCTGAAAACGTGTGAAAAATATGAAGAGCTTCAAAAGGTGTGAAAAATATTAAGAGCTTCAAAGGGTGCCAAAAATGAGATGAGCATGAAACGGTCTGAAAAATAGGAGGGGCATGAAGTGCTGTTGAAAAACATGAAGAACCTGAAAAGATGTGAAATATATGAGGAGCTTCAAAATTGTCAAAAATAAGAAGAGCATGAAACGGTCTGAAAAATAGAGGAGCATGAAGTGGTGTTGAAAAACATGAAGAGCCTGAAAAGATGTGAAAAATACGAACAGCTTCAGAAGTTGTCAAAAATATGAGGAGCATGAAACGGTCTGCAAAATAAGAGGATCATGAAGCGGTGTTGAAAAACATGAACAGCTTCCTTATCCATTCATCTGCTGATGGGCATCTAGGTTGCTTCCATGTCCTGGCTGTTATAAACAGTGCTGCGATGAACATTGGGGTGCACGTGTCTCTTTCAGATCTGGTTTCCTCAGTGTGTATGCCCAGAAGTGGGATTGCTGGGTCATATGGCAGTTCTATTTCCAGTTTTTTAAGAAATCTCCACACTGTTTTCCATAGCGGCTGTACTAGTTTGCATTCCCACCAACAGTGTAAGAGGGTTCCCTTTTCTCCACACCCTCTCCAGCATTTATTGCTTGTAGACTTTTGGATAGCAGCCAACCTGACTGGCGTGTAATGGTACCTCATTGAGGTTTTGATTTGCATTTCTCTAATAATGAGTGATGTTGAGCATCTTTTCATGTGTTTGTTAGCCATTTGTAAGTCTTCTTTGGAGAAATGTCTGTTTAGTTCTTTGGCCCATTTTTTGATTGGGTCATTTATTTTTCTGGAATTGAGCTGCAGGAGTTGCTTGTATATTTTTGAGATTAATCTTTTGTCTCTTTCTTCATTTGCTATAATTTTCTCCCAATCTGAGGGCTGTCTTTTCACCTTACTTATAGTTTCCTTTGTAGTGCAAAAGCTTTTAAGTTTCATTAGGTCCCATTTGTTTAGTTTTGCTTTTACTTCCAATATTCTGGGAGGTGGGTCATAGAGGATCTTGCTTTGATTTATGTCGGAGAGTGTTTTGCCTATGTTCTCCTCTAGAAGTTTTATAGTTTCTGGTCTTACATTTAGATCTTTAATCCATGAACGGATAAGGAAGCTGTGGTACATATACACCATGGAATATTACTCAGCCATTAAAACGAATTCATTTGAACCAGTCCTAATGAGATGGATGAAGCTGGAGCCCATTATACAGAGTGAAGTAAGCCAGAAAGATAAAGAACATTACAGCATACTGACACATGTATATGGAATTTAGAAAGGTGATAACGATAAACCTATATGCAGAACAGAAAAAGAGACACAGAAATACAGAACAGAATTTTGAACTTTGTGGGAGAATGTGAGGGTGGGATATTTCAAAAGAACAGCATGTATACTATCTACGGTGAAACAGATCACCAGCCCAGGTGGGATGCACGAGACAAGTGCTCCGGCCTGGTGCACTGGGAAGACCCAGAGGAATCGGGTGGAGAGGGAGGTGGGAGGGGGGATCGGGATTGGGAATACATGTAAATCCATGGCTGATTCATATCAATGTATGACAAAACCCACTGGAAAAAAAATAAAAATAAGAAAAAAAAAAAAAGAAAAACATGAACAGCCTGAAAAGGTGTGAAAAATATGAAGAGCTTCAAAAGGTGTGAAATACATGAGGAGCATGAAACGGTCTGAAAAATAGGAGGAGCATCAAGCGGTGTTCAAAAACATGAAGAGCTTGAAAAGGTGTGAAAAATATGAAAAGCTTCAAAAGGTGTCAAAAATGAGGTGAGCAAAAAACGGTCTGAAAATTAGGAGGGGCATGAAGCGGTGTTGAAAACTTTAAGAGCCTGAAAAGGTGTGAGAAATATGAAGAGCTTCAAAAATGTGAGAAATATGAAGAGCTTCAAAAGGTGTGAAAAATATTAAGAGCTTCAAAAGGTGTCAAAAAAGAGATGAGCATGAAACGGACTGAAAAATAGGAGGAGCATGAAGCGGTGTTGAAAATCATGAAGAGCCTGAAAAAGTGTGAAAAATACGAAGAGCTTCAAAAGGTGTGAAAAATATGAAGAGCTTCAAAAGGTGTCAAAAATATGAGGAGCATCAAACGGTTTGAAAAATAGGAGGAACATGAAGTGGTGTTGAAAAACATGAAGAGCCTGAAAAGGTGTGAAAAATATGAAGAACTTCAAAAGGTGTGAAAAATATGAGGAGCATGAAACGGTCTGAAAAATAGGAGGAGCATGAACCGGTGTTCAAAAACATGAAGAGACTGAAAACGTGTGAAAAATATGAAGAGCTTCAAAACGTGTCAAAAATATGAGGAGCATGAAACGGTCTGAAAAATAGGAGGAGCATGAAGCGGTGTTCAAAAACATAAAGAGCCTGAAAAGTTGTGAAAAATATGAAGAGCTTCAAAAGGTATAAAAAATATGAGGAGCATGAAACGGTCTGAAAAATATGAGGAGCATGAAGCTGTGTTGAAAAACATGAAGAGCTTGAAAAGCTTTGAAATATATGAAGAGCTTCAAAAGGTGTGAAATACATGAGGAGCATGAAACGGACTGAAAAATAGGAGGAGCATGAAGCGGTGTTGAAAATCATGAAGAGCCTGAAAAAGTGTGAAAAATACGAAGAGCTTCAAAAGGTGTGAAAA
This sequence comes from Dama dama, assembly GCF_033118175.1. Taxonomy (NCBI): domain Eukaryota; kingdom Metazoa; phylum Chordata; class Mammalia; order Artiodactyla; family Cervidae; genus Dama; species Dama dama. Next base: position 555,611 of record NW_026870882.1, read on the forward strand.
ATATGAAGAGCTTCAAAATGTGTGAAATACATGAGGAGCATGAAACGGTCTGAAAAATAGGAGGACCATGAAGCCATGTTGAAAAACATGAAGAGCCTGAAAAGGTGTGAAAAATATGAAGAACTTCAAAAGGTGTGAAAAATATGAGGAGCATGAAACGGTCTGAAAAATAGGACGAGCATGAACCGGTGTTCAAAAACATGAAGAGCCTGAAAACGTGTGAAAAATATGAAGAGCTTCAAAATGTGTGAAAAATATGAGAAGCATGAAACGGTCTGAACGATAGGAGGAGCATGAAGTGGTGTTGAAAAACCTGAAGTGCCTGAAAAGGTGTGAAATATATGAAGAGCTTCAAAAGGTGTGAAAAATATGAGTAGCTTCAAAAGGTGTCAAAATATCAGGAGCCTGAAACGGTCTGAAAAATAGGAGGAGCATGAAGTGGTGTTGAAAAATATGAAGAGCCTGAAAAGGTGTGAAAAATATGAAGAGCTTCAAAAGGTGTGAAATATATGAGGAGCTTCAAAAGGTATCAAAAATAAGAAGAGCGTGATACCGTCTGAAAAATAGAGAAGGATGAAGTGGTGTTGAAAATCATGAAGAGCCTATAAAGATGTGAAAAATATGAAGAGCTTCAAAAGGTGTCAAAAATATGAGGAACATGAAAAGGTCTGAAAAATAGAGGAGCATGAAGTCGTGTTGAAAATCATGAAGAACCTATAAAGATGTGAAAAATATGAAGAGTTTCAAAAGGTGTCAAAAATATGAGGAACAAGAAAAGGTCTGAAAAGTAGGAGGAGCATGAAGCTGTGTTAAAAAATATGAGAGACTGAAAAGGTGTGAAAAATATGAAGAGCTTCAAAAGGTGTGAAATACATGAGGAGCATGAAACGGTCTGACAAATAGGAGGAACATGAAGCGGTGTTGAAGAACATGAAGAGCTTCAAAAGGTGTGTAAAATAAGAAGAGCTTCAAAAGGTGTCAAAAAAGAGATGAGTATGAAACGGTCTGAAATATACGAGGAGCATGTAGTGTTGTTGACAAGCATGAAGAGCCTGAAATGGTGTGAAACATATGAAGAGCTTTAAAAGGTGTCAAAAATATGAGGAGCATGAAACAGTCTGAAAAATGGTAGGAGCATGAAGCGGTGTTGAAAAACAAGAAGAGGCTGAAAAGGTGTGAAAAATATGAAGAGCTTCAAAAGGTGTGAAAAATACGAAGAGCTTCAAACGGTGTGAAAATTATGAGGAGCAAGAAACGGTCTGAAAAACAGGAGTAGAATGAAGCGGTGTTGAAAAACATGAAGAGGCTGAAAAGGGGTGAAATATATCAAGAGCTTCAAAGGTGTGAAAAATATGAAGAGCTTCTAAACGTGTCAAAATTATGAGGAGCATGAAACGGTCTTAAAAATATGAGGAGCATGAGGTCGTGTTGAAAACCATGAAGAGCCTGAAAAGGCGTGAAATATATGAAGAGCTTCAAAAGGTGTCAAATATATGAGGAGCATGAAATGGTCCGAAAAATAGGAGGATCATGAAACGGTGTTGAAAAACATGAAGAGCCTGAAAAGTTGTGAAAAATATGAAGAGCTTCAAAAGGTGTCAAATATATGAGGAGCATGAAACGGTCTGAAAAATAGCAGGAGCATGAAGCGGTGTTGAAAAACATGAAGAGCATGAAAAGGTGTGAAAAATATGAAGAGCTTCAAAAGGTGTGAAAAATATGAGGAGCATAAAACGGTCTGAAAAAGAGGAGTAGCATGAAGCTGTGTTCAACAAAATGAAGAGCCTGAAAAGGTGTGAAAAATATGAAGAGCTTCAAAAGTTGTCAAAAATATGAGGAGCATGAAACGGTCTGAAAAATGGGACGAGCATGAAGCGGTGTTGAAAAACATGAAGAGCCTGAAAAGGTGTGAAAAATATGAAGAGCTTCAAAAGGTTTGAAAAATATGAAGAGCTTGAAAAGTTGTCAAAAATATGAGGAGCATAAATCGGTCTGAAAAATAGGAGGAGCATGAAGCGGTGTTCAAAAACATGAACAGCCTGAAAAGGTGTGAAAAATATGAAGAGCTTCAAAAGTTGTGAAAAATAGGAGGAGCATCAAGCGGTGTTCAAAAACATGAAAAGCCTAAAAAGGTGTGAAAAATATGAAGAGCTTCAAAAGTGTCAAAAATATGAGGAGCATGAAACGGTCTGAAAAATAGGAGGAGCATGAAGCGGTGTTCAAAAACATAAAGAGCCTGAAAAGTTGTGAAAAATATGAAGAGCTTCAAAAGGTATAAAAAATATGAGGAGCATGAAACGGTCTGAAAAATATGAGGAGCATGAAGCTATGTTGAAAAACATGAAGAGCTTGAAAAGCTTTGAAATATATGAAGAGCTTCAAAAGGTGTGAAATACATGAGGAGCATGAAACGGACTGAAAAATAGGAGGAGCATGAAGCGGTGTTGAAAATCATGAAGAGCCTGAAAAAGTGTGAAAAATACGAAGAGCTTCAAAAGGTGTGAAAAATATGAAGAGCTTCAAAATGTGTGAAATACATGAGGAGCATGAAACGGTCTGAAAAATAGGAGGACCATGAAGCCATGTTGAAAAACATGAAGAGCCTGAAAAGGTGTGAAAAATATGAAGAACTTCAAAAGGTGTGAAAAATATGAGGAGCATGAAACGGTCTGAAAAATAGGACGAGCATGAACCGGTGTTCAAAAACATGAAGAGCCTGAAAACGTGTGAAAAATATGAAGAGCTTCAAAATGTGTGAAAAATATGAGAAGCATGAAACGGTCTGAACGATAGGAGGAGCATGAAGTGGTGTTGAAAAACCTGAAGTGCCTGAAAAGGTGTGAAATATATGAAGAGCTTCAAAAGGTGTGAAAAATATGAGTAGCTTCAAAAGGTGTCAAAATATCAGGAGCCTGAAACGGTCTGAAAAATAGGAGGAGCATGAAGTGGTGTTGAAAAATATGAAGAGCCTGAAAAGGTGTGAAAAATATGAAGAGCTTCAAAAGGTGTGAAATATATGAGGAGCTTCAAAAGGTATCAAAAATAAGAAGAGCGTGATACCGTCTGAAAAATAGAGAAGGATGAAGTGGTGTTGAAAATCATGAAGAGCCTATAAAGATGTGAAAAATATGAAGAGCTTCAAAAGGTGTCAAAAATATGAGGAACATGAAAAGGTCTGAAAAATAGAGGAGCATGAAGTCGTGTTGAAAATCATGAAGAGCCTATAAAGATGTGAAAAATATGAAGAGTTTCAAAAGGTGTCAAAAATATGAGGAACAAGAAAAGGTCTGAAAAGTAGGAGGAGCATGAAGCTGTGTTAAAAAATATGAGAGACTGAAAAGGTGTGAAAAATATGAAGAGCTTCAAAAGGTGTGAAATACATGAGGAGCATGAAACGGTCTGACAAATAGGAGGAGCATGAAGCGGTGTTGAAGAACATGAAGAGCTTCAAAAGGTGTGTAAAATAAGAAGAGCTTCAAAAGGTGTCAAAAAAGAGATGAGTATGAAACGGTCTGAAATATACGAGGAGCATGTAGTGGTGTTGACAAGCATGAAGAGCCTGAAATGGTGTGAAACATATGAAGAGCTTTAAAAGGTGTCAAAAATATGAGGAGCATGAAACAGTCTGAAAAATGGTAGGAGCATGAAGCGGAGTTGAAAAACAAGAAGAGGCTGAAAAGGTGTGAAAAATATGAAGAGCTTCAAAAGGTGTGAAAAATACGAAGAGCTTCAAACGGTGTGAAAATTATGAGGAGCAAGAAACGGTCTGAAAAACAGGAGTAGAATGAAGCGGTGTTGAAAAACATGAAGAGGCTGAAAAGGGGTGAAATATATCAAGAGCTTCAAAGGTGTGAAAAATATGAAGAGCTTCTAAACGTGTCAAAATTATGAGGAGCATGAAACGGTCTTAAAAATATGAGGAGCATGAGGTCGTGTTGAAAACCATGAAGAGCCTGAAAAGGCGTGAAATATATGAAGAGCTTCAAAAGGTGTCAAATATATGAGGAGCATGAAATGGTCCGAAAAATAGGAGGATCATGAAACGGTGTTGAAAAACATGAAGAGCCTGAAAAGTTGTGAAAAATATGAAGAGCTTCAAAAGGTGTCAAATATATGAGGAGCATGAAACGGTCTGAAAAATAGCAGGAGCATGAAGCGGTGTTGAAAAACATGAAGAGCATGAAAAGGTGTGAAAAATATGAAGAGCTTCAAAAGGTGTGAAAAATATGAGGAGCATAAAACGGTCTGAAAAAGAGGAGTAGCATGAAGCGGTGTTCAACAAAATGAAGAGCCTGAAAAGGTGTGAAAAATATGAAGAGCTTCAAAAGTTGTCAAAAATATGAGGAGCATGAAACGGTCTGAAAAATGGGACGAGCATGAAGCGGTGTTGAAAAACATGAAGAGCCTGAAAAGGTGTGAAAAATATGAAGGGCTTCAAGAAGTGTGAAATACATGAGGAGCATGAAACGGGCTGAAAAATAGGAGAAGCATGAAGTGGTGTCGAAAAACATGAAGAGCCTGAAAAGGTGTGAAAAATATGAAGAGCTTCAAAAGGTTTGAAAAATATGAAGAGCTTGAAAAGTTGTCAAAAATATGAGGAGCATAAATCGGTCTGAAAAATAGGAGGAGCATGAAGCGGTGTTCAAAAACATGAACAGCCTGAAAAGGTGTGAAAAATATGAAGAGCTTCAAAAGGTGTGAAAAATAGGAGGGGCATCAAGCGGTGTTCAAAAACATGAAAAGCCTAAAAAGGTGTGAAAAATATGAAGAGCTTCAAAAGTGTCAAAAATATGAGGAGAATGAAACGGTCTGAAAAATAGGAGGAGCATGAAACAGTGTTCAAAAACATGAAGAGCCTGAAAAGGTGTGAAAAATATGAAGAGGTTCAAAGGTGTGAAATACATGAGGATCAAGAAACGGTCTGAAAAATAGGAGGAGCATGAAGCGGTGTTGAAAAAACATGAAGAGCCTGAAAAAGTGCAAAAAATATGAAGAGCTTCAAAAGGTGTGAAAAATATGAAGAGCTTCAAAAGGTGTCAAAAATGAGATGAGCATGAAACGGTCTGAAAAATAGGAGGAGCATGAAGCGGTGTTGAAAAACATGAAGAGCCTGAAAAGGTGCGAAAAATATGAAGAGCTTCAAAAGGTGTGAAAAATATGAAGAGCTTGAAAAGGTGTCAAAAATGAGATGAGCATGAAACGGTCTGAAAAATAGGAGGAGCATGAAGTGTTGTTGAAAAACATGAAGAGTCTGAAATGGTGTGAAATATATGAAGAGCTTCAAATGGTGTGAAAAATATGAGGAGCTTCAAAAACTGTCAAAAATGAGATGAGCATGAAACGGTCTGAAAAATAGGATGAGCATGAAGTGTTGTTGAAAAACATGAAGAGCCTGAAAAGGTGCGAAAAATATGAAGAGCTTCAAAAGGTGTGAAAAATATGAAGAGCTTGAAAAGGTGTCAAAAATGAGATGAGCATGAAACGGTCTGAAAAATAGGAGGAGCATGAAGTGGTGTTCAAAAACATGAAGAGCCTGAAAAGGTGTGAAATACATGAAGAGCTTCAAAAGGTGTCAAAAATATGAGGAGGATGAAACGGTCTAAAAAATAGGAGGATCATGAAGCGGTGTTGAAAAACATGAAGAGCCTGAAAAGGTGTGAAAAATGTGAAGAGCTTCAAAAGGTGTCAAATATATGAGAAGCATGAATAGGTGAAAAATAGGAGGAGCATGAAACGGTGTTCCAAAACATGAAGAGCCTGACAAGTTGTGAAAAATATGAAGAGCTTCAAAACGTGTCAAAATTATGAGGAGCATGAAAAGATCTGAAAAATAGGAGGAGCAAGAAGCGGTTTAGAAAAACATGAAGAGCCTGAAAACGTGTGAAAAATATGAAGAGCTTCAAAAGGTGTGAAAAATATTAAGAGCTTCAAAGGGTGCCAAAAATGAGATGAACATGAAACGGTCTGAAAAATAGGAGGGGCATGAAGTGCTGTTGAAAAACATGAAGAACCTGAAAAGATGTGAAATATATGAGGAGCTTCAAAATTGTCAAAAATAAGAAGAGCATGAAACGGTCTGAAAAATAGAGGAGCATGAAGTGGTGTTGAAAAACATGAAGAGCCTGAAAAGATGTGAAAAATACGAACAGCTTCAGAAGTTGTCAAAAATATGAGGAGCATGAAACGGTCTGCAAAATAAGAGGATCATGAAGCAGTGTTGAAAAACATGAACAGCTTCCTTATCCATTCATCTGCTGATGGGCATCTAGGTTGCTTCCATGTCCTGGCTGTTATAAACAGTGCTGCGATGAACATTGGGGTGCACGTGTCTCTTTCAGATCTGGTTTCCTCAGTGTGTATGCCCAGAAGTGGGATTGCTGGGTCATATGGCAGTTCTATTTCCAGTTTTTTAAGAAATCTCCACACTGTTTTCCATAGCGGCTGTACTAGTTTGCATTCCCACCAACAGTGTAAGAGGGTTCCCTTTTCTCCACACCCTCTCCAGCATTTATTGCTTGTAGACTTTTGGATAGCAGCCAACCTGACTGGCGTGTAATGGTACCTCATTGAGGTTTTGATTTGCATTTCTCTAATAATGAGTGATGTTGAGCATCTTTTCATGTGTTTGTTAGCCATTTGTAAGTCTTCTTTGGAGAAATGTCTGTTTAGTTCTTTGGCCCATTTTTTGATTGGGTCATTTATTTTTCTGGAATTGAGCTGCAGGAGTTGCTTGTATATTTTTGAGATTAATCTTTTGTCTCTTTCTTCATTTGCTATAATTTTCTCCCAATCTGAGGGCTGTCTTTTCACCTTACTTATAGTTTCCTTTGTAGTGCAAAAGCTTTTAAGTTTCATTAGGTCCCATTTGTTTAGTTTTGCTTTTACTTCCAATATTCTGGGAGGTGGGTCATAGAGGATCTTGCTTTGATTTATGTCGGAGAGTGTTTTGCCTATGTTCTCCTCTAGAAGTTTTATAGTTTCTGGTCTTACATTTAGATCTTTAATCCATGAACGGATAAGGAAGCTGTGGTACATATACACCATGGAATATTACTCAGCCATTAAAACGAATTCATTTGAACCAGTCCTAATGAGATGGATGAAGCTGGAGCCCATTATACAGAGTGAAGTAAGCCAGAAAGATAAAGAACATTACAGCATACTGACACATGTATATGGAATTTAGAAAGGTGATAACGATAAACCTATATGCAGAACAGAAAAAGAGACACAGAAATACAGAACAGAATTTTGAACTTTGTGGGAGAATGTGAGGGTGGGATATTTCAAAAGAACAGCATGTATACTATCTACGGTGAAACAGATCACCAGCCCAGGTGGGATGCACGAGACAAGTGCTCCGGCCTGGTGCACTGGGAAGACCCAGAGGAATCGGGTGGAGAGGGAGGTGGGAGGGGGGATCGGGATTGGGAATACATGTAAATCCATGGCTGATTCATATCAATGTATGACAAAACCCACTGGAAAAAAAATAAAAATAAGAAAAAAAAAAAAGAAAAACATGAACAGCCTGAAAAGGTGTGAAAAATATGAAGAGCTTCAAAAGGTGTGAAATACATGAGGAGCATGAAACGGTCTGAAAAATAGGAGGAGCATCAAGCGGTGTTCAAAAACATGAAGAGCTTGAAAAGGTGTGAAAAATATGAAAAGCTTCAAAAGGTATCAAAAATGAGGTGAGCAAAAAACGGTCTGAAAATTAGGAGGGGCATGAAGCGGTGTTGAAAACTTTAAGAGCCTGAAAAGGTGTGAGAAATATGAAGAGCTTCAAAAATGTGAGAAATATGAAGAGCTTCAAAAGGTGTGAAAAATATTAAGAGCTTCAAAAGGTGTCAAAAAAGAGATGAGCATGAAACGGACTGAAAAATAGGAGGAGCATGAAGCGGTGTTGAAAATCATGAAGAGCCTGAAAAAGTGTGAAAAATACGAAGAGCTTCAAAAGGTGTGAAAAATATGAAGAGCTTCAAAAGGTGTCAAAAATATGAGGAGCATCAAACGGTTTGAAAAATAGGAGGAACATGAAGTGGTGTTGAAAATCATGAAGAGCCTGAAAAGGTGTGAAAAATATGAAGAACTTCAAAAGGTGTGAAAAATATGAGGAGCATGAAACGGTCTGAAAAATAGGAGGAGCATGAACCGGTGTTCAAAAACATGAAGAGACTGAAAACGTGTGAAAAATATGAAGAGCTTCAAAACGTGTCAAAAATATGAGGAGCATGAAACGGTCTGAAAAATAGGAGGAGCATGAAGCGGTGTTCAAAAACATAAAGAGCCTGAAAAGTTGTGAAAAATATGAAGAGCTTCAAAAGGTATAAAAAATATGAGGAGCATGAAACGGTCTGAAAAATATGAGGAGCATGAAGCTATGTTGAAAAACATGAAGAGCTTGAAAAGCTTTGAAATATATGAAGAGCTTCAAAAGGTGTGAAATACATGAGGAGCATGAAACGGACTGAAAAATACGAGGAGCATGAAGCAGTGTTGAAAATCATGAAGAGCCTGAAAAAGTGTGAAAAATACGAAGAGCTTCAAAAGGTGTGAAAAATATGAAGAGCTTCAAAATGTGTGAAATACATGAGGAGCATGAAACGGTCTGAAAAATAGGAGGACCATGAAGCCATGTTGAAAAACATGAAGAGCCTGAAAAGGTGTGAAAAATATGAAGAACTTCAAAAGGTGTGAAAAATATGAGGAGCATGAAACGGTCTGAAAAATAGGAGGAGCATGAACCGGTGTTCAAAAACATGAAGAGCCTGAAAACGTGTGAAAAATATGAAGAGCTTCAAAATGTGTGAAAAATATGAGAAGCATGAAACGGTCTGAACGATAGGAGGAGCATGAAGTGGTGTTGAAAAACCTGAAGTGCCTGAAAAGGTGTGAAATATATGAAGAGCTTCAAAAGGTGTGAAAAATATGAGTAGCTTCAAAAGGTGTCAAAATATCAGGAGCCTGAAACGGTCTGAAAAATAGGAGGAGCATGAAGTGGTGTTGAAAAATATGAAGAGCCTGAAAAGGTGTGAAAAATATGAAGAGCTTCAAAAGGTGTGAAATATATGAGGAGCTTCAAAAGGTATCAAAAATAAGAAGAGCCTGATACCATCTGAAAAATAGAGAAGGATGAAGTGGTGTTGAAAATCATGAAGAGCCTATAAAGATGTGAAAAATATGAAGAGCTTCAAAAGGTGTCAAAAATATGAGGAACATGAAAAGGTCTGAAAAATAGAGGAGCATGAAGTCGTGTTGAAAATCATGAAGAGCCTATAAAGATGTGAAAAATATGAAGAGTTTCAAAAGGTGTCAAAAATATGAGGAACAAGAAAAAAGTCTGAAAAGTAGGAGGAGCATGAAGCTGTGTTAAAAAATATGAGAGACTGAAAAGGTGTGAAAAATATGAAGAGCTTCAAAAGGTGTGAAATACATGAGGAGCATGAAACGGTCTGACAAATAGGAGGAGCATGAAGCGGTGTTCAAAAACATGAAGAGCCTGAAAAGGTGTGAAAAATATGAAGAGCTTCAAAAGGTGTGAAATACATGAGGAGCATGAAACGGTCTGACAAATAGGAGGATCATGAAGCGGTGTTGAAAAACACGAAGAACCTGAAAAGGTGTGAAAAATATGAAGAGCTTCAAAAGGTGTGAAAAATATGAGGAGCATGAAAAGGTCTGAAAAAAAAAGAGAAGCATGAAGTGATATTGAAAAACATGAGGAGCCTGAATAGGTGTGAAAAATATGAAGAGCTTCAAAATGTGTGAAATACATGAGGAGCATGAAACGGTCTGAAAAATAGGAGGACCATGAAGCCATGTTGAAAAACATGAAGAGCCTGAAAAGGTGTGAAAAATATGAAGAACTTCAAAAGTGTGAAATATATGAGGAGCATGAAACGGTCTGAAAAATAGGAGGAGCATGAACCGGTGTTCAAAAACATGAAGAGCCTGAAAATGTGTGAAAAATATGAAGAGCTTCAAAAGGTGTCAAAAAAGTGATGAGCATGAAACGGGCTGAAAAATAGGACGAGCATGAAGTGCTGTTCAAAAACATGAAGAGCCTTAAAAGGTGTGAAAAATATGAAGAACTTCAAAATGTGTGAAAAATATGAGAAGCATGAAACGGTCCGAACGATAGGAGGAGCATGAAGTGGTGTTGAAAAACCTGAAGTGCCTGAAAAGGTGTGAAATATATGAAGAGCTTCAAAAGGTGTGAAAAATATGAGTAGCTTCAAAAGGTGTCAAAATATGAGGAGCCTGAAACGGTCTGAAAAATAGGAGGAGCATGAAGTGGTGTTGAAAAATATGAAGAGCCTGAAAAGGTGTGAAAAATATGAAGAGCTTCAAAAGGTGTGAAATATATGAGGAGCTTCAAAAGGTGTCAAAAATAAGAAGAACCTGATACCGTCTGAAAAATAGAGAAGCATGAAGTGGTGTTGAAAATCATGAAGAGCCTATAAAGATGTGAAAAATATGAAGAGCTTCAAAAGGTGTCAAAAATATGAGGAATCTTGAAAAGGTCTGAAAAATAGAGGAGCATGAAGTCGTGTTGAAAATCATGAAGAGCCTATAAAGATGTGAAAAATATGAAGAGCTTCAAAAGGTGTCAAAAATATGAGGAACAAGAAAAGGTCTGAAAAGTAGGAGGAGCATGAAGCTGTGTTAAAAAATATGAGAGACTGAAAAGGTGTGAAAAATATGAAGAGCTTCAAAAGGTGTGAAATACATGAGGAGCATGAAACGGTCTGACAAATAGGAGGAGCATGAAGCGGTGTTCAAAAACATGAAGAGCCTAAAAAGGTGTGAAAAATATGAAGAGCTTCAAAAGGTGTGAAATACATGAGGAGCATGAAACGGTCTGACAAATAGGAGGATCATGAAGCGGTGTTGAAAAACACGAAGAACCTGAAAAGGTGTGAAAAATATGAAGAGCTTCAAAAGGTGTCAAAAATAGGAGGAGCATGAAACGTTCTGAAAAATAGGAGGAGCATGAAACGGTGTTCAAAAACATGAAGAGCCTGAAAAGGGGTGAAAAATATGAAGAGTTTCAAAAGGTGTCAAAAATATGAGCAGCATGAATCGGTGTTCAAAACATGAAGAGCCTGAAAAAGTGTGAAATATGAAGAGCTTCAAAAGGTGTCAAAAATATGAGGAGCATGAAACGGTCTGAAAAATAGAAGGAGCATGATGCGGTGTTCAAAAACATGAAGCCTGAAAAGGTGTGAAAAATATGAAGAGTTTCAAAAGGTGTCAAAAATATGAAGAGCATGAAACGGTCTGAAAAATAGGAGGAACAAGAAGCGGTGTTGAAAAACATGAAGAGCCTGAAAACGTTTCAAAAACATGAAGAGCTTCAAAACATGTGAAAAATATGAAGAGCTTCAAAAGGTGTCAAAAATGAGATGAGCATGAAACGGTCTGAAAAATAGGAGGATCATGAAGCGGTGTTCAAAAACATGAAGAGCCTGAAAAAGTGTGAAAAATATGAAGATCTTCAAAAGGTGTAAAAAATATGAAGAGCTTCAAAAGGTGTGAAAATATGAAAAGTTTCAAAAGGTGTCAAACATATGAGGAGCATGAAACGGTCTGAAAAATAGGAGGAGCATGAAACGGTGTTCAAAACCATGAAGAGACTGAAAAGGTGTGAAATATATGAAGACTTCAAAAGGTGTCAAAAATATGAGGAGCATGAAACGTTCTGAAATATAGGAGGAGCATGAAACGTTTTTCGAAAACATGAAGAGCCTGAAAAGGTGTGAAAAATATGAAGAGCCTCAAAAGGTGTCAAAATTATGAGGAGCTTGAAACGGTCTCAAATATAGGAGGAGAGTCAAACGGTGTTGAAAAATATGTAGATCCTGAAAAGGTGTGAAAAATTTGTACAGCCTCAAAAGGAGTGAAAAATATGAGGAGCATGAATCGGTCTGAAAAATAGGAGGAGCATGAGGCGGTTTTGAAAAACATGAAGAGCCTGAAATTGTGTGAAAAATATGAAGAGCTTCAAAAGGTGTGAAAAATATGAAGAGCTTCAAAAGGTGTCAAAAATATGAGGAGCATGAAACAGTCTGAAAAATCGGAAGAGCATGAAACAGTGTTGAAAAACATGAAGAGCATGAAATATTTGAAAAATATGAAGAGCTTCAAAAGGTTTGAAAAATATGAGGAGCATGAATCGGTCTGAAAAAAAGGAGGAGCATGAAGAGGTGTTGAAAAACATGAAGAGCCTGCAAACGTGTGAAAAATATGAAAAGCTTCAAAAGGTATGAAAATATGAAGAGCTTCAAAAGGTTTCAAAAATATGAGGAGCATGAATCGTTCTGAAAAATAGAAGGAGCATGAAGCGGTGTTCAAAAATATTTAGAGCCTGAAAAGGTATGAAAAATATGAAGAGTTTCAAAGAGTGTGAAATATATGAGGAGCAAGAAACGGTCTGAAAAATAGGAGGAGCATGAGCGGTGTTCAAAAACATGAAGAGCCTGAAAAAGTGTGAAAAATATGAAGAGCTTCAAAAGGTGTCAAAAATATGAGGAGCATGAAAGGGTCTGAAAAATAGGAGTAGAATGAAGCGGTGTTCAAAAACATGAATAGCTTGAAAAGGTGTGAAATATATGAAGAGCTTCAAAAGATGTGATAAATAGGAGAAGCATGAAGCGGTGTTCAAACACATGAAGAGCTTGAAAAAGTGTGAAATATATGAAGAGCTTCAATAGGTGTGAAAAATAGGAGAAGCATGAAGCGGTGTTCAAACACATGAAGAGCTTGAAAAAGTGTGAAATATATGAAGAGCTTCAATAGGTGTGAAAAATAGGAGTAGCATGAAGCGGTGTTCAAAAACTTGAAGAGCCTGAAAATGTGTTAAAAATATGAATAGCTTAAAAGGTTTCAAAAATATGAGGAACATGAAATGGTCTGAAAAATAGGTTGAGCATGGAAGGGTGTTCAAAAACATGAAGAGCCTGAAAGGTGTGAATAATATGAAGCCTTCAAAACGTAGCAAAAATATGAGGAGCATGAAACGGTCTGAAATATAGGAGGAGCATGAAGCGCTGTTCAAAATCATGAAGAGCCTGAAACCGGGTGAAATATATGAAGAGCTTCAAAAGGTGTCAAAAATATGAGGAGCATGAAGCGGTCTGAAAAATAGGAGGAGCATGAAGTGGTGTTCAAAACATGAAGAGCCTGAAAAGGTGTGAAAAATATGAAGAGCTTCAAAAGGTGTCAAAAATATGAGGAGCAGGAAACGATTTGAAAAATAGGAGGAGAATCAAGCGGTGTTCAAAAACATGAAGAGCCTGCAAAGGTGTGAAAAACATGAAGAGCTTCAAAAGGTTTTAAAAATATGAGGAGCATGAAACGGTCTGAAAAATAGGACGAGCATGAATCGATGTTGAAAAACATGAAGAGCCTGAAAAGGTGTGAAAAATATGAACAGCTTCAAATGGTGTCTAAAATAGGAGTAGTATGAAGTGGTGTTCCAAATCTTTAAGAGCCTGAAACTGTGTTAAAAATATGAAGAGCTTAAAAGGTGTCAAAATTATGAGGAGCATGAAATGGTCTGAAAAATAGGAGGAGCATGAAACGGTGTTCAAAAACATGAAGAGTCTGAATGGTGTGAAAAATATGAAGGGCTTCAAAACGTGTCAAAATTATGACAAGCATGAAATGGTCTGAAAAATACGAGTAGCATGAAGCAGTGTTGAAAAACATGAAGAGCCTGAAAATGTGTTAAAAATATGAAGAGCTTAAAAGGTGTCAAAAATATGAGGAACATGAAATGGTCTGAAAATTAGGAGGAGCATGAAGCGGTGTTCAAAAACATGAAGACCCTGAAAAGGTGTGAAAAATATGAAGAGCTTCAAATGGTGTCAAAAATATGAGGATGCTATAACGGTCTGAAAAATAGGAGTAGCATGAAGCGGTGTTCAAAAACTTGAAGAGCCTGAAAATGTGTTAAAAATATGAGAGCTTAAAAGGTTTCAAAAATATGAGGAGCATGAAATGGTGTGAAAAATAGGAGGAGCATGAAGCGGTGTTGAAAAACATGAAGAGCCTGAAAACGTGTGAAAACATGAAGAGCTTCAAAAGGTGTGAAAAATGTGAAGAGTTTCAATAGGTGTAAAAAATGTGAGGAGAATGAAATGGTCTGAAAAATAGGAGGAGTATGAAAGGTGTTGAAAAACATGAAGAGCCTGAAAAGATGTGAAATATATGAAGAGCTTCAAAAGGTGTCAAAAATATGAGGAGCATAAAAAGGTCTGAACAATAGGAGGAGTAAGAAGCGGTGTTGAAAAACATGAAGAGCCTGAAAAGGTGTGAAATATATGAAGAGCTTCAAAATTGTCAAAAATATGAGGAGCATGAAAAGGTCTGAAAAATATTAGGAGCATGAAACGGCGTTCAAAAACATGAAGAACCTGAAATGGTGTGAAAAATATGAAGAATTTAAAAACGTGTCAAAAATAGGAGGAGTTTCAAACGGTCCGAAAAATAGGAAGAGCATGAAGGGGTGTTGCAAAACATGAAGAGCCTGAAAAGGTGTGAAAAACATGAAGAGCCTGAAAAGGTGTAAAAAATATGAAGAGCTTCAAAAAGTGTCAAAAATATGAGGAGCATGAAACGATCTGAAACGTAGTAGGAGCATGAAGCGTTGTTCAAAAACATGAAGAGCCTGAAAAGGTGTGAAAAATATGAAGAGCTTCACAAGGTGTGAAAAATATGATGAGCATGAAACGGTCTGAAAAATAGGAGGAGCATGAAACGGTGTTGAAAACATGAAGAGCATGAAAAGGTGTGAAAAATATGAAGAGCTTCAAAAGGTGTCAAAAATATGAGGAGCATGAAACGATCTGAAATATAGGAGTAGCATGAAGTGTTGTTGAAAACCATGAAGAGACTGAAAAGGTTTGAAAAATATGAAGAGCTTCAAAAGGTGTGAAATATATGAAGAGCTTCAAAAGGTGTGAAAATTATGAGGAGCATGAAACGGTCTGAAAATAGGAGGAGCATGAAACGGTGTTGAAAAACATGAAGAGCCTGCAAACGTGTGAAAAATATCAAGAGCTTCAAAAATGTGTCAAAAATAGGAGGAGCATGAAACAGTCTGAAAAATATGAGGAGCATGAAACCGTGTTGAAAAACATGAAGAGCCTGAAAATGTGTGAAAAATATCAAGAGCTTCAAAAGGTGTCAAAAATATGAGGAGCATGAACCGGGCTGAAAAATAGGAGGAGCATGAAACGGTGTTGAAAAACATGAAGAGCCTGAAAAGGTGTGAAAAATATCAAGAGCTTCAAAAGGTGTCAAAAATATGAAGAGCATGAAACGGGCTGAAAAATAGGAGGAGCATGAAGCGGTGTTGAAAAACATGAAGAGCCTGAAAAGGTGTGAAAAAATATGAAGACCTTCAAAAGGTGTCAAAATATGAGGATCATGAAATGATCTTAAAAATAGGAGGAGCATGAAGCGGTGTTGAAAAACATGAAGAGCCTGAAAACGTGTGAAAAATAACAAGAGCTTCAAAAATGTGTCAAAAATAGGAGGAGCATGAAACAGTCTGAAAAATAGGAGGAGCATGAAACGGTGTTGAAAAACATGAAGAGCCTGAAAATGTGTGAAAAATATCAAGAGCTTCAAAAGGTGTCAAAAATATG
Source organism: Dama dama (assembly GCF_033118175.1). Taxonomy (NCBI): domain Eukaryota; kingdom Metazoa; phylum Chordata; class Mammalia; order Artiodactyla; family Cervidae; genus Dama; species Dama dama. The sequence continues at coordinate 571,267 of NW_026870882.1, forward strand.
AGGAGGAAGAACCGGGCTGAAAAATAGGAGGAGCATGAAACGGTGTTGAAAAACATGAAGAGCATGAAAAGGATTGAAAAATATGAAGAGCTTCAAAAGGTGTGAAAAATAGGAGTAGCATGAAGCGGTGTTCAAAAACTTGAAGGGCCTGAAAATGTGTTAAAAATATGAAGAGCTTAAAAGGTTTCAAAAATATGAGGAACATGAAATGGTCTGAAAAATAGGTTGAGCATGGAAGGGTGTTCAAAAACATGAAGAGCCTGAAAGGTGTGAATAATATGAAGCCTTCAAAACGTAGCAAAAATATGAGAAGCATGAAACGGTCTGAAAAATAGGAGGAGCACGAAGCGCTGTTCAAAATCATGAAGAGCCTGAAAAGGGGTGAAATATATGAAGAGCTTCAAAAGGTGTCAAAAATATGAGGAGCATGAAGCGGTCTGAAAAATAGGAGGAGCATGAAGTGGTGTTCAAAACATGAAGAGCCTGAAAAGGTGTGAAAAATATGAAGAGCTTCAAAAGGTGTCAAAAATATGAGGAGCATGAAACGATCTGAAAAATAGAAGGAGCATCAAGCGGTGTTCAAAACATGAAGAGCCTGCAAAGGTGTGAAAAACATGAAGAGCTTCAAAAGGTTTTAAAAATATGAGGAGCATGAAACGGTCAGAAAAATATGAGGAGGATGACACGGTGTTCAAAAACATGAAGAGCCTGAAAAGGTGTGAAATTTATGAAGAGTTTCAAAAGGTGTCAAAAATATGAAGAGCATGAAACGGTCTGAAAAATACGAGTAGCATGAAGCGGTGTTGAAAAATATGAAGAGCCTGAAACGGTGTGAAATTTATGAAGAGCTTGAAACGGTGTCCAAAATATGAGGAGCATGAAACGGTGTGAAAAATACAAGGAGCATGATGCGGTGATCAGAATCATGAAGAGCCTGAAAATGTGTGAAATATATGAATAGCTTCAAACGGTGTCCAAATAATGAGGAGCATGAAACGGTTTGAAAAACAGGAGGAGCATAGAGCGATGTTGAAAAACATGAAGAGCCTGAAAATGTGTTAAAAATATGAAGAGCTTCAAAAGGTGTCAAAATTATGAGGAGCATGAAACGGTCTGAAAAATAGGAGGAGCATGAAGCTGTGTTGAAAAATATGAAGAGCCTGAAAAGGTGTGAAAAATATGAAGAGCTTCAAAAGGTGTCAAAAATATGAGGAGCATGAAACGGTCAGAAAAATATGAGGAGGATGACACGGTGTTCAAAAACATGAAGAGCCTGAAAAGGTGTGAAATTTATGAAGAGTTTCAAAAGGTGTCAAAAATATGAAGAGCATGAAACGGTCTGAAAAATAGGAGGAGCATGCAGCGGTATCGAAAAACATGAGAAGCCTGAAAAGGTGTTCAAAAACATGAAGTGCCTGGAAAGATGTGAAAAATATGAAGAGCTTCAAAAGGTGTCAAAAATGAGAGGAGAAAGAAACGGTCAGAAAAATACGACGAGTATGAAGTGGTGTTGAAAAACATGAAGAGCCTGAATAGGTGTGAAACATATGAAGAGCTTCAAAAGGTGTGAAAAACATGAAGAGCTTCAAAAGGTGTGAAATATATGAGTAGCTTCAAAAGGTGTGAAAAACATGAGGAGCATGGAACGGTCTGAAAAATTGGAGGAGCATGAAGCGGTGTTAAAAAACATGAAGAGCCTGAAAAGTTGTGAAAAACATGAAGAGCTTCAAAACGTTTCAAAAATATGAGGAGCATGAAACGGTCTGAAAAAAAGGAGAAGCATGAAACGATGTTGAAAAACATGAAGAGCATGAAAATTGTGAATAACCTAAAGAGCTTCAAAAGGTGTCAAAAATATGAGGAACATGAAACGGTCTGAAAAATAGGACGAGCATGAAACGGTGTTGAAAAACATGAAGAGCCTGAAAAGATGTGAATAATATGAAGAGCTTCAAAGGTGTCAAAAATATGAGGAGCATGAAATGGTCTGAAAAATAGGAGGAGCATTAAGCGGTGTACAAACCATGAAGAGCCTGAAAAGATGTGAAAAACATGAAGAACTTCAAAAGGTGTCAAAAATATGAGGAACATGAAATGGACTGAAAAATAGGAGGAGCATGAAGCGGTGTTGAAAAACATGAAGAGCCTGAAAAGGTGTGAAAAATATGAAGAGTTTCAAAAGGTGTGAAAAATATGAAGAGCTCCAAAAGGTGTCAAAAATGAGAGGAGAAAGAAACGGTCAGAAAAATAGGACGAGTATGAAGTGGTGTTGAAAAACATGAAGAGCCTGAAAAGGTGTGAAACATATGAAGAGCTTCAAATGGTGTGAAAAACATGAAGAGCTTCAAAAGGTGTGAAATATATGAGGAGCTTCAAAAGGTGTCAAAAAATAGATGAGCATGAAACGGTCTGAAAAATAGGAGGAGCATGAAGCGGTGTTCAAAAACATGAAGAGCCTGAAAAGGTGTGAAAAATATGAATAGCTTTAAAAGGTGTCAAAATTATGAGGAACATGAAACGTTCTGAAAAATAGGAGGATCATGAAACGTTGTTCAAAATCATGAAGAGCCTGAAAAGGTGTGAAAAATATGAAGAGCCTCAAAACGTGTCAAAAATATGAGGAGTAAGAAACTGTCTGAAAAATAGGAGGAGAATGAAACGGTGTTCAAAAACATGAAGAGCCTGAAAAGGTGTGAAAAATATGAAGAGCTTCAAAAGGTGTCAAAAATGATATGAGCATGAAAAGTTCTGAAAAATACAAGGAGCATGAAGCGGTGTTGAAAATCATGAAGAGCCTGAAAAGGTATGAAAAATATGAAGAGCTTCATAAGGTGTGAAATATATGAAGAGCTTCAAAAGGTGTCAAAATGAGATGAGCATGAAACGATTTGAAAAATAGGAGGATCATGAATTGGTGTTGAAAAAAATGAAGAGCCTGAAAAGGTGTGAAATATCTGAAGAGCTTCAAAAGGTGTCAAATATATGAGGAGAATGAAACGGTCTGAAAAATAGGCGGAGCATGAAGCGGTGATCAAAAACATGAAGAGCCTGAAAAGGTGTGAATAATATGAAGAGCTTCTAAAGGTGTCAAAAATATGAGGAGCATGAAACGGCCTGAAAAATAGGCGGAGAATGAAGCGGTGTTTAAAAACATGAAGAGCCTGAAAAGGAGTGAAAAATATGAAGAGCTTCAAAAGGTGTCAAAAATATGAGGAGCATGAAACGGCCTGAAAAATACGAGGAGCATGAAGCGGTGCTGAAAAATATGAAGAGCCTGAAACGGTGTGAAAATTATGAAGAGCTTCAAAAGGTGTCAAAAATATGAGGAGCATGAAACGGTCTTAAAAATAGGAGGAGGATGAAGCGGTGTTCAAAAACTTGAATAGGATGAAAAGGTGTGAAAAATATGAAGAGCTTCAAAAGGTGTCAAAAATATGAGGAGCATGAAACGGTCTTAAAAATAGGAGGAGCATGAAGCGGTGCTGAAAAATATGAAGAGCCTGAAAAGGTGTGAAAATTATGAAGAGCTTCAAAAGGTGTCAAAAATATGAGGAGCATGAAACGGTCTTAAAAATAGGAGGAGGATGAAGCGGTGTTCAAAAACTTGAATAGGATGAAAAGGTGTGAAAAATATGAAGAGCTTCAAAAGGTGTCAAAAATATGAGGAGCATGAAACGGTCTTAAAAATAGGAGGAGGATGAAGCGGTGTTCAAAAACTTGAAGAGGATGAAAAGGTGTGAAAAATATGAAGAGCTTTAAAAGGTGTTAAAAATATGAGGAGCATGAAACGGTCTGAAAAATAGGAGGATTATGAAACGGTGTTCAAAAACATGAAGAGCCTTAAAAGGTGTGAAAAATATGAAGAGCCTCAAAACGTGTCAAAAATATGAGGAGTATGAAACGGTATGATAAATAGCAGGAGCATGAACCGGTGTTGAAAAACATGAAGAGTCTGAAATCGTGTGAAAAATATTAAGAGCTTCAAAAATGGGAAAAATATGAAGAGCTTCAAAAGATGTGAATAATATGCAAACTTCAAAAGATGTCAAAAATGAGATGAGCATGAAACAGTCTGAAAAATAAGAGGGGCATGAAATCGTGTTCAAAAATATGAAGAGCCTGAAAAGGTGTGAAAAATATGAAGAGCTTCAAAAGGTGTGAAAAATAGAAGGAGCATGAAGTGGTGTTCAATAACATGAACAGCCTGAAAAGGTGTGGAAAATATGTGTAGCTTCAAAAGGTGTTAAATACATGAGGATCATGAAACCGTCTGAAAAATAAGATTAGCATGAAGCAGTGTTCAAAAACATGAAGAGCCTGAAAAGGTGTGAAAAATATGAAGAGCTTTAAAAGGTGTCAAAAATATGAGGAGCATGAAACGTTCTGAAAAATAGGAGGGTTATGAAACGGTGTTCAAAAACATGAAGAGCTTGAAAAGGTGTGAAAAATATGAAGAGCCTCAAAACGTGTCAAAAATATGAGGAGAACGAAACGGTTGGAAAAATAGGAGGAGCATGAAGCGGTGCTGAAAAACATAAAGAGCCTGAAAAGCTGTGAGAAATATGAAGAGCTTCAAAAGGTGTCAAAAATATGAGGAGCATGAAACGGTCTGAAAAATACGAGGAGCATGAAGTGGTGTTGAAAAACATGAAGAGACTGAAAAGTGTGAAAAATATGAAGAGCTTCAAAAGGTGTCAAAAATATGAGGAGCATGAAACGGTCTGAAAAATAGGAGGATCATGAAGCGGTGTCGAAAAACATGAAGAGCCTGAAAAGGTGTGAAAAATATGAAGAGGTTCTAAAGGTGTGAAAAATATGAGGAGCATGAAACGGTCTGAAAAATGAGGAGCATGAAACGGTGTGGAAAATCATGAAGAGCCTGAAAAGGTGTGAAATATATGAAGAGCTTCAAAAGGATGCGAAAAATATGAAGATCTTCAAAAGGTGTCAAAAATGAGAGGAGCATGAAACGTTCTGAAAAATAGGAGGAGCATGAAGCAGTGTTGAAAAACATGAAGATCCTGAAAAAGTGTGAAATATATGAAGAGCTTCAAAATGTGTCAAAATAGGAGGAGCATGAAACGGTGTTCAAAAACATGAAGAGTCTGAAAAGGTGTGAAAAATATGAAGAGCTTCAAAAGGTGTCATATATATTAGGAGCATGAAATGGTCTGAAAAATAGGAGAAGCATGAAACGGTGTTGAGAAACGTGAAGAGCCTGAAAAGTTGTGAAAAATATGAAGAGCTTCAAAAGGTGTCAAATATATGAGGAGCATGAAACGGTCTGAAAAATAGGAGGAGCATGAAACGGTGTTGAAATCATGAAGAGCATGAAAAGGTGTGAAAAATATGAGGAGCTTCAAAAGGTGTCAAAAATATGAGGAGCATGAAACGGTCTGAACAATAGGAGTAACAGGAAGTGGTTTTAAAAACATGAAGAGCCTGAAAAGGTATGAAAAATATGAAGAGCTTCAAAAGGTGTCAAAATTATGAGGAGCATGAAACGGTCGAAAAATAGGAGAAGCATGAAACGGTGTTGAAAAACATTAAGAGCCTGAAAACGTGTGAAAAATATGAAGAGCTTCAAAAGTTGTCAAAAACATGAGGAGCATGAAACGGTCTGAAAAAGAGGAGGAGCATGAAACGGTGTGGAAAAACATGAAGAGCATGAAAAGGTGTGAAAAATATGAAGATCTTCAAAATGTGTCAAAAATATGAGGAGCATAAAACAGTCTGAAAAATAGCAGGAGGATGAAACGGTGTTGAAAATCATGAAGAGCATGAAATGGTGTGAAAAATACAAAGAGCATGACTGGTGTGAAATATACGAAGACAATGAAAAGGTGTGAAAAATTATGAAAAGCATGAAAAGTTGTGAAAAATACAAAGAGCATGAAAAGGTTTGAAAAATACAAAGTGCATGACAAGGTGTGAAAAATACAAGGAGCATGAAACGGTGTTAAAAATGCGAAAGCATGAAATGCTGTGAAAAATATGAAGAGCACGAAAAGGTCTGAAAAATACAAGGAGCATGAATAGGTGTGAAAAATACGAGGAAGATGAAAAGGTGTGAAAAAAACGAGGAGCATGAAAAGGTGTGAACAATACTAGGAGCATGAAAATGTCTGAAAAATATGAGGAGCATGAAAAGGTTTGAAAAATACGAGGAACATGAAAAGGTGTGAAAAATATGAGGAGTATGAAACGGTGTGATAAATATGAGGAACATGAAAAGGTTTCAAAAATATGAGGAGCATGAAAAGGTGTGAAAAATACGAAGAGCATGAAAAGGTCTGAAAAATACAAGGAGAATGAATGGGTGTGAAAAATACGAGGAGCATGAAAAGGTGTGAAAAATATGAGGAGCATGAAACGGTGTGAAAATATGAAGAGCATGAAACGGTGTTAAAAATATGAAGAGCATGAAATGGTGTGAAAAACACGAGCAGCATGAAAAAATGTGGAAAACACGAAGTGCATGAAAATGTGTGAAAAATTCGAAGAGCATGAAAAGGATTGAAAATACGAGGAGCATATAAAGGTGTGAAAAATACGAGGAGCATTAAAGGTGTCAAAAATACGAGGAGCATGAAAAGGTGTGAAAAATACGATGAGAAAGAAAATGTGCGAAAAATACGAGGAGCATGAAAAGGTAGGAAAAATAGTAGGAGCATGAAAAGCTCTGCAAAACACGAGGAGCATGAAAAGATGTTAAAAACACAAGGAGCATGAATAGGTGTGAAAAACACGAAGAGCATGAAAATGTGTGAAAAATACGAGGAGCATGTAAAGGTCTGAAAAATACGAGGAGCATGAAAAGGTCTGAAAAATACGAGGAGCATGAAAAGGTCTGAAAAACACGAGGAGCATGAAAAGGTCTAAAAATTACTTGGAGCCTGAAAAGGTGTGAACAATATGAAGAGCACGAAAAGGTGTGAAAAATACAAAGGGCTTGAAATGGTGTGAAAACACGAAGAGCGTGAAACGGTAAGCAAAATACGAGGAGCATGAAAAGGTCTGAAAAATATGAAGAGCATGAAACGGTGTGAAAATATGAAGAGCATGAAACGGTGTGAAAATTATGAAGAGCATGGAAAGGTGTGATAAATAGGAGGAGCATGAAACGGTCTGAAAAATATGAAGAGCATGAAATGGTGTGAAAAACACGAGCAGCATGAAAAGTTGTGGATAAACGAAGTGCATGAAAATGTGTGAAAAATTCGAAGAGCATGAAAAGGTGTGAAAAATGCGAGGAGCACGAAAAGGTCTGAAATATAGGAGGACCAAGAAAAGGTGTGAAAAACACTAAGAGCACGAAAAGGTGTGAAAAATATGAGGACCATGAAAGAGTGTAAAAAAGACGAAGAGCATGAAAATGTGTGAAAAACACGAAGAGCATGAAATTGTATGAAAAATTCAAAGAGCATGAAAAGGGTTGAAAAATACGAAGAGCATGAAAAGGTGTGAAAAATACGAGGAGCATAAAAAGGTGTGAAAAACACGAGGAGCATGAAAAGGTCTGGAAAACACGAGGAGCATGGAAAGGTTTGAAAAATATGAGGAGCATGAAAAGGTGTGAAAAACACGAGGAGCATGAATAGGTGTGAAAAACACGAAGAGCATGAAAATGTGTGGAAAAATACGAGAAGCATGAAAAGGCGTGAAAAATCCGAGGAGTACGAAGAGTCTGAAATATACGAGGACCATGAAAAGGTCTGAAAAATACTAGGAGCATGAAAAGATCTGAAAAATTCTAGGAGAATGAAAAGGTCTGAAAAATATGAGGAGCATGAAAAGGTCTGAAAAATATGAGGACCATGAAAAGGTGTCAAAAATATGATGAGCATGAAAAGGTCTGAAAAATACGAGGAACATGAAAAGGTCTGGAAAACAGGAGGAGCATTAAAAAGTGTGAAAAATACGAAGAACATGAAAAGGTCTCAAAAATATGAGGAGCCTGAAAAGGTTTGAAAAAATGAAGAGCATGAAACGGTGTGAAAATTATGAAGAGCATAGAAAGGTGTGATAAATATGAGGAGCAAGAAACGGTCTGAAAAATATGAAGAGCATGAAATGGTGTGAAAAACACTAGCAGCATGAAAAGTTGTGGATAAAACGAAGTGCATGAAAATGTGTGAAAAATTCGAAGAGCATGAAAAGGTGTGAAAAATCCGAGGAGCACGAAAAGGTCTGAATATACGAGGACCATGAAAAGGTGTGAAAACTATGATGAGCATGAAAAGGTTTGAAAAATATGAGGACCATGAAAAAGTGTAAAAAACACGAAGAGCATGAAAATGTGTGAAAAACAGGAAGACCATAAAAATGTATGAAAAATTCAAAAAGCATGAAAAGGTTTGAAAAATATGAAGAGCATGAAAAGGTGGGAAAAATACGAAGAGCATGAAAAGGTGTGAGAAATATGAAAAGCATGAAACTGTGTGAAAAATATGAAAAGCATGAAAACGTGTGAAAAATATGAAGAGCATGAAAAGGTGTGAAAAATATGAAGAGCATGAAACTGTGTGAAAAATATGAAGAGCATGAAACGGTGTGAAAAATATGAAAAGCATGAAAACGTGTGAAAAATATGAAGAGCATGAAAAGGTGTGAAAAATCTGAAGAGCATGAAACGGTGTGAAAAATATGAAGAGCAAGAAAAGGTGTGAAATATATGAAGAGCATGAAAAGGTGTGAAAAATTACGAAAAGCATGAAAAGGTGTGAAAAATTACCAAGAGCATGAAAATGTCTGAAAAATACAAAGACCATGAAAATGTGTGAAAAATACAAAGAGCATGAAACGGTGTGAAAATATGAGGAGCATGAAAAGGTGTGAAAATATGAGGAGCATAGAACGGAGTGAAAAATATGAAGAGCAAGAAAAGGTGTGAAAATTATGAAGAGCATGAAACTGTTTGAAAAGCATGAAAAAGTGTGAAAAATATAAAGAGCATGAAAAGGTGTGAAAATATGAAGAGCATGAAACTGTGTGAAAAATATGAAGAACATGAAACGGTGTGAAAAAAACGAAGAGCATGAAAAGGTGTGAAATATACATAGATCATGAAAAGGTGTGAAAAATACTAAGAGCATGAAATGGTTTGAAAAATATGAAGAGCATGAAACGGGGTGAAAATATGAGGATCATAAAATGGTCTGAAAATATGAGGAGCATAGAACGGAGTGAAAAATATGAAGAGCATGAAAAGGAGTGAAAATTATGAAGAGCATGAAACTGTGTGAAAAATATGAAAGCATGAAAAAGTGTGAAAAATATGAAGAGCATGAAACTGTGTGGAAAATATGAAAAGCATGAAACTGTGTGAAAAATATGAAAAGCATGAAAAAGTGTGAAAAATATGAAGAGCATGAAACTGTGTGAAAAATATGAAAAGCTTGAAACGGTGTGAAAAATATGAAAAGCTTGAAAACGTGTGAAAAATATGAAGAGCATGAAAAGCTGTGAAAAATCTGAAGAGCATGAAAAGGTGTGAAAAATATGAAGAGCATGAAAAGGTGTGAAAAATACAAAGAGCATGAAAATGTCTGAAAAATACAAAGAGCATGAAAAGGTGTGAAAAATACAAAGAGCATGAAACGGTGTGAAAATATGAGGAGCATGAAAAGGTGTGAAAATATGAGGAGCATAGAACGGAGTGAAAAATATGAAGAGCAAGAAAAGGTGTGAAAATTATGAAGAGCACGAAACTGTATGAAAAATATGAAAAGCATGAAAAAGTGTGAAAAATATGAAGAGCATGAAAAGGTGTGAAAATATGAAGAGCATGAAACTGTGTGAAAAATATGAAGAACATGAATAGGTGTGAAAAAAACGAAGAGCATGAAAAGGTGTGAAATATACAAAGATCATGAAAAGGTGTGAAAAATACGAAGAGCATGAAATGGTTTGAAAAATATGAAGAGCATGAAACGGGGTGAACATATGAGGATCATAAAATGGTCTGAAAATATGATGAGCATAGAACGGAGTGAAAAATATGAAGAGCATGAAAAGGTGTGAAAATTATGAAGAGCATGAAACTGTGTGAAAAATATGAAAAGCATGAAAAAGTGTGAAAAATATGAAGAGCATGAAAAGGTGTGAATAATATGAAGAGCATGAAACTGTGTGAAAAATATGAGGAACATGAAAAGGTGTGAAATATACGAAGAGCATTTACAGGTGTGAAAAATTACAAAAAGCATGAAAAGGTGTGAAAAATTACCAAGAGCATGAAAATGTCTGAAAAATACAAAGAACATGAAAATGTGTGAAAAATAGGAGGAGCATGAAACGGTGTAAAAATATGAAGAGCATGAAACGTGTGAAAAATATGAGGAGCATGAAACGGTGTAAAAATGAAGACCATGAAAAGGTGTGAAAAATATGAAGAGCATGAAACGGTGTGAAAAATATGAAGAGCATGAAAAGATGTGAAAAATATGAAGAGCATGAAACGGTTTGAAAAGTATGAAGAGCATGACTGGTGTGAAATATGTGAAGACCATGAAAAGGTGTGCAAAATTATGAAAAGAATGAAAAGTTGTGAAAAATACAAAGAGCATGAAAAGGTTTGAAAAATACGAAGTGCATGAAGGTGTGAAAAATATGCAGAGCATGAAACGGTGTGAAAAATGTGAAAGCATGAAATGTTTTGAAAGCATGAAAAGGTCTGAAAAATACAAGGAGCATGAAAAGGTGTGAAAAATACGAGGAGCATGTAAAGGTCTGAAAAATACGAGGAGCATGAAAAGGTCTGAAAAATACGAGGAGCATGAAAAGGTCTGAAAAACACGAGGAGCATGAAAAGGTCTAAAAATTACTTGGAGCCTGAAAAGGTGTGAACAATATGAAGAGCACGAAAAGGTGTGAAAAATACAAAGGGCTTGAAATGGTGTGAAAACACGAAGAGCGTGAAATGGTAAGCAAAATACGAGGAGCATGAAAAGGTCTGAAAAATATGAAGAGCATGAAACGGTGTGAAAATATGAAGAGCATGAAACCGTGTGAAAATTATGAAGAGCATGGAAAGGTGTGATAAATAGGAGGAGCATGAAACGGTCTGAAAAATATGAAGAGCATGAAATGGTGTGAAAAACACGAGCAGCATGAAAAGTTGTGGATAAACGAAGTGCATGAAAATGTGTGAAAAATTCGAAGAGCATGAAAAGGTGTGAAAAATGCGAGGAGCACGAAAAGGTCTGAAATATAGGAGGACCAAGAAAAGGTGTGAAAAACACTAAGAGCACGAAAAGGTGTGAAAAATATGAGGACCATGAAAGAGTGTAAAAAAGACGAACAGCATGAAAATGTGTGAAAAACACGAAGAGCATGAAATTGTATGAAAAATTCAAAGAGCATGAAAAGGGTTGAAAAATACGAAGAGCATGAAAAGGTGTGAAAAATACGAGGAGCATAAAAAGGTGTGAAAAACACGAGGAGCATGAATAGGTGTGAAAAACACGAAGAGCATGAAAATGTGTGAAAAATACGAGGAGCATGAAAAGGTGTGAAAAATCCGAGGAGCATGAAAAGGTCTGGAAAACACGAGGAGCATGGAAAGGTTTGAAAAATATGAGGAGCATGAAAAGGTGTGAAAAACACGAGGAGCATGAATAGGTGTGAAAAACACGAAGAGCATGAAAATGTGTGGAAAAATACGAGGAGCATGAAAAGGTGTGAAAAATCCGAGGAGTACGAAGAGTCTGAAATATACGAGGACCATGAAAAGGTCTGAAAAATACTAGGAGCATGAAAAGATCTGAAAAATTCTAGGAGAATGAAAAGGTCTGAAAAATATGAGGAGCATGAAAAGGTCTGAAAAATATGAGGACCATGAAAAGGTGTCAAAAATATGATGAGCATGAAAAGGTCTGAAAAATACGAGGAACATGAAAAGGTCTGGAAAACAGGAGGAGCATTAAAAAGTGTGAAAAATACGAAGAACATGAAAAGGTCTCAAAAATATGAGGAGCCTGAAAAGGTTTGAAAAAATGAAGAGCATGAAACGGTGTGAAAATTATGAAGAGCATAGAAAGGTGTGATAAATATGAGGAGCAAGAACGGTCTGAAAAATATGAAGAGCATGAAATGGTGTGAAAAACACTAGCAGCATGAAAAGTTGTGGATAAAACGAAGTGCATGAAAATGTGTGAAAAATTCGAAGAGCATGAAAAGGTGTGAAAAATCCGAGGAGCACAAAAAGGTCTGAATATACGAGGACCATGAAAAGGTGTGAAAACTATGATGAGCATGAAAAGGTTTGAAAAATATGAGGACCATGAAAAAGTGTAAAAAACACGAAGAGCATGAAAATGTGTGAAAAACAGGAAGACCATAAAAATGTATGAAAAATTCAAAAAGCATGAAAAGGTTTGAAAAATATGAAGAGCATGAAAAGGTGGGAAAAATACGAAGAGCATGAAAAGGTGTGAGAAATATGAAAAGCATGAAACTGTGTGAAAAATATGAAAAGCATGAAAACGTGTGAAAAATATGAAGAGCATGAAAAGGTGTGAAAAATATGAAGAGCATGAAACTGTGTGAAAAATATCAAGAGCATGAAACGGTGTGAAAAATATGAAAAGCATGAAAACGTGTGAAAAATATGAAGAGCATGAAAAGGTGTGAAAAATCTGAAGAGCATGAAACGGTGTGAAAAATATGAAGAGCAAGAAAAGGTGTGAAATATATGAAGAGCATGAAAAGGTGTGAAAAATTACGAAAAGCATGAAAAGGTGTGAAAAATTACCAAGAGCATGAAAATGTCTGAAAAATACAAAGACCATGAAAATGTGTGAAAAATACAAAGAGCATGAAACGGTGTGAAAATATGAGGAGCATGAAAAGGTGTGAAAATATGAGGAGCATAGAACGGAGTGAAAAATATGAAGAGCAAGAAAAGGTGTGAAAATTATGAAGAGCATGAAACTGTTTGAAAAGCATGAAAAAGTGTGAAAAATATGAAGAGCATGAAAAGGTGTGAAAATATGAAGAGCATGAAACTGTGTGAAAAATATGAAGAACATGAAACGGTGTGAAAAAAACGAAGAGCATGAAAAGGTGTGAAATATACAAAGATCATGAAAAGGTGTGAAAAATACGAAGAGCATGAAATGGTTTGAAAAATATGAAGAGCATGAAACGGGGTGAAAATATGAGGATCATAAAATGGTCTGAAAATATGAGGAGCATAGAACGGAGTGAAAAATATGAAGAGCATGAAAAGGAGTGAAAATTATGAAGAGCATGAAACTGTGTGAAAAATATGAAAGCATGAAAAAGTGTGAAAAATATGAAGAGCATGAAACTGTGTGGAAAATATGAAAAGCATGAAACTGTGTGAAAAATATGAAAAGCATGAAAAAGTGTGAAAAATATGAAGAGCATGAAACTGTGTGAAAAATATGAAGAGCATGAAACGGTGTGAAAAATATGAAAAGCTTGAAAACGTGTGAAAAATATGAAGAGCATGAAAAGCTGTGAAAAATCTGAAGAGCATGAAAAGGTGTGAAAAATATGAAGAGCATGAAAAGGTGTGAAAAATACAAAGAGCATGAAAATGTCTGAAAAATACAAAGAGCATGAAAAGGTGTGAAAAATACAAAGAGCATGAAACGGTGTGAAAATATGAGGAGCATGAAAAGGTGTGAAAATATGAGGAGCATAGAACGGAGTGAAAAATATGAAGAGCAAGAAAAGGTGTGAAAATTATGAAGAGCACGAAACTGTATGAAAAATATGAAAAGCATGAAAAAGTGTGAAAAATATGAAGAGCATGAAAAGGTGTGAAAATATGAAGAGCATGAAACTGTGTGAAAAATATGAAGAACATGAAACGGTGTGAAAAAAACGAAGAGCATGAAAAGGTGTGAAATATACAAAGATCATGAAAAGATGTGAAAAATACGAAGAGCATGAAATGGTTTGAAAAATATGAAGAGCATGAAACGGGGTGAACATATGAGGATCATAAAATGGTCTGAAAATATGAGGAGCATAGAACGGAGTGAAAAATATGAAGAGCATGAAAAGGTGTGAAAATTATGAAGAGCATGAAACTGTGTGAAAAATATGAAAAGCATGAAAAAGTGTGAAAAATATGAAGAGCATGAAAAGGTGTGAATAATATGAAGAGCATGAAACTGTGTGAAAAATATGAGGAACATGAAAAGGTGTGAAATATACGAAGAGCATTTACAGGTGTGAAAAATTATGAAAAGCATGAAAAGGTGTGAAAAATTACCAAGAGCATGAAAATGTCTGAAAAATACAAAGAACATGAAAATGTGTGAAAAATAGGAGGAGCATGAAACGGTGTAAAAATATGAAGAGCATGAAACGTGTGAAAAATATGAGGAGCATGAAACGGTGTAAAAATGAAGACCATGAAAAGGTGTGAAAAATATGAAGAGCATGAAACGGTGTGAAAAATATGAAGAGCATGAAAAGATGTGAAAAATATGAAGAGCATGAAACGGTTTGAAAAGTATGAAGAGCATGACTGGTGTGAAATATGTGAAGACCATGAAAAGGTGTGCAAAATTATGAAAAGAATGAAAAGTTGTGAAAAATACAAAGAGCATGAAAAGGTTTGAAAAATACGAAGTGCATGAAGGTGTGAAAAATATGCAGAGCATGAAACGGTGTGAAAAATGTGAAAGCATGAAATGTTTTGAAAAATACGAAGAGCATGAAAAGGTCTGAAAAATACAAGGAGCATGAAAAGGTGTGAAAAATACAAGGATCATGAAAAGGTGTGAAAAATACGAGGAGCATGACAACGTCTAAAATATATGAGGAGCATGAAAGGTGTGAAAAATACGAGGAGCATGAAAAGATCTGAAAAATATGAGGAGCATGACAAGTTCTGAAAAACACGAGGAGCATGAACAGATGTGAATAATATGAGGAGCATGATAAGCTGTGAAACATACGAAGTGCATGAAAAGGTGTGAAATATACAAAGAGCATGAAAAGGTGTGAAAAATATGAAGAGCATGAAATGGTGTGAAAAATATGAAGACATGAAACGGTGTGAAAATATGAGGAGCATGAAACGGTGTGAAAATATGAGGAGCATAGAACGGAGTGAAAACTATGAAGAGCATGAAAAGGTGTGAAAATTATGAAGAGCATGAAACTGTGTGAAAAATATGAAAAGCATGAAACGGTGTGAAAAATATGAAGAGCATGAAAAGGTGTGAAAAATAAGAAGAGCATGAAAAGGTGTGAAAAATCTGAAGAGCATGAAACGGTGTGAAAAGTATGAAGAGCATGAAAAGGTGTGAAAAATACGAAGAGCAAGAAAAGGTGTGAAATATATGAAGAGCATGAAAAGGTGTGAAAAATTACGAAAAGCATGAAAAGGTGTGAAAAATTACCAAGAGCATGAAAATGTCTGAAAAATACAAAGAGCATGAAAATGTGTGAAAAATACAAAGAGCATGAAACGGTGTGAAAATATGAGGAGCATGAAAAGGTGTGAAAATATGAGGAGCATAGAACGGAGTGAAAAATATGAAGAGCAAGAAAAGGTGTGAAAATTATGAAGAGCATGAAACTGTATGAAAAATATGAAAAGCATGGAAAAGTGTGAAAAATATGAAGAGCATGAAAAGGTGTGAAAATATGAAGAGCATGAAACTGTGTGAAAAATATGAAGAACATGAAACGGTGTGAAAAAAACGAAGAGCATGAAAAGGTGTGAAATATACAAAGATCATGAAAAGGTGTGAAAAATACGAAGAGCATGAAATGGTTTGAAAAATATGAAGAGCATGAAACGGGGTGAAAATATGAGGATCATAAAATGGTCTGAAAATATGAGGAGCATAGAACGGAGTGAAAAATATGAAGAGCATGAAAAGGTGTGAAAATTATGAAGAGCATGAAACTGTGTGAAAAATATGAAAAGCATGAAAAAGTGTGAAAAATATGAAGAGCATGAAAAGGTGTGAATAATATGAAGAGCATGAAACTGTGTGAAAAATATGAGGAACATGAAAAGGTGTGAAATATACGAACAGCATTTACAGGTGTGAAAAATTACGAAAAGCATGAAAAGGTGTGAAAAATAAGAAGAGCATGAAAAGGTGTGAAAAATAAGAAGAGCATGAAATGGTGTGAAAAATATGAAGACATGAAACGGTGTGAAAATATGAGGAGCATGAAACAGTGTGAAAATATGAGGAGCATAGAACGGAGTGAAAACTATGAAGAGCATGAAAAGGTGTGAAAATTATGAAGAGCATGAAAAGGTGTGAAAAATATGAAGAGCATGAAACGGTGAGAAAAATATGAAGAGCATGAAAAGGTGTGAAAAATAAGAAGAGCATGAAATGGTGTGAAAAATATGAAGAGCATGAAAAGTTGTGAAATATACGAGGAGCACGAAAAGGTCTGAAAAATACGAGGAGCATGAAAAGGTCTATAAAATATGAGCAGCATGTAAAGGTCAGAAAAATACAAGGAGCATGAAAAGGTGTGAAACATACTAGGAGCATGAAAAGGTGTGAAATATATGAGGAGCATGAAAAAGTGTAAAAAACACGAAGAGCATGAAAATGTGTGAAAGACACGAAGAGCATGAAAATGTATGAAAAATTCGAAGCATGAAAAGGTTTGAAAAACAGGAAGAGCATGAAAAGATGGGAAAAATATGAGGAGCATGAAAAGGTCTGTAAAATACGAGTAGCATGACACGGTGTGAAAAATACGAGAAGCATGAAAAGGTCTGAAAAATATGAGGAGCATGAAAAGGTCTGAAAAATACAACGAGCATGAAAAGTTCTGAAAAGCACGAGGAGCATGAAAAGGTCTGAAAAATACGTGGAGCATGAAAAGGTGTGAACAAAATGAAGAGCACGTAAAGGTGTGAAAAATCAAAGAGCTTGAAAAGGTGTGAAAACACGAAGAGCATGAAACAGTGTGAAAAATATGAGGAGCATGAAAAGGTCTGAAAAATATGAAGAGCAATAAAAGATGTGAAAAATATGATGAGCATGAAAAGGTGTGAATAACATGAGAAACATGATAAGGTGTGAAACATACGAAGTGCATGAAAAGTTGCAAAATATATAAAGAGCATGAAAAGGTGTGAAAAATACGAAGAGCATGATATGGTGTGAAAAAGATGAAGAGCATGAAACGGTGTGAAAATATGAGGAGCATGAAACGATGTGAAAATATGAGGAGCATAGAACGGAGTGAAAAATATGAAGAGCATGAAAAGGTGCGAAAAATATGAAGAGCATGAAACTGTGTGAAAAATATGAAGAGCATGAAAAGGTGTGAAAAATACGAAGAGCATGAAAAGGTGTGAAATATATGAAGAGCATGAAAAGGTGTGAAAAATTACCAAGAGCATGAAAATGTCTGAAAAATACAAAGAGCATGAAAATGTGTGAAAAATAAGAAGAGCATGAAAATGTGTGAACATGTGAGGAGCATGAAAAGGTGTGAAAAATAGTAGGAGCATGAAAAGTTCTGAAAATATGGGGAGCATGAAAAGGTCTGAAAAATACGAGTAGCATGAAAAGGTGTGAAAAATACAAGGGCATGAAAAGGTGTGAAAAATACAAGGATCATGAAAAGCTCTGTAAAATACTAGAGGCATGAAAAGGTGTGAAAAATACGAGGAGCATATAAAGGTCTGAAAAATATGAGGAGCATGAAAAGGTCTAAAAAATGTGAGGAGCATGAAACGGTGTGAAAATATGAAGACGTTTAAAACGTGTCAAAAATATGAGGACCATGAAAAGATGTGAAAAATATGAGGAGCATGAAATGCTATGAAAAAAATGAGGAGCATGAAAATATGTAAAAAATATGAAGAGCATGAAAAGTTGTGAAATATGAGGAGCATGAAAAGGTGTGAAAAATACGAGGAGCATGAAAAGGTGTGAAAAATACGAGGAGCATGAAAAGGTCTGAAAAATACGAGGACCATGAAAGGTATGAAAAATACGGGGAGCATGAATCGTTCTGTAAAATACGAGGACCATGAAAGGTATGAAAAATACGAGGAGCATGAAAAGGTATGAAAAATACGAGGAGCATGAAAAGGTGTGAAAAATACGAGAAGCATGAATTGTTCTGAAAAATACGAGGACCATGAAAGGTATGAAAAATATGGGGAGCATGAAAAGGTCTGAAAAATACGAGGAGCATGAAAAGGTCTGAAAAATAAGAGGAGCATGAAAAGGTATCAAAAATATGAGGAGCATGAAACGGTGTGAAAATATGAAGAGCATGAAACGGTGTGAAAATTATGAAGAGCATGGAAAGGTGTGATAAATAGGAGGAGCATGAAACGGTCTGAAAAATATGAAGAGCATGAAATGGTGTGAAAAACACGAGCAGCATGAAAAGTTGTGGATAAAACGAAGTGCATGAAAATGTGTGAAAAATTCGAAGAGCATGAAAAGGTGTGAAAAATGCGAGGAGCACGAAAAGGTCTGAAATATAGGAGGACCAAGAAAAGGTGTGAAAAACACTAAGAGCACGAAAAGGTGTGAAAAATATGAGGACCATGAAAGAGTGTAAAAAAGACGAACAGCATGAAAATGTGTGAAAAACACGAAGAGCATGAAATTGTATGAAAAATTCAAAGAGCATGAAAAGGGTTGAAAAATACGAAGAGCATGAAAAGGTGTGAAAAATACGAGGAGCATGAAAAGGTGTGAAAAACACGAGGAGCATGAATAGGTGTGAAAAACACGAAGAGCATGAAAATGTGTGAAAAATACGAGGAGCATGAAAAGGTGTGAAAAATCCGAGGAGCATGAAAAGGTCTGGAAAACACGAGGAGCATGGAAAGGTTTGAAAAATATGAGGAGCATGAAAAGGTGTGAAAAACACGAGGAGCATGAATAGGTGTGAAAAACACGAAGAGCATGAAAATGTGTGGAAAAATACGAGGAGCATGAAAAGGTGTGAAAAATCCGAGGAGTACGAAGAGTCTGAAATATACGAGGACCATGAAAAGGTCTGAAAAATACTAGGAGCATGAAAAGATCTGAAAAATTCTAGGAGAATGAAAAGGTCTGAAAAATATGAGGAGCATGAAAAGGTCTGAAAAATATGAGGACCATGAAAAGGTGTCAAAAATATGATGAGCATGAAAAGGTCTGAAAAATACGAGGAACATGAAAAGGTCTGGAAAACAGGAGGAGCATTAAAAAGTGTGAAAAATACGAAGAACATGAAAAGGTCTCAAAAATATGAGGAGCCTGAAAAGGTTTGAAAAAATGAAGAGCATGAAACGGTGTGAAAATTATGAAGAGCATAGAAAGGTGTGATAAATATGAGGAGCAAGAAACGGTCTGAAAAATATGAAGAGCATGAAATGGTGTGAAAAACACTAGCAGCATGAAAAGTTGTGGATAAAACGAAGTGCATGAAAATGTGTGAAAAATTCGAAGAGCATGAAAAGGTGTGAAAAATCCGAGGAGCACGAAAAGGTCTGAATATACGAGGACCATGAAAAGGTGTGAAAACTATGATGAGCATGAAAAGGTTTGAAAAATATGAGGACCATGAAAAAGTGTAAAAAACATGAAGAGCATGAAAATGTGTGAAAAACAGGAAGACCATAAAAATGTATGAAAAATTCAAAAAGCATGAAAAGGTTTGAAAAATATGAAGGGCATGAAAAGGTGGGAAAAATACGAAGAGCATGAAAAGGTGTGAGAAATATGAAAAGCATGAAACTGTGTGAAAAATATGAAAAGCATGAAAACGTGTGAAAAATATGAAGAGCATGAAAAGGTGTGAAAAATATGAAGAGCATGAAACTGTGTGAAAAATATCAAGAGCATGAAACGGTGTGAAAAATATGAAAAGCATGAAAACGTGTGAAAAATATGAAGAGCATGAAAAGGTGTGAAAAATCTGAAGAGCATGAAACGGTGTGAAAAATATGAAGAGCAAGAAAAGGTGTGAAATATATGAAGAGCATGAAAAGGTGTGAAAAATTACGAAAAGCATGAAAAGGTGTGAAAAATTACCAAGAGCATGAAAATGTCTGAAAAATACAAAGACCATGAAAATGTGTGAAAAATACAAAGAGCATGAAACGGTGTGAAAATATGAGGAGCATGAAAAGGTGTGAAAATATGAGGAGCATAGAACGGAGTGAAAAATATGAAGAGCAAGAAAAGGTGTGAAAATTATGAAGAGCATGAAACTGTGTGAAAAGCATGAAAAAGTGTGAAAAATATGAAGAGCATGAAAAGGTGTGAAAATTATGAAGAGCATGAAACTGTGTGAAAAATATGAAAAGCATGAAAAAGTGTGAAAAATATGAAGAGCATGAAAAGGTGTGAAATATACAAAGATCATGAAAACGTGTGAAAAATAGGAAGAGCATGAAATGGTTTGAAAAATATGAAGAGCATGAAACGGGGTGAAAATATGAGGATCATAAAATGGTCTGAAAATATGAGGAGCATAGAACGGAGTGAAAAATATGAAGAGCATGAAAAGGTGTGAAAATTATGAAGAGCATGAAACTGTGTGAAAAATATGAAAAGCATGAAAAAGTGTGAAAAATATGAAGAGCATGAAAAGGTGTGAAAAATACGAAGAGCATGAAAAGGTGTGAAATATATGAAGAGCATGAAAAGGTGTGAAATATATGAGGAGCATGAAAAAGTGTAAAAAACACGAAGAGCATGAAAATGTGTGAAAGACATGAAGAGCATGAAAATGTATGAAAAATTCGAAACATGAAAAGGTTTGAAAAACAGGAAGAGCATGAAAAGATGGGAAAAATATGAGGAGCATGAAAAGGTCTGTAAAACACGAGGAGCATGAAAAGATGTGAAAAATCCGAGGAGCACGAAAAGGTCTGAAATATACGAGGACCATGAAAAGTTCTAAAAAATACGAGTAGCATGACACGGTGTGAAAAATACGAGAAGCATGAAAAGGTCTGAAAAATACGAGGAGCATGAAAAGGTCTGAAAAATACAACGAGCATGAAAAGTTCTGAAAAGCACGAGGAGCATGAAAAGGTCTGAAAAATACGTGGAGCATGAAAAGGTGTGAACAAAATGAAGAGCACGTAAAGGTGTGAAAAATCAAAGAGCTTGAAAAGGTGTGAAAACACGAAGAGCATGAAACGGTGTGAAAAATATGAGGAGCATGAAAAGGTCTGAAAAATATGAAGAGCAATAAAAGATGTGAAAAATATGATGAGCATGAAAAGGTGTGAATAATATGAGGAGCATGATAAGGTGTGAAACATACGAAGTGCATGAAAAGTTGCAAAATATATAAAGAGCATGAAAAGGTGTGAAAAATACGAAGAGCATGATATGGTGTGAAAAAGATGAAGAGCATGAAACGGTGTGAAAATATGAGGAGCATGAAACGATGTGAAAATATGAGGAGCATAGAACGGAGTGAAAAATATGAAGAGCATGAAAAGGTGTGAAAAATATGAAGAGCATGAAACTGTGTGAAAAATATGAAAAGCATGAAACTGTGTGAAAAATATGAAAAGCATGAAACTGTGTGAAAAATATGAAAAGGTGTGAAAAATCTGAAGAGCATGAAACGGTGTGAAAAATATGAAGAGCATGAAAAGGTGTGAAAAATACGAAGAGCATGAAAAGGTGTGAAATATATGAAGAGCATGAAAAGGTGTGAAAAAATTGCCAAGAGCATGAAAATGTCTGAAAAATACAAAGAGCATGAAAATGTGTGAAAAATACGAAGAGCATGAAAATGTGTGAAAATGTGAGGAGCATGAAAAGGTGTGAAAAATAGTAGGAGCATGAAAAGGTCTGAAAAATACGAGGAGCATGAAAAGGTGTGAAAAATATGGGGAGCATGAAAAGGTCTGAAAAATACGAGTAGCATGAAAAGGTGTGAAAAATACAAAGGGCATGAAAAGGTGTGAAAAATACAAGGATCATGAAAAGCTCTGTAAAATACTAGAAGCATGAAAAGGTGTGAAAAATACGAGGAGCATATAAAGGTCTGAAAAATATGAGGAGCATGAAAAGGTCTAAAAAATGTGAGGAGCATGAAACGGTGTGAAAATATGAAGACGTTTAAAACGTGTCAAAAATATGAGGACCATGAAAAGATGTGAAAAATATGAGGAGCATGAAATGCTATGAAAAAAATGAGGAGCATGAAAATATGTAAAAAATATGAAGAGCATGAAAAGTTGTGAAATATGAGGAGCATGAAAAGGTGTGAAAAATACGAGGAGCATGAAAAGTTGTGAAAAATACGAGGAGCATGAAAAGGTCTGAAAAATACGAGGACCATGAAAGGTATGAAAAATACGGGGAGCATGAATCATTCTGTAAAATACAAGGACCATGAAAGGTATGAAAAATACGGGGAGCATGAAAAGGTCTGAAAAATACGAGGAGCATGAAAAGGTGTGAAAAATACGAGAAGCATGAATTGTTCTGAAAAACACGAGGACCAAGAAAGGTATGAAAAATACGGGGAGCATGAAAAGGTCTGAAAAATACGAGGAACATGAAAAGGTCTGAAAAATACGAGGAGCATGAAAAGGTATCAAAAATATGAGGAGCATGAAAAGGTATCAAAAATATCAGGAGCATGAAAAGGTATCAAAAATACGAGGAGCATGAAAAGGTCTGGAAAATACGAGGAGCAAGAAAATATCTGAAAAATATGAGGAGCATGAAACAGTATGGAAACATGAAGAGCATGAAACGGTGTGAAAAATATGAAGAGCATGAAAAGGTGTGAAAAATATGAGGAGGATGAAACGGTGTGAAAAAAACGAAGAGCATGAAAAGGTGTGAAATATACAAAGATCAGGAAAAGGTGTGAAAAATACGAAGAGCATGAAATGGTTTGAAAAATATGAAGAGCATGAAACGGGGTGAAAATATGAGGATCATAAAATGGTCTGAAAATATGAGGAGCATAGAACGGAGTGAAAAATATGAAGAGCATGAAAAGGTGTGAAAATTATGAAGAGCATGAAACTGTGTGAAAAATATGAAAAGCATGAAAAAGTGTGAAAAATATGAAGAGCATGAAAAAGTGTGAAAAATATGAAGAGCATGAAAAGGTGTGAATAATATGAAGAGCATGAAACTGTGTGAAAAATATGAGGAACATGAAAAGGTGTGAAATATACGATCAGCATTTACAGGTGTGAAAAATTACGAAAAGCATGAAAAGGTGTGAAAAATAAGAAGAGCATGAAAAGGTGTGAAAAATAAGAAGAGCATGAAATGGTGTGAAATATATGAAGACATGAAACGGTGTGAAAATATGAGGAGCATGAAACGGTGTGAAAATATGAGGAGCATAGAACGGAGTGAAAACTATGAAGAGCATGAAAAGGTGTGAAAATTATGAAGAGCATGAAAAGGTGTGAAAAATATGAAGAGCATGAAACGGTGAGCAAAATATGAAGAGCATGAAAAGGTGTGAAAAATAAGAAGAGCATGAAATGGTGTGAAAAATATGAAGAGTATGAAGCAGTGTGAAAATATGAAGAGCATGAAGTGGTGTGAAAATATGAGGAGCATAGAACGGAGTGAAAAATACGAAGAGCATGAAATGGTGTGAAAAATATGAAGAGCATGAAAAGTTGTGAAATATACGAGGAGCACGAAAAGGTCTGAAAAATACGAGGAGCATGAAAAGGTCTATAAAATATGAGCAGCATGTAAAGGTCAGAAAAATACAAGGAGCATGAAAAGGTGTGAAACATACTAGGAGCATGAAAAGGTGTGAAATATATGAGGAGCATGAAAAAGTGTAAAAAACACGAAGAGCATGAAAATGTGTGAAAGACACGAAGAGCATGAAAATGTATGAAAAATTCGAAGCATGAAAAGGTTTGAAAAACAGGAAGAGCATGAAAAGATGGGAAAAATATGAGGAGCATGAAAAGGTCTGTAAAATACGAGTAGCATGACACGGTGTGAAAAATACGAGAAGCATGAAAAGGTCTGAAAAATATGAGGAGCATGAAAAGGTCTGAAAAATACAACGAGCATGAAAAGGTCTGAAAAATACGAGGAGCATGAAAAGGTCTGAAAAATACATGGAGCATGAAAAGGTGTGAACAAAATGAAGAGCACGTAAAGGTGTGAAAAATCAAAGAGCTTGAAAAGGTGTGAAAACACGAAGAGCATGAAACAGTGTGAAAAATATGAGGAGCATGAAAAGGTCTGAAAAATATGAAGAGCAATAAAAGATGTGAAAAATATGATGAGCATGAAAAGGTGTGAATAACATTAGAAACATGATAAGGTGTGAAACATACGAAGTGCATGAAAAGTTGCAAAATATACAAAGAGCATGAAAAGGTGTGAAAAATACGAAGAGCATGATATGGTGTGAAAAAGATGAAGAGCATGAAACGGTGTGAAAATATGAGGAGCATGAAACGATGTGAAAATATGAGGAGCATAGAACGGAGTGAAAAATATGAAGAGCATGAAAAGGTGCGAAACATATGAAGAGCATGAAACTGTGTGAAAAATATGAAGAGCATGAAAAGGTGTGAAAAATACGAAGAGCATGAAAAGGTGTGAAATATATGAAGAGCATGAAAAGGTGTGAAAAAATTGCCAAGAGCATGAAAATGTCTGAAAAATACAAAGAGCATGAAAATGTGTGAAAAATACGAAGAGCATGAAAATGTGTGAAAATGTGAGGAGCATGAAAAGGTGTGAAACATAGTAGGAGCATGAAAAGTTCTGAAAATATGGGGAGCATGAAAAGGTCTGAAAAATACGAGTAGCATGAAAAGGTGTGAAAAATACAAAGGGCATGAAAAGGTGTGAAAAATACAAGGATCATGAAAAGCTCTGTAAAATACTAGAAGCATGAAAAGGTGTGAAAAATACGAGGAGCATATAAAGGTCTGAAAAATATGAGGAGCATGAAAAGGTCTAAAAAATGTGAGGAGCATGAAACGGTGTGAAAATATGAAGACGTTTAAAACGTGTCAAAAATATGAGGACCATGAAAAGATGTGAAAAATATGAGGAGCATGAAATGCTATGAAAAAAATGAGGAGCATGAAAATATGTAAAAAATATGAAGAGCATGAAAAGTTGTGAAATATGAGGAGCATGAAAAGGTGTGAAAAATACGAGGAGCATGAAAAGTTGTGAAAAATACGAGGAGCATGAAAAGGTCTGAAAAATACGAGGACCATGAAAGGTATGAAAAATACGGGGAGCATGAATCATTCTGTAAAATACGAGGACCATGAAAGGTATGAAAAATACGGGGAGCATGAAAAGGTCTGAAAAATACGAGGAGCATGAAAAGGTGTGAAAAATACGAGAAGCATGAATTGTTCTGAAAAACACGAGGACCAAGAAAGGTATGAAAAATACGGGGAGCATGAAAAGGTCTGAAAAATACGAGGAGCATGAAAAGGTCTGAAAAATACGAGGAGCATGAAAAGGTATCAAAAATATGAGGAGCATGAAAAGGTATCAAAAATATCAGGAGCATGAAAAGGTATCAAAAATACGAGGAGCATGAAAAGGTCTGGAAAATACGAGGAGCAAGAAAATATCTGAAAAATATGAGGAGCATGAAACAGTATGGAAACATGAAGAGCATGAAACGGTGTGAAAAATATGAAGAGCATGAAAAGGTGTGAAAAATATGAGGAGGATGAAACGGTGTGAAAAAAACGAAGAGCATGAAAAGGTGTGAAATATACAAAGATCAGGAAAAGGTGTGAAAAATACGAAGAGCATGAAATGGTTTGAAAAATATGAAGAGCATGAAACGGGGTGAAAATATGAGGATCATAAAATGGTCTGAAAATATGAGGAGCATAGAACGGAGTGAAAAATATGAAGAGCATGAAAAGGTGTGAAAATTATGAAGAGCATGAAACTGTGTGAAAAATATGAAAAGCATGAAAAAGTGTGAAAAATATGAAGAGCATGAAAAAGTGTGAAAAATATGAAGAGCATGAAAAGGTGTGAATAATATGAAGAGCATGAAACTGTGTGAAAAATATGAGGAACATGAAAAGGTGTGAAATATACGATCAGCATTTACAGGTGTGAAAAATTACGAAAAGCATGAAAAGGTGTGAAAAATAAGAAGAGCATGAAAAGGTGTGAAAAATAAGAAGAGCATGAAATGGTGTGAAATATATGAAGACATGAAACGGTGTGAAAATATGAGGAGCATGAAACGGTGTGAAAATATGAGGAGCATAGAACGGAGTGAAAACTATGAAGAGCATGAAAAGGTGTGAAAATTATGAAGAGCATGAAAAGGTGTGAAAAATATGAAGAGCATGAAACGGTGAGCAAAATATGAAGAGCATGAAAAGGTGTGAAAAATAAGAAGAGCATGAAATGGTGTGAAAAATATGAAGAGTATGAAGCAGTGTGAAAATATGAAGAGCATGAAGCGGTGTGAAAATATGAGGAGCATAGAACGGAGTGAAAAATACGAAGAGCATGAAATGGTGTGAAAAATATGAAGAGCATGAAAAGTTGTGAAATATACGAGGAGCACGAAAAGGTCTGAAAAATACGAGGAGCATGAAAAGGTCTATAAAATATGAGCAGCATGTAAAGGTCAGAAAAATACAAGGAGCATGAAAAGGTGTGAAACATACTAGGAGCATGAAAAGGTGTGAAATATATGAGGAGCATGAAAAAGTGTAAAAAACACGAAGAGCATGAAAATGTGTGAAAGACACGAAGAGCATGAAAATGTATGAAAAATTCGAAGCATGAAAAGGTTTGAAAAACAGGAAGAGCATGAAAAGATGGGAAAAATATGAGGAGCATGAAAAGGTCTGTAAAATACGAGTAGCATGACACGGTGTGAAAAATACGAGAAGCATGAAAAGGTCTGAAAAATATGAGGAGCATGAAAAGGTCTGAAAAATACAACGAGAATGAAAAGGTCTGAAAAATACGAGGAGCATGAAAAGGTCTGAAAAATACGTGGAGCATGAAAAGGTGTGAACAAAATGAAGAGCACGTAAAGGTGTGAAAAATCAAAGAGCTTGAAAAGGTGTGAAAACACGAAGAGCATGAAACAGTGTGAAAAATATGAGGAGCATGAAAAGGTCTGAAAAATATGAAGAGCAATAAAAGATGTGAAAAATATGATGAGCATGAAAAGGTGTGAATAACATTAGAAACATGATAAGGTGTGAAACATACGAAGTGCATGAAAAGTTGCAAAATATATAAAGAGCATGAAAAGGTGTGAAAAATACGAAGAGCATGATATGGTGTGAAAAAGATGAAGAGCATGAAACGGTGTGAAAATATGAGGAGCATGAAACGATGTGAAAATATGAGGAGCATAGAACGGAGTGAAAAATATGAAGAGCATGAAAAGGTGCGAAACATATGAAGAGCATGAAACTGTGTGAAAAATATGAAGAGCATGAAAAGGTGTGAAAAATACGAAGAGCATGAAAAGGTGTGAAATATATGAAGAGCATGAAAAGGTGTGAAAAAATTGCCAAGAGCATGAAAATGTCTGAAAAATACAAAGAGCATGAAAATGTGTGAAAAATACGAAGAGCATGAAAATGTGTGAAAATGTGAGGAGCATGAAAAGGTGTGAAACATAGTAGGAGCATGAAAAGTTCTGAAAATATGGGGAGCATGAAAAGGTCTGAAAAATACGAGTAGCATGAAAAGGTGTGAAAAATACAAAGGGCATGAAAAGGTGTGAAAAATACAAGGATCATGAAAAGCTCTGTAAAAACTAGAAGCATGAAAAGGTGTGAAAAATACGAGGAGCATATAAAGGTCTGAAAAATATGAGGAGCATGAAAAGGTCTAAAAAATGTGAGGAGCATGAAACGGTGTGAAAATATGAAGACGTTTAAAACGTGTCAAAAATATGAGGACCATGAAAAGATGTGAAAAATATGAGGAGCATGAAATGCTATGAAAAAAATGAGGAGCATGAAAATATGTAAAAAATATGAAGAGCATGAAAAGTTGTGAAATATGAGGAGCATGAAAAGGTGTGAAATATATGAGGAGCATGAAAAAGTGTAAAAAACACGAAGAGCATGAAAATGTGTGAAAGACATGAAGAGCATGAAAATGTATGAAAAATTCGAAGCATGAAAAGGTTTGAAAAACAGGAAGAGCATGAAAAGATGGGAAAAATATGAGGAGCATGAAAAGGTCTGTAAAACACGAGGTGCATGAAAAGATGTGAAAAATCCGAGGAGCACGAAAAGGTCTGAAATATACGAGGACCATGAAAAGTTCTAAAAAATACGAGTAGCATGACACGGTGTGAAAAATACGAGAAGCATGAAAAGGTCTGAAAAATACGAGGAGCATGAAAAGGTATGAAAAATACAACGAGCATGAAAAGTTCTGAAAAGCACGAGGAGCATGAAAAGGTCTGAAAAATAGGTGGAGCATGAAAAGGTGTGAACAAAATGAAGAGCACGTAAAGGTGTGAAAAATCAAAGAGCTTGAAAAGGTGTGAAAACACGAAGAGCATGAAACGGTGTGAAAAATATGAGGAGCATTAAAAGGTCTGAAAAATATGAAGAGCAATAAACGATGTGAAAAATATGATGAGCATGAAAAGGTGTGAATAATATGAGGAGCATGATAAGGTGTGAAACATACGAAGTGCATGAAAAGTTGCAAAATATATAAAGAGCATGAAAAGGTGTGAAAAATACGAAGAGCATGATATGGTGTGAAAAAGATGAAGAGCATGAAACGGTGTGAAAATATGAGGAGCATGAAACGATGTGAAAATATGAGGAGCATAGAACGGAGTGAAAAATATGAAGAGCATGAAAAGGTGTGAAAAATATGAAGAGCATGAAACTGTGTGAAAAATATGAAAAGCATGAAACTGTGTGAAAAATATGAAAAGCATGAAAACGTGTGAAAAATATGAAAAGGTGTGAAAAATCTGAAGAGCATGAAACGGTGTGAAAAATATGAAGAGCATGAAAAGGTGTGAAAAATACGAAGAGCATGAAAAGGTGTGAAATATATGAAGAGCATGAAAAGGTGTGAAAAAATTGCCAAGAGCATGAAAATGTCTGAAAAATACAAAGAGCATGAAAATGTGTGAAAAATACGAAGAGCATGAAAATGTGTGAAAATGTGAGGAGCATGAAAAGGTGTGAAAAATAGTAGGAGCATGAAAAGGTCTGAAAAATACGAGGAGCATGAAAAGGTGTGAAAAATATGGGGAGCATGAAAAGGTCTGAAAAATACTAGAAGCATGAAAAGGTGTGAAAAATACGAGGAGCATATAAAGGTCTGAAAAATATGAGGAGCATGAAAAGGTGTGAAAAATACAAAGAGCATGAAAAGGTGTGAAAAATACAAGGATCATGAAAAGCTCTGTAAAATACTAGAAGCATGAAAAGGTGTGAAAAATACGAGGAGCATATAAAGGTCTGAAAAATATGAGGAGCATGAAAAGGTCTAAAAAATGTGAGGAGCATGAAACGGTGTGAAAATATGAAGACGTTTAAAACGTGTCAAAAATATGAGGACCATGAAAAGATGTGAAAAATATGAGGAGCATGAAATGCTATGAAAAAAATGAGGAGCATGAAAATATGTAAAAAATATGAAGAGCATGAAAAGTTGTGAAATATGAGGAGCATGAAAAGGTGTGAAAAATACGAGGAGCATGAAAAGTTGTGAAAAATACGAGGAGCATGAAAAGGTCTGAAAAATACGAGGACCATGAAAGGTATGAAAAATACGGGGAGCATGAATCATTCTGTAAAATACGAGGACCATGAAAGGTATGAAAAATACGGGGAGCATGAAAAGGTCTGAAAAATACGAGGAGCATGAAAAGGTGTGAAAAATACGAGAAGCATGAATTGTTCTGAAAAACACGAGGACCAAGAAAGGTATGAAAAATACGGGGAGCATGAAAAGGTCTGAAAAATACGAGGAGCATGAAAAGGTCTGAAAAATACGAGGAGCATGAAAAGGTATCAAAAATATGAGGAGCATGAAAAGGTATCAAAAATATCAGGAGCATGAAAAGGTATCAAAAATACGAGGAGCATGAAAAGGTCTGGAAAATACGAGGAGCAAGAAAATATCTGAAAAATATGAGGAGCATGAAACAGTATGGAAACATGAAGAGCATGAAACGGTGTGAAAAATATGAAGAGCATGAAAAGGTGTGAAAAATATGAGGAGGATGAAACGGTGTGAAAAAAACGAAGAGCATGAAAAGGTGTGAAATATACAAAGATCAGGAAAAGGTGTGAAAAATACGAAGAGCATGAAATGGTTTGAAAAATATGAAGAGCATGAAACGGGGTGAAAATATGAGGATCATAAAATGGTCTGAAAATATGAGGAGCATAGAACGGAGTGAAAAATATGAAGAGCATGAAAAGGTGTGAAAATTATGAAGAGCATGAAACTGTGTGAAAAATATGAAAAGCATGAAAAAGTGTGAAAAATATGAAGAGCATGAAAAGGTGTGAAAAATACGAAGAGCATGAAAAGGTGTGAAATATATGAAGAGCATGAAAAGGTGTGAAAAATTACCAAGAGCATGAAAATGTCTGAAAAATACAAAGAGCATGAAAATGTGTGAAAAATAAGAAGAGCATGAAAATGTGTGAAAATGTGAGGAGCATGAAAAGGTGTGAAAAATAGTAGGAGCATGAAAAGTTCTGAAAATATGGGGAGCATGAAAAGGTCTGAAAAATACGAGTAGCATGAAAAGGTGTGAAAAATACAAAGGGCATGAAAAGGTGTGAAAAATACAAGGATCATGAAAAGCTCTGTAAAATACTAGAAGCATGAAAAGGTGTGAAAAATACGAGGAGCATATAAAGGTCTGAAAAATATGAGGAGCATGAAAAGGTCTAAAAAATGTGAGGAGCATGAAACGGTGTGAAAATATGAAGACGTTTAAAACGTGTCAAAAATATGAGGACCATGAAAAGATGTGAAAAATATGAGGAGCATGAAATGCTATGAAAAAAATGAGGAGCATGAAAATATGTAAAAAATATGAAGAGCATGAAAAGTGGTGAAATATGAGGAGCATGAAAAGGTGTGAAAAATACGAGGAGCATGAAAAGGTGTGAAAAATACGAGGAGCATGAAAAGGTCTGAAAAATACGAGGACCATGAAAGGTATGAAAAATACGGGGAGCATGAATCGTTCTGTTAAATACGAGGACCATGAAAGGTATGAAAAATACGAGGAGCATGAAAAGGTATGAAAAATACGAGGAGCATGAAAAGGTGTGAAAAATACGAGAAGCATGAATTGTTCTGAACAATACGAGGACCATGAAAGGTATGAAAAATACGGGGAGGATGAAAAGGTCTGAAAAATACGAGGAGCATGAAAAGGTCTGAAAAATAAGAGGAGCATGAAAAGGTATCAAAAATATGAGGAGCATGAAACGGTGTGAAAATATGAAGAGCATGAAACGGTGTGAAAATTATGAAGAGCATGGAAAGGTGTGATAAATAGGAGGAGCATGAAACGGTCTGA
Source organism: Dama dama (assembly GCF_033118175.1). NCBI lineage: Eukaryota > Metazoa > Chordata > Mammalia > Artiodactyla > Cervidae > Dama > Dama dama. Next base: position 602,764 of record NW_026870882.1, read on the forward strand.
AAAATATGAAGAGCATGAAATGGTGTGAAAAACACGAGCAGCATGAAAAGTTGTGGATAAAACGAAGTGCATGAAAATGTGTGAAAAATTCGAAGAGCATGAAAAGGTGTGAAAAATGCGAGGAGCACGAAAAGGTCTGAAATATAGGAGGACCAAGAAAAGGTGTGAAAAACAGTAAGAGCACGAAAAGGTGTGAAAAATATGAGGACCATGAAAGAGTGTATAAAAGACGAAGAGCATGAAAATGTGTGAAAAACACGAAGAGCATGAAATTGTATGAAAAATTCAAAGAGCATGAAAAGGGTTGAAAAATACGAAGAGCATGAAAAGGTGTGAAAAATACGAGGAGCATGAAAAGGTGTGAAAAACACGAGGAGCATGAATAGGTGTGAAAAACACGAAGAGCATGAAAATGTGTGAAAAATACGAGGAGCATGAAAAGGTGTGAAAAATCCGAGGAGCATGAAAAGGTCTGGAAAACACGAGGAGCATGGAAAGGTTTGAAAAATATGAGGAGCATGAAAAGGTGTGAAAAACACGAGGAGCATGAATAGGTGTGAAAAACACGAAGAGCATGAAAATGTGTGGAAAAATACGAGGAGCATGAAAAGGTGTGAAAAATCCGAGGAGTACGAAGAGTCTGAAATATACGAGGACCATGAAAAGGTCTGAAAAATACTAGGAGCATGAAAAGATCTGAAAAATTCTAGGAGAATGAAAAGGTCTGAAAAATATGAGGAGCATGAAAAGGTCTGAAAAATATGAGGACCATGAAAAGGTATCAAAAATATGAGGAGCATGAAAAGGTCTGAAAAATACGAGGAACATGAAAAGGTCTGGAAAACAGGAGGAGCATTAAAAAGTGTGAAAAATACGAAGAACATGAAAAGGTCTCAAAAATATGAGGAGCCTGAAAAGGTTTGAAAAAATGAAGAGCATGAAACGGTGTGAAAATTATGAAGAGCATAGAAAGGTGTGATAAATATGAGGAGCAAGAAACGGTCTGAAAAATATGAAGAGCATGAAATGGTGTGAAAAACACTAGCAGCATGAAAAGTTGTGGATAAAACGAAGTGCATGAAAATGTGTGAAAAATTCGAAGAGCATGAAAAGGTGTGAAAAATCCGAGGAGCACGAAAAGGTCTGAATATACGAGGACCATGAAAAGGTGTGAAAACTATGATGAGCATGAAAAGGTTTGAAAAATATGAGGACCATGAAAAAGTGTAAAAAACACGAAGAGCATGAAAATGTGTGAAAAACAGGAAGAACATAAAAATGTATGAAAAATTCAAAAAGCATGAAAAGGTTTGAAAAATATGAAGGGCATGAAAAGGTGGGAAAAATACGAAGAGCATGAAAAGGTGTGAGAAATATGAAAAGCATGAAACTGTGTGAAAAATATGAAAAGCATGAAAACGTGTGAAAAATATGAAGAGCATGAAAAGGTGTGAAAAATATGAAGAGCATGAAACTGTGTGAAAAATATGAAGAGCATGAAACGGTGTGAAAAATATGAAAAGCATGAAAACGTGTGAAAAATATGAAGAGCATGAAAAGGTGTGAAAAATCTGAAGAGCATGAAACGGTGTGAAAAATATGAAGAGCAAGAAAAGGTGTGAAATATATGAAGAGCATGAAAAGGTGTGAAAAATTACGAAAAGCATGAAAAGGTGTGAAAAATTACCAAGAGCATGAAAATGTCTGAAAAATACAAAGACCATGAAAATGTGTGAAAAATACAAAGAGCATGAAACGGTGTGAAAATATGAGGAGCATGAAAAGGTGTGAAAATATGAGGAGCATAGAACGGAGTGAAAAATATGAAGAGCAAGAAAAGGTGTGAAAATTATGAAGAGCATGAAACTGTTTGAAAAGCATGAAAAAGTGTGAAAAATATGAAGAGCATGAAAAGGTGTGAAAATTATGAAGAGCATGAAACTGTGTGAAAAATATGAAAAGCATGAAAAAGTGTGAAAAATATGAAGAGCATGAAAAGGTGTGAAAATATGAAGAGCATGAAAATGTGCGAAAAATATGAAGAACATGAAACGGTGTGAAAAAAACGAAGAGCATGAAAAGGTGTGAAATCTACAAAGATCATGAAAAGGTGTGAAAAATACGAAGAGCATGAAATGGTTTGAAAAATATGAAGAGCATGAAACGGGGTGAAAATATGAGGATCATAAAATGGTCTGAAAATATGAGGAGCATAGAACGGAGTGAAAACTATGAAGAGCATGAAAAGGTGTGAAAATTATGAAGAGCATGAAACTGTGTGAAAAATATGAAAAGCATGAAAAAGTGTGAAAAATATGAAGAGCATGAAACTGTGTGAAAAATATGAAGAGCATGAAACGGTGTGAAAAATATGAAAAGCTTGAAAACGTGTGAAAAATATGAAGAGCATGAAAAGGTGTGAAAAATCTGAAGAGCATGAAACGGTGTGAAAAATATGAAGAGCATGAAAAGGTGTGAAAAATACGAAGAGCAAGAAAAGGTGTGAAATATATGAAGAGCATGAAAAGGTGTGAAAAATTACGAAAAGCATGAAAAGGTGTGAAAAATTACCAAGAGCATGAAAATGTCTGAAAAATACAAAGAGCATGAAAATGTGTGAAAAATACAGAGAGCATGAAACGGTGTGAAAATATGAGGAGCATGAAAAGCTGTGAAAATATGAGGAGCATAGAACGGAGTGAAAAATATGAAGAGCAAGAAAAGGTGTGAAAATTATGAAGAGCATGAAACTGTATGAAAAATATGAAAAGCATGAAAAAGTGTGAAAAATATGAAGAGCATGAAAAGGTGTGAAAATATGAAGAGCATGAAACTGTGTGAAAAATATGAAGAACATGAAACGGTGTGAAAAAAACGAAGAGCATGAAAAGGTGTGAAATATACAAAGATCATGAAAAGGTGTGAAAAATACAAAGAGCATGAAATGGTTTGAAAAATATGAAGAGCATGAAACGGGGTGAAAATATGAGGATCATAAAATGGTCTGAAAATATGAGGAGCATAGAACGGAGTGAAAAATATGAAGAGCATGAAAAGGTGTGAAAATTATGAAGAGCATGAAACTGTGTGAAAAATATGAAAAGCATGAAAAAGTGTGAAAAATATGAAGAGCATGAAAAGGTGTGAATAATATGAAGAGCATGAAACTGTGTGAAAAATATGAGGAACATGAAAAGGTGTGAAATATACGAACAGCATTTACAGGTGTGAAAAATTACGAAAAGCATGAAAAGGTGTGAAAAATAAGAAGAGCATGAAATGGTGTGAAAAATATGAAGACATGAAACGGTGTGAAAATATGAGGAGCATGAAACGGTGTGAAAATATGAGGAGCATAGAACGGAGTGAAAACTATGAAGAGCATGAAAAGGTGTGAAAATTATGAAGAGCATGAAACTGTGTGAAAAATATGAAAAGCATGAAAAAGTGTGAAAAATATGAAGAGCATGAAATGGTGTGAAAAATATGAAGAGTATGAAGCAGTGTGAAAATATGAAGAGCATGAAGCGGTGTGAAAATATGAGGAGCATAGAACGGAGTGAAAAATACGAAGAGCATGAAATGGTGTGAAAAATATGAAGAGCATGAAAAGTTGTGAAATATACGAGGAGCACGAAAAGGTCTGAAAAATACGAGGAGCATGAAAAGGTCTATAAAATATGAGCAGCATGTAAAGGTCAGAAAAATACAAGGAGCATGAAAAGGTGTGAAACATACTAGGAGCATGAAAAGGTGTGAAATATATGAGGAGCATGAAAAAGTGTAAAAAACACGAAGAGCATGAAAATGTGTGAAAGACACGAAGAGCATGAAAATGTATGAAAAATTCGAAGCATGAAAAGGTTTGAAAAACAGGAAGAGCATGAAAAGATGGGAAAAATATGAGGAGCATGAAAAGGTCTGTAAAATACGAGTAGCATGACACGGTGTGAAAAATACGAGAAGCATGAAAAGGTCTGAAAAATATGAGGAGCATGAAAAGGTCTGAAAAATACAACGAGCATGAAAAGTTCTGAAAAGCACGAGGAGCATGAAAAGGTCTGAAAAATACGTGGAGCATGAAAAGGTGTGAACAAAATGAAGAGTATGTAAAGGTGTGAAAAATCAAAGAGCTTGAAAAGGAGTGAAAACACGAAGAGCATGAAACAGTGTGAGAAATATGAGGAGCATGAAAAGGTCTGAAAAATATGAAGAGCAATAAAAGATGTGAAAAATATGATGAGCATGAAAAGGTGTGAATAATATGAGAAGCATGATAAGGTGTGAAACATACGAAGTGCATGAAAAGTTGCAAAATATATAAAGAGCATGAAAAGGTGTGAAAAATACGAAGAGCATGATATGGTGTGAAAAAGATGAAGAGCATGAAACGATGTGAAAATATGAGGAGCATAGAACGGAGTGAAAAATATGAAGAGCATGAAAAGGTGCGAAAAATATGAAGAGCATGAAACTGTGTGAAAAATATGAAAAGCATGAAACTGTGTGAAAAATATGAAAAGCATGAAAACGTGTGAAAAATATGAAGAGCATGAAAAGGTGTGAAAAATATGAAGAGCATGAAACGGTGTGAAAAATATGAAGAGCATGAAAATGTGTGAAAAATACGAAAAACATGAAAAGGTGTGAAATATATGAAGAGCATGAAAAGGTGTGAAAAATTACCAAGAGCATGAAAATGTCTGAAAAATACAAAGAGCATGAAAATGTGTGAAAAATACGAAGAGCATGAAAATGTGTGAAAATGTGAGGAGCATGAAAAGTTGTGAAAAATAGTAGGAGCATGAAAAGTTCTGAAAATATGGGGAGCATGAAAAGGTCTGAAAAATACGAGTAGCATGAAAAGGTGTGAAAAATACAAAGGGCATGAAAAGGTGTGAAAAATACAAGGATCATGAAAAGCTCTGTAAAATACTAGAAGCATGAAAAGGTGTGAAAAATACGAGGAGCATATAAAGGTCTGAAAAATATGAGGAGCATGAAAAGGTCTAAAAAATGTGAGGAGCATGAAACGGTGTGAAAATATGAAGACGTTTAAAACGTGTCAAAAATATGAGGACCATGAAAAGATGTGAAAAATATGAGGAGCATGAAATGCTATGAAAAAAAAGAGGAGCATGAAAATATGTAAAAAATATGAAGAGCATGAAAAGTTGTGAAATATGAGGAGCATGAAAAGGTGTGAAAAATACGAGGAGCATGAAAAGGTGTGAAAAATACAAGGAGCATGAAAAGGTCTGAAAAATACGAGGACCATGAAAGGTATGAAAAATACGGGGAGCATGAATCGTTCTGTAAAATACGAGGACCATGAAAGGAATGAAAAATACGAGGAGTATGAAAAGGTATGAAAAATACGAGGAGCATGAAAAGGTGTGAAAAATACGAGAAGCATGAATTGTTCTGAAAAATACGAGGACCATGAAAGGTATGAAAAATACGGGGAGCATGAAAAGGTCTGAAAAATACGAGGAGCATTGAAAGGTCTGAAAAATAAGAGGAGCATGAAAAGGTATCAAAAATATGAGGAGCATGAAACGGTGTGAAAATATAAAGAGCATGAAACGGTGTGAAAAATATGAAGAGCATGAAAGGTGTGAGAAATATGAGGAGCATGAAAAGGTCTGAAAAGTACAAGGAGCATGAAAAGTTGTGAAAAATACGAGGAGCATGAAAATATCTAAAAAATATGAGGAGCATGAAACAGTATGGAAACATGAAGAGCATGAAACGGTGTGAAAAATATGAAGAGCATTAAAAGGTGTGAAAAATATGAGGAGCATGAAACGGTGTGAAAAAAACGAAGAGCATGAAAAGGTGTGAAATCTACAAAGATCATGAAAAGGTGTGAAAAATACGAAGAGCATGAAATGGTTTGAAAAATATGAAGAGCATGAAATGGGGTGAAAATATGAGGATCATAAAATGGTCTGAAAATATGAGGAGCATAGAACGGAGTGAAAAATATGAAGAGCAAGAAAAGGTGTGAAAATTATGAAGAGCATGAAACTGTGTGAAAAATATGAAAAGCATGAAAAAGTGTGAAAAATATGAAGAGCATGAAACTGTGTGAAAAATATGAAAAGCATGAAACTGTGTGAAAAATATGAAAAGCATGAAAAAGTGTGAAAAATATGAAGAGCATGAAAAGGTGTGAAAATATGAAGAGCATGAAAATGTGCGAAAAATATGAAGAACATGAAACGGTGTGAAAAAAACGAAGAGCATGAAAAGGTGTGAAATCTACAAAGATCATGAAAAGGTGTGAAAAATACGAAGAGCATGAAATGGTTTGAAGAATATGAAGAGCATGAAACGGGGTGAAAATATGAGGATCATAAAATGGTCTGAAAATATGAGGAGCATAGAACGGAGTGAAAAATATGAAGAGCATGAAAAGGTGTGAAAATTATGAAGAGCATGAAACTGTGTGAAAAATATGAAAAGCATGAAAAAGTGTGAAAAATATGAAGAGCATGAAACTGTGTAAAAAATATGAAAAGCATGAAACTGTGTGAAAAATATGAAAAGCATGAAAACGTGTGAAAAATATGAAGAGCATGAAAAGGTGTGAAAAATATGAAGAGCATGAAACGGTGTGAAAAATATGATGAGCATGAAAAGGTGTGAAAAATACGAAGAGCAAGAAAAGGTGTGAAATATATGAAGAGCATGAAAAGGTGTGAAAAATTACGAAAAGCATGAAAAGGTGTGAAAAATTACCAAGAGCATGAAAATGTCTGAAAAATACAAAGAGCATGAAAATGTGTGAAAAGTACAAAGAGCATGAAACGGTGTGAAAATATGAGGAGCATGAAACGGTGTGAAAATATGAGGAGCATAGAACGGAGTGAAAAATATGAAGAGCAAGAAAAGGTGTTAAAATTATGAAGAGCATGAAACTGTATGAAAAATATGAAAAGCATGAAAAAGTGTAAAAAATATGAAGAGCATGAAAAGGTGTGAAAATATGAAGAGCATGAAACTGTGTGAAAAATATGAAGAACATGAAACGGTGTGAAAAAAACGAAGAGCATGAAAAGGTGTGAAGTATACAAAGATCATGAAAAGGTGTGAAAAATAAGAAGAGCATGAAATGGTGTGAAAAATATGAAGAGTATGAGGCAGTGTGAAAATATGAAGAGCATGAAGCGGTGTGAAAATATGAGGAGCATAGAACGGAGTGAAAAATACGAAGAGCATGAAATGGTGTGAAAAATATGAAGAGCATGAAAAGTTGTGAAATATACGAGGAGCAGGAAAAGGTCTGAAAAATACGAGGAGCATGAAAAGGTCTATAAAATATGAGGAGCATGTAAAGGTCAGAAAAATACGAGGAGCATGAAAAGGTGTGAAACATACTAGGAGCATGAAAAGGTGTGAAATATATGAGGAGCATGAAAAAGTGTAAAAAACACGAAGAGCATGAAAATGTGTGAAAGACACGAAGAGCATGAAAATGTATGAAAAATTCGAAGCATGAAAAGGTTTGAAAAACACGAAAGGCATGAAAAGATGGGAAAATATGAGGAGCATGAAAAGGTCTGTAAAACACGAGGAGCATGAAAAGATGTGAAAAATCCGAGGAGCACGAAAAGGTCTGAAATATACGAGGACCATGAAAACTTCTAAAAAATACGAGTAGCATGACACGGTGTGAAAAATACGAGAAGCATGAAAAGGTCTGAAAAATACGAGGAGCATGAAAAGGTCTGAAAAATACAACGAGCATGAAAAGTTCTGAAAAGCACGAGGAGCATGAAAAGGTCTGAAAAATACGTGGAGCATGAAAAGGTGTGAACAAAATGAAGAGCACGTAAAGGTGTGAAAAATCAAAGAGCTTGAAAAGGTGTGAAAACACGAAGAGCATGAAACGGTGTGAAAAATATGAGGAGCATGAAAAGGTCTGAAAAATATGAAGAGCAATAAAAGATGTGAAAAATATGATGAGCATGAAAAGGTGTGAATAATATGAGGAGCATGATAAGGTGTGAAACATACGAAGTGCATGAAAAGTTGCAAAATATATAAAGAGCATGAAAAGGTGTGAAAAATACGAAGAGCATGATATGGTGTGAAAAAGATGAAGAGCATGAAACGGTGTGAAAATATGAGGAGCATGAAACGATGTGAAAATATGAGGAGCATAGAACGGAGTGAAAAATATGAAGAGCATGAAAAGGTGTGAAAAATATGAAGAGCATGAAACTGTGTGAAAAATATGAAAAGCATGAAACTGTGTGAAAAATATGAAAAGCATGAAAACGTGTGAAAAATATGAAAAGGTGTGAAAAATCTGAAGAGCATGAAACGGTGTGAAAAATATGAAGAGCATGAAAAGGTGTGAAAAATACGAAGAGCATGAAAAGGTGTGAAATATATGAAGAGCATGAAAAGGTGTGAAAAAATTACCAAGAGCATGAAAATGTCTGAAAAATACAAAGAGCATGAAAATGTGTGAAAAATACGAAGAGCATGAAAATGTGTGAAAATGTGAGGAGCATGAAAAGGTGTGAAAAATAGTAGGAGCATGAAAAGGTCTGAAAAATACAAGGAGCATGAAAAGGTCTGAAAAATACGAGGAGCATGAAAATGTCTGAAAAATACGAGGAGCATGAAAAGGTGTGAAAAATAGTAGGAGCATGAAAAGGTCTGAAAATATGGGGAGCATGAAAAGGTCTGAAAAATACGAGTAGCATGAAAAGGTGTGAAAAATACAAAGAGCATGAAAAGGTGTGAAAAATACAAGGATCATGAAAAGCTCTGTAAAATACTAGAAGCATGAAAAGGTGTGAAAAATACGAGGAGCATATTAAGGTCTGAAAAATATGAGGAGCATGAAAAGGTCTAAAAAATGTGAGGAGCATGAAACGGTGTGAAAATATGAAGACGTTTAAAACGTGTCAAAAATATGAGGACCATGAAAAGATGTGAAAAATATGAGGAGCATGAAATGCTATGAAAAAAATGAAGAGCATGAAAATATGTAAAAAATATGAAGAGCATGAAAAGTTGTGAAATATGAGGAGCATGAAAAGGTGTGAAAAATACGAGGAGCATGAAAAGGTGTGAAAAATACGAGGAGCATATAAAGGTCTGAAAAATATGAGGAGCATGAAAAGGTCTAAAAAATGTGAGGAGCATGAAACGGTGTGAAAATATGAAGACGTTTAAAACGTGTCAAAAATATGAGGACCATGAAAAGATGTGAAAAATATGAGGAGCATGAAATGCTATGAAAAAAAAGAGGAGCATGAAAATATGTAAAAAATATGAAGAGCATGAAAAGTTGTGAAATATGAGGAGCATGAAAAGGCGTGAAAAATACGAGGAGCATGAAAAGGTGTGAAAAATACGAGGAGAATGAAAAGGTCTGAAAAATACGAGGACCATGAAAGGTATGAAAAATACGGGGAGCATGAATCATTCTGTAAAATACGCGGACCATGAAAGGTATGAAAAATACGGGGAGCATGAAAAGGTCTGAAAAATACGAGGAGCATGAAAAGGTGTGAAAAATACGAGAAGCATGAATTGTTCTGAAAAACACGAGGACCAAGAAAGGTATGAAAAATACGGGGAGCATGAAAAGGTCTGAAAAATACGAGGAGCATGAAAAGGTCTGAAAAATAAGAGGAGCATGAAAAGGTATCAAAAATATGAGGAGCATGAAAAGGTATCAAAAATATGAGGAGCATGAAAAGGTATCAAAAATACGAGGAGAATGAAAAGGTCTGGAAAATACGAGGAGCAAGAAAATATCTGAAAAATATGAGGAGCATGAAACAGTATGGAAACATGAAGAGCATGAAACGGTGTGAAAAATATGAAGAGCATGAAAAGGTGTGAAAAATATGAGGAGGATGAAACGGTGTGAAAAAAACGAAGAGCATGAAAAGGTGTGAAATATACAAAGATCAGGAAAAGGTGTGAAAAATACGAAGAGCATGAAATGGTTTGAAAAATATGAAGAGCATGAAACAGGGTGAAAATATGAGGATCATAAAATGGTCTGAAAATATGAGGAGCATAGAACGGAGTGAAAAATATGAAGAGCATGAAAAGGTGTGAAAATTATGAAGAGCATAAAACTGTGTGAAAAATATGAAAAGCATGAAAAAGTGTGAAAAATACGAAGAGCATGAAACTGTGTGAAAAATATGAAAAGCATGAAACTGTGTGAAAAATATGAAAAGCATGAAAAAGTGTGAAAAATATGAAGAGCATGAAAAGGTGTGAAAATATGAAGAGCATGAAACTGTGTAAAAAATATGAAGAACATGAAACGGTGTGAAAAAAACGAAGAGCATGAAAAGGTGTGAAATATACAAAGATCATGAAAAGGTGTGAAAAATACGAAGAGCATGAAATGGTTTGAAGAATATGAAGAGCATGAAACGGGGTGAAAATATGAGGATCATAAAATGGTCTGAAAATATGAGGAGCATAGAATGGAGTGAAAAATATGAAGAGCATGAAAAGGTGTGAAAATTATGAAGAGCATGAAAATGTGTGAAAAATATGAAAAGCATGAAAAAGTGTGAAAAATATGAAGAGCATGAAACTGTGTGAAAAATATGAAAAGCATGAAACTGTGTGAAAAATATGAAAAGCATAAAAAAGTGTGAAAAATATGAAGAGCATGAAAAGGTGTGAAAAATATGAAGAGCATGAAACTGTGTGAAAAATATGAAGAGCATGAAATGGTGTGAAAAATATGAAAAGCATGAAAACTTGTGAAAAATATGAAGAGCTTGAAAAGGTGTGAAAAATCTGAAGAGCATGAAACAGTGTGAAAAATATGAAGAGCATGAAAAGGTGTGAAAAATACGAAGAGCAAGAAAAGGTGTGAAAAATTACCAAGAGCATGAAAATGTCTGAAAAATACAAAGAGCATGAAAATGTGTGAAAAATACAAAGAGCATGAAACGGTGTGAAAATATGAGGAGCATGAAAAGGTCTGAAAATATGAGGAGCATAGAACAGAGTGAAAAATATGAAGAGCAAGAAAAGGTGTGAAAATTTTGAAGAGCATGAAACTGTATGAAAAATATGAAAAGCATGAAAAAGTGTGAAAAATATGAAGAGCATGAAAAGGTGTGAAAATATGAAGAGCATGAAACTGTATGAAAAATATGAAAAGCATGAAAAAGTGTGAAAAATATGAAGACCATGAAAAGGTGTGAAAATATAAAGAACATGAAACTGTGTGAAAAATATGAAGAACATGAAATGGTGTGAAAAAAACGAAGAGCATGAAAAGGTGTGAAATCTACAAAGATCATGAAAAGGTGTGAAAAATACGAAGAGCATGAAATGGTTTGAAAAATATGAAGAGCATGAAACGGGGTGAAAGTATGAGGATCATAAAATGGTCTGAAAATATGAGGAGCATAGAACGGAGTGAAAAATATGAAGAGCATAAAAAGGTGTGATAATTATGAAGAGCATGAAACTGTGTGAAAAATATGAAAAGCATGAAAAAGTGTGAAAAATATGAAGAGCATGAAAAGGTGGGAAAAATACGAAGAGCATGAAAAGGTGTGAGAAATATGAAAAGCATGAAACTGTGTGAAAAATATGAAAAGCATGAAAACGTGTGAAAAATATGAAGAGCATGAAAAGGTGTGAAAAATATGAAGAGCATGAAACTGTGTGAAAAATATGAAGAGCATGAAACGGTGTGAAAAATATGAAAAGCATGAAAACGTGTGAAAAATATGAAGAGCATGAAAAGGTGTGAAAAATCTGAAGAGCATGAAACGGTGTGAAAAATATGAAGAGCAAGAAAAGGTGTGAAATATATGAAGAGCATGAAAAGGTGTGAAAAATTACGAAAAGCATGAAAAGGTGTGAAAAATTACCAAGAGCATGAAAATGTCTGAAAAATACAAAGACCATGAAAATGTGTGAAAAATACAAAGAGCATGAAACGGTGTGAAAATATGAGGAGCATGAAAAGGTGTGAAAATATGAGGAGCATAGAACGGAGTGAAAAATATGAAGAGCAAGAAAAGGTGTGAAAATTATGAGGAGCATGAAACTGTTTGAAAAGCATGAAAAAGTGTGAAAAATATGAAGAGCATGAAAAGGTGTGAAAATTATGAAGAGCATGAAACTGTGTGAAAAATATGAAAAGCATGAAAAAGTGTGAAAAATATGAAGAGCATGAAAAGGTGTGAAAATATGAAGAGCATGAAAATGTGCGAAAAATATGAAGAACATGAAACGGTGTGAAAAAAACGAAGAGCATGAAAAGGTGTGAAATCTACAAAGATCATGAAAAGGTGTGAAAAATACGAAGAGCATGAAATGGTTTGAAAAATATGAAGAGCATGAAACGGGGTGAAAATATGAGGATCATAAAATGGTCTGAAAATATGAGGAGCATAGAACGGAGTGAAAACTATGAAGAGCATGAAAAGGTGTGAAAATTATGAAGAGCATGAAACTGTGTGAAAAATATGAAAAGCATGAAAAAGTGTGAAAAATATGAAGAGCATGAAAAGGTGTGAAAAATATGAAGAGCATGAAACGGTGTGAAAAATATGAAAAGCTTGAAAACGTGTGAAAAATATGAAGAGCATGAAAAGGTGTGAAAAATCTGAAGAGCATGAAACGGTGTGAAAAATATGAAGAGCATGAAAAGGTGTGAAAAATACGAAGAGCAAGAAAAGGTGTGAAATATATGAAGAGCATGAAAAGGTGTGAAAAATTACGAAAAGCATGAAAAGGTGTGAAAAATTACCAAGAGCATGAAAATGTCTGAAAAATACAAAGAGCATGAAAATGTGTGAAAAATACAAAGAGCATGAAACGGTGTGAAAATATGAGGAGCATGAAAAGCTGTGAAAATATGAGGAGCATAGAACGGAGTGAAAAATATGAAGAGCAAGAAAAGGTGTGAAAATTATGAAGAGCATAAAACTGTGTGAAAAATATGAAAAGCATGAAAAAGTGTGAAAAATACGAAGAGCATGAAACTGTGTGAAAAATATGAAAAGCATGAAACTGTGTGAAAAATATGAAAAGCATGAAAAAGTGTGAAAAATATGAAGAGCATGAAAAGGTGTGAAAATATGAAGAGCATGAAACTGTGTAAAAAATATGAAGAACATGAAACGGTGTGAAAAAAACGAAGAGCATGAAAAGGTGTGAAATATACAAAGATCATGAAAAAGTGTGAAAAATATGAAGAGCATGAAATGGTTTGAAGAATATGAAGAGCATGAAACGGGGTGAAAATATGAGGATCATAAAATGGTCTGAAAATATGAGGAGCATAGAATGGAGTGAAAAATATGAAGAGCATGAAAAGGTGTGAAAATTATGAAGAGCATGAAAATGTGTGAAAAATATGAAAAGCATGAAAAAGTGTGAAAAATATGAAGAGCATGAAACTGTGTGAAAAATATGAAAAGCATGAAACTGTGTGAAAAATATGAAAAGCATAAAAAAGTGTGAAAAATATGAAGAGCATGAAAAGGTGTGAAAAATATGAAGAGCATGAAACTGTGTGAAAAATATGAAGAGCATGAAATGGTGTGAAAAATATGAAAAGCATGAAAACTTGTGAAAAATATGAAGAGCTTGAAAAGGTGTGAAAAATCTGAAGAGCATGAAACAGTGTGAAAAATATGAAGAGCATGAAAAGGTGTGAAAAATACGAAGAGCAAGAAAAGGTGTGAAAAATTACCAAGAGCATGAAAATGTCTGAAAAATACAAAGAGCATGAAAATGTGTGAAAAATACAAAGAGCATGAAACGGTGTGAAAATATGAGGAGCATGAAAAGGTCTGAAAATATGAGGAGCATAGAACAGAGTGAAAAATATGAAGAGCAAGAAAAGGTGTGAAAATTTTGAAGAGCATGAAACTGTATGAAAAATATGAAAAGCATGAAAAAGTGTGAAAAATATGAAGAGCATGAAAAGGTGTGAAAATATGAAGAGCATGAAACTGTATGAAAAATATGAAAAGCATGAAAAAGTGTGAAAAATATGAAGACCATGAAAAGGTGTGAAAATATAAAGAACATGAAACTGTGTGAAAAATATGAAGAACATGAAATGGTGTGAAAAAAACGAAGAGCATGAAAAGGTGTGAAATATACAAAGATCATGAAAAGGTGTGAAAAATACGAAGAGCATGAAATGGTTTGAAAAATATGAAGAGCATGAAACGGGGTGAAAGTATGAGGATCATAAAATGGTCTGAAAATATGAGGAGCATAGAACGGAGTGAAAAATATGAAGAGCATGAAAAGGTGTGATAATTATGAAGAGCATGAAACTGTGTGAAAAATATGAAAAGCATGAAAAAGTGTGAAAAATATGAAGAGCATGAAAAGGTGGGAAAAATACGAAGAGCATGAAAAGGTGTGAGAAATATGAAAAGCATGAAACTGTGTGAAAAATATGAAAAGCATGAAAACGTGTGAAAAATATGAAGAGCATGAAAAGGTGTGAAAAATATGAAGAGCATGAAACTGTGTGAAAAATATGAAGAGCATGAAACGGTGTGAAAAATATGAAAAGCATGAAAACGTGTGAAAAATATGAAGAGCATGAAAAGGTGTGAAAAATCTGAAGAGCATGAAACGGTGTGAAAAATATGAAGAGCAAGAAAAGGTGTGAAATATATGAAGAGCATGAAAAGGTGTGAAAAATTACGAAAAGCATGAAAAGGTGTGAAAAATTACCAAGAGCATGAAAATGTCTGAAAAATACAAAGACCATGAAAATGTGTGAAAAATACAAAGAGCATGAAACGGTGTGAAAATATGAGGAGCATGAAAAGGTGTGAAAATATGAGGAGCATAGAACGGAGTGAAAAATATGAAGAGCAAGAAAAGGTGTGAAAATTATGAAGAGCATGAAACTGTTTGAAAAGCATGAAAAAGTGTGAAAAATATGAAGAGCATGAAAAGGTGTGAAAATTATGAAGAGCATGAAACTGTGTGAAAAATATGAAAAGCATGAAAAAGTGTGAAAAATATGAAGAGCATGAAAAGGTGTGAAAATATGAAGAGCATGAAAATGTGCGAAAAATATGAAGAACATGAAACGGTGTGAAAAAAACGAAGAGCATGAAAAGGTGTGAAATCTACAAAGATCATGAAAAGGTGTGAAAAATACGAAGAGCATGAAATGGTTTGAAAAATATGAAGAGCATGAAACGGGGTGAAAATATGAGGATCATAAAATGGTCTGAAAATATGAGGAGCATAGAACGGAGTGAAAACTATGAAGAGCATGAAAAGGTGTGAAAATTATGAAGAGCATGAAACTGTGTGAAAAATATGAAAAGCATGAAAAAGTGTGAAAAATATGAAGAGCATGAAACTGTGTGAAAAATATGAAGAGCATGAAACGGTGTGAAAAATATGAAAAGCTTGAAAACGTGTGAAAAATATGAAGAGCATGAAAAGGTGTGAAAAATCTGAAGAGCATGAAACGGTGTGAAAAATATGAAGAGCATGAAAAGGTGTGAAAAATACGAAGAGCAAGAAAAGGTGTGAAATATATGAAGAGCATGAAAAGGTGTGAAAAATTACGAAAAGCATGAAAAGGTGTGAAAAATTACCAAGAGCATGAAAATGTCTGAAAAATACAAAGAGCATGAAAATGTGTGAAAAATACAAAGAGCATGAAACGGTGTGAAAATATGAGGAGCATGAAAAGCTGTGAAAATATGAGGAGCATAGAACGGAGTGAAAAATATGAAGAGCAAGAAAAGGTGTGAAAATTATGAAGAGCATGAAACTGTATGAAAAATATGAAAAGCATGAAAAAGTGTGAAAAATATGAAGAGCATGAAAAGGTGTGAAAATATGAAGAGCATGAAACTGTGTGAAAAATATGAAGAACATGAAACGGTGTGAAAAAAACGAAGAGCATGAAAAGGTGTGAAATATACAAAGATCATGAAAAGGTGTGAAAAATACAAAGAGCATGAAATGGTTTGAAAAATATGAAGAGCATGAAACGGGGTGAAAATATGAGGATCATAAAATGGTCTGAAAATATGAGGAGCATAGAACGGAGTGAAAAATATGAAGAGCATGAAAAGGTGTGAAAATTATGAAGAGCATGAAACTGTGTGAAAAATATGAAAAGCATGAAAAAGTGTGAAAAATATGAAGAGCATGAAAAGGTGTGAATAATATGAAGAGCATGAAACTGTGTGAAAAATATGAGGAACATGAAAAGGTGTGAAATATACGAACAGCATTTACAGGTGTGAAAAATTACGAAAAGCATGAAAAGGTGTGAAAAATAAGAAGAGCATGAAATGGTGTGAAAAATATGAAGACATGAAACGGTGTGAAAATATGAGGAGCATGAAACGGTGTGAAAATATGAGGAGCATAGAACGGAGTGAAAACTATGAAGAGCATGAAAAGGTGTGAAAATTATGAAGAGCATGAAACTGTGTGAAAAATATGAAAAGCATGAAAAAGTGTGAAAAATATGAAGAGCATGAAATGGTGTGAAAAATATGAAGAGTATGAAGCAGTGTGAAAATATGAAGAGCATGAAGCGGTGTGAAAATATGAGGAGCATAGAACGGAGTGAAAAATACGAAGAGCATGAAATGGTGTGAAAAATATGAAGAGCATGAAAAGTTGTGAAATATACGAGGAGCACGAAAAGGTCTGAAAAATACGAGGAGCATGAAAAGGTCTATAAAATATGAGCAGCATGTAAAGGTCAGAAAAATACAAGGAGCATGAAAAGGTGTGAAACATACTAGGAGCATGAAAAGGTGTGAAATATATGAGGAGCATGAAAAAGTGTAAAAAACACGAAGAGCATGAAAATGTGTGAAAGACACGAAGAGCATGAAAATGTATGAAAAATTCGAAGCATGAAAAGGTTTGAAAAACAGGAAGAGCATGAAAAGATGGGAAAAATATGAGGAGCATGAAAAGGTCTGTAAAATACGAGTAGCATGACACGGTGTGAAAAATACGAGAAGCATGAAAAGGTGTGAAAATTATGAAGAGCATGAAAAGGTGTGAAAAATATGAAGAGCATGAAACGGTGAGAAAAATATGAAGAGCATGAAAAGGTGTGAAAAATAAGAAGAGCATGAAATGGTGTGAAAAATATGAAGAGTATGAAGCAGTGTGAAAATATGAAGAGCATGAAGCGGTGTGAAAATATGAGGAGCATAGAACGGAGTGAAAAATACGAAGAGCATGAAATGGTGTGAAAAATATGAAGAGCATGAAAAGTTGTGAAATATACGAGGAGCACGAAAAGGTCTGAAAAATATGAGGAGCATGAAAAGGTCTATAAAATATGAGCAGCATGTAAAGGTCAGAAAAATACAAGGAGCATGAAAAGGTGTGAAACATACTAGGAGCATGAAAAGGTGTGAAATATATGAGGAGCATGAAAAAGTGTAAAAAACACGAAGAGCATGAAAATGTGTGAAAGACACGAAGAGCATGAAAATGTATGAAAAATTCGAAGCATGAAAAGGTTTGAAAAACAGGAAGAGCATGAAAAGATGGGAAAAATATGAGGAGCATGAAAAGGTCTGTAAAATACGAGTAGCATGACACGGTGTGAAAAATACGAGAAGCATGAAAAGGTCTGAAAAATATGAGGAGCATGAAAAGGTCTGAAAAATACAACGAGCATGAAAAGTTCTGAAAAGCACGAGGAGCATGAAAAGGTCTGAAAAATACGTGGAGCATGAAAAGGTGTGAACAAAATGAAGAGCACGTAAAGGTGTGAAAAATCAAAGAGCTTGAAAAGGTGTGAAAACACGAAGAGCATGAAACAGTGTGAAAAATATGAGGAGCATGAAAAGGTCTGAAAAATATGAAGAGCAATAAAAGATGTGAAAAATATGATGAGCATGAAAAGGTGTGAATAATATGAGAAGCATGATAAGGTGTGAAACATACGAAGTGCATGAAAAGTTGCAAAATATATAAAGAGCATGAAAAGGTGTGAAAAATACGAAGAGCATGATATGGTGTGAAAAAGATGAAGAGCATGAAACGATGTGAAAATATGAGGAGCATAGAACGGAGTGAAAAATATGAAGAGCATGAAAAGGTGCGAAAAATATGAAGAGCATGAAACTGTGTGAAAAATATGAAAAGCATGAAACTGTGTGAAAAATATGAAAAGCATGAAAACGTGTGAAAAATATGAAGAGCATGAAAAGGTGTGAAAAATATGAAGAGCATGAAACGGTGTGAAAAATATGAAGAGCATGAAAATGTGTGAAAAATACGAAGAACATGAAAAGGTGTGAAATATATGAAGAGCATGAAAAGGTGTGAAAAATTACCAAGAGCATGAAAATGTCTGAAAAATACAAAGAGCATGAAAATGTGTGAAAAATACGAAGAGCATGAAAATGTGTGAAAATGTGAGGAGCATGAAAAGGTGTGAAAAATAGTAGGAGCATGAAAAGTTCTGAAAATATGGGGAGCATGAAAAGGTCTGAAAAATACGAGTAGCATGAAAAGGTGTGAAAAATACAAAGGGCATGAAAAGGTGTGAAAAATACAAGGATCATGAAAAGCTCTGTAAAATACTAGAAGCATGAAAAGGTGTGAAAAATACGAGGAGCATATAAAGGTCTGAAAAATATGAGGAGCATGAAAAGGTCTAAAAAATGTGAGGAGCATGAAACGGTGTGAAAATATGAAGACGTTTAAAACGTGTCAAAAATATGAGGACCATGAAAAGATGTGAAAAATATGAGGAGCATGAAATGCTATGAAAAAAAAGAGGAGCATGAAAATAAGTAAAAAATATGAAGAGCATGAAAAGTTGTGAAATATGAGGAGCAAGAAAATGTGTGAAAAATACGAGGAGCATAAAAAGGTGTGAAAAATACGAGGAGCATGAAAAGGTCTGAAAAATACGAGGACCATGAAAGGTATGAAAAATACGGGGAGCATGAATCGTTCTGTAAAATACGAGGACCATGAAAGGTATGAAAAATACGAGGAGCATGAAAAGGTATGAAAAATACGAGGAGCATGAAAAGGTGTGAAAAATACGAGAAGCATGAATTGTTCTGAAAAATACGAGGATCATGAAAGGTATGAAAAATACGGGGAGCATGAAAAGGTCTGAAAAATACGAGGAGCATTGAAAGGTCTGAAAAATAAGAGGAGCATGAAAAGGTATCAAAAATATGAGGAGCATGAAACGGTGTGAAAATATAAAGAGCATGAAACGGTGTGAAAAATATGAAGAGCATGAAAGGTGTGAGAAATATGAGGAGCATGAAAAGGTCTGAAAAGTACAAGGAGCATGAAAAGTTGTGAAAAATACGAGGAGCATGAAAATATCTAAAAAATATGAGGAGCATGAAACAGTATGGAAACATGAAGAGCATGAAACGGTGTGAAAAATATGAAGAGCATGAAAAGGTGTGAAAAATATGAGGAGCATGAAACGGTGTGAAAAAAACGAAGAGCATGAAAAGGTGTGAAATCTACAAAGATCATGAAAAGGTGTGAAAAATACGAAGAGCATGAAATGGTTTGAAAAATATGAAGAGCATGAAATGGGGTGAAAATATGAGGATCATAAAATGGTCTGAAAATATGAGGAGCATCGAACGGAGTGAAAAATATGAAGAGCAAGAAAAGGTGTGAAAATTATGAAGAGCATGAAACTGTGTGAAAAATATGAAAAGCATGAAAAAGTGTGAAAAATATGAAGAGCATGAAACTGTGTGAAAAATATGAAAAGCATGAAACTGTGTGAAAAATATGAAAAGCATGAAAAAGTGTGAAAAATATGAAGAGCATGAAAAGGTGTGAAAATATGAAGAGCATGAAAATGTGCGAAAAATATGAAGAACATGAAACGGTGTGAAAAAAACGAAGAGCATGAAAAGGTGTGAAATCTACAAAGATCATGAAAAGGTGTGAAAAATACGAAGAGCATGAAATGGTTTGAAGAATATGAAGAGCATGAAACGGGGTGAAAATATGAGGATCATAAAATGGTCTGAAAATATGAGGAGCATAAAACGGAGTGAAAAATATGAAGAGCATGAAAAGGTGTGAAAATTATGAAGAGCATGAAACTGTGTGAAAAATATGAAAAGCATGAAAAAGTGTGAAAAATATGAAGAGCATGAAACTGTGTAAAAAATATGAAAAGCATGAAACTGTGTGAAAAATATGAAAAGCATGAAAACGTGTGAAAAATATGAAGAGCATGAAAAGGTGTGAAAAATATGAAGATCATGAAACTGTGTGAAAAATATGAAAAGCATGAAACGGTGTGAAAAATATGAAAAGCATGAAAACGTGTGAAAAATATGAAGAGCATGAAAAGGTGTGAAAAATCTGAAGAGCATGAAACGGTGTGAAAAATATGATGAGCATGAAAAGGTGTGAAAAATACGAAGAGCAAGAAAAGGTGTGAAATATATGAAGAGCATGAAAAGGTGTGAAAAATTACGAAAAGCATGAAAAGGTGTGAAAAATTACCAAGAGCATGAAAATGTCTGAAAAATACAAAGAGCATGAAAATGTGTGAAAAGTACAAAGAGCATGAAACGGTGTGAAAATATGAGGAGCATGAAAAGGTCTGAAAATATGAGGAGCATAGAACGGAGTGAAAAATATGAAGAGCAAGAAAAGGTGTGAAAATTATGAAGAGCATGAAACTGTATGAAAAATATGAAAAGCATGAAAAAGTGTAAAAAATATGAAGAGCATGAAAAGGTGTGAAAATATGAAGAGCATGAAACTGTGTGAAAAATATGAAGAACATGAAACGGTGTGAAAAAAACGAAGAGCATGAAAAGGTGTGAAGTATACAAAGATCATGAAAAGGTGTGAAAAATAAGAAGAGCATGAAATGGTGTGAAAAATATGAAGAGTATGAGGCAGTGTGAAAATATGAAGAGCATGAAGCGGTGTGAAAATATGAGGAGCATAGAACGGAGTGAAAAATACGAAGAGCATGAAATGGTGTGAAAAATATGAAGAGCATGAAAAGTTGTGAAATATACGAGGAGCAGGAAAAGGTCTGAAAAATACGAGGAGCATGAAAAGGTCTATAAAATATGAGGAGCATGTAAAGGTCAGAAAAATACAAGGAGCATGAAAAGGTGTGAAACATACTAGGAGCATGAAAAGGTGTGAAATATATGAGGAGCATGAAAAAGTGTAAAAAACACGAAGAGCATGAAAATGTGTGAAAGACACGAAGAGCATGAAAATGTATGAAAAATTCGAAGCATGAAAAGGTTTGAAAAACACGAAAGGCATGAAAAGATGGGAAAAATATGAGGAGCATGAAAAGGTCTGTAAAATACGAGGAGCATGAAAAGATGTGAAAAATCCGAGGAGCACGAAAAGGTCTGAAATATACGAGGACCATGAAAAGTTCTAAAAAATACGAGTAGCATGACACGGTGTGAAAAATACGAGAAGCATGAAAAGGTCTGAAAAATACGAGGAGCATGAAAAGGTCTGAAAAATACAACGAGCATGAAAAGTTCTGAAAAGCACGAGGAGCATGAAAAGGTCTGAAAAATACGTGGAGCATGAAAAGGTGTGAACAAAATGAAGAGCACGTAAAGGTGTGAAAAATCAAAGAGCTTGAAAAGGTGTGAAAACACGAAGAGCATGAAACGGTGTGAAAAATATGAGGAGCATGAAAAGGTCTGAAAAATATGAAGAGCAATAAAAGATGTGAAAAATATGATGAGCATGAAAAGGTGTGAATAATATGAGGAGCATGATAAGGTGTGAAACATACGAAGTGCATGAAAAGTTGCAAAATATATAAAGAGCATGAAAAGGTGTGAAAAATACGAAGAGCATGATATGGTGTGAAAAAGATGAAGAGCATGAAAAGGTGTGAAAATATAAGGAGCATGAAACGATGTGAAAATATGAGGAGCATAGAACGGAGTGAAAAATATGAAGAGCATGAAAAGGTGTGAAAAATATGAAGAGCATGAAACTGTGTGAAAAATATGAAAAGCATGAAACTGTGTGAAAAATATGAAAAGCATGAAAACGTGTGAAAAATATGAAAAGGTGTGAAAAATCTGAAGAGCATGAAACGGTGTGAAAAATATGAAGAGCATGAAAAGGTGTGAAAAATACGAAGAGCATGAAAAGGTGTGAAATATATGACGAGCATGAAAAGGTGTGAAAAAATTACCAAGAGCATGAAAATGTCTGAAAAATACAAAGAGCATGAAAATGTGTGAAAAATACGAAGAGCATGAAAATGTGTGAAAATGTGAGGAGCATGAAAAGGTGTGAAAAATAGTAGGAGCATGAAAAGGTCTGAAAAATACAAGGAGCATGAAAAGGTGTGAAAAATACGAGGAGCATGAAAAGGTCTGAAAAATACGAGGAGCATGAAAATGTCTGAAAAATACGAGGAGCATGAAAAGGTGTGAAAAATAGTAGGAGCATGAAAAGCTCTGAAAATATGGGGAGCATGAAAAGGTCTGAAAAATACGAGTAGCATGAAAAGGTGTGAAAAATACAAAGAGCATGAAAAGGTGTGAAAAATACAAGGATCATGAAAAGCTCTGTAAAATACTAGAAGCATGAAAAGGTGTGAAAAATACGAGGAGCATATTAAGGTCTGAAAAATATGAGGAGCATGAAAAGGTCTAAAAAATGCGAGGAGCATGAAACGGTGTGAAAATATGAAGACGTTTAAAACGTGTCAAAAATACGAGGACCATGAAAAGATGTGAAAAATATGAGGAGCATGAAATGCTATGAAAAAAATGAGGAGCATGAAAATATGTAAAAAATATGAAGAGCATGAAAAGTTGTGAAATATGAGGAGCATGAAAAGGTGTGAAAAATACGAGGAGCATGAAAAGGTGTGAAAAATACGAGGAGCATATAAAGGTCTGAAAAATATGAGGAGCATGAAAAGGTCTAAAAAATGTGAGGAGCATGAAACGGTGTGAAAATATGAAGACGTTTAAAACGTGTCAAAAATATGAGGACCATGAAAAGATGTGAAAAATATGAGGAGCATGAAATGCTATGAAAAAAAAGAGGAGCATGAAAATATGTAAAAAATATGAAGAGCATGAAAAGTTGTGAAATATGAGGAGCATGAAAAGGTGTGAAAAATACGAGGAGCATGAAAAGGTGTGAAAAATACGAGGAGCATGAAAAGGTCTGAAAAATACGAGGACCATGAAAGGTATGAAAAATACGGGGAGCATGAATCATTCTGTAAAATACGCGGACCATGAAAGGTATGAAAAATACGGGGAGCATGAAAAGGTCTGAAAAATACGAGGAGCATGAAAAGGTGTGAAAAATACGAGAAGCATGAATTGTTCTGAAAAACACGAGGACCAAGAAAGGTATGAAAAATACGGGGAGCATGAAAAGGTCTGAAAAATACGAGGAGCATGAAAAGGTCTGAAAAATAAGAGGAGCATGAAAAGGTATCAAAAATATGAGGAGCATGAAAAGGTATCAAAAATATGAGGAGCATGAAAAGGTATCAAAAATACGAGGAGAATGAAAAGGTCTGGAAAATACGAGGAGCAAGAAAATATCTGAAAAATATGAGGAGCATGAAACAGTATGGAAACATGAAGAGCATGAAACGGTGTGAAAAATATGAAGAGCATGAAAAGGTGTGAAAAATATGAGGAGGATGAAACGGTGTGAAAAAAACGAAGAGCATGAAAAGGTGTGAAATATACAAAGATCAGGAAAAGGTGTGAAAAATACGAAGAGCATGAAATGGTTTGAAAAATATGAAGAGCATGAAACGGGGTGAAAATATGAGGATCATAAAATGGTCTGAAAATATGAGGAGCATAGAACGGAGTGAAAAATATGAAGAGCATGAAAAGGTGTGAAAATTATGAAGAGCATGAAAATGTGTGAAAAATATGAAAAGCATGAAAAAGTGTGAAAAATATGAAGAGCATGAAACTGTGTGAAAAATATGAAAAGCATGAAACTGTGTGAAAAATATGAAAAGCATAAAAAAGTGTGAAAAATATGAAGAGCATGAAAAGGTGTGAAAAATATGAAGAGCATGAAACTGTGTGAAAAATATGAAGAGCATGAAACGGTGTGAAAAATATGAAAAGCATGAAAACTTGTGAAAAATATGAAGAGCTTGAAAAGGTGTGAAAAATCTGAAGAGCATGAAACAGTGTGAAAAATATGAAGAGCATGAAAAGGTGTGAAAAATACGAAGAGCAAGAAAAGGTGTGAAAAATTACCAAGAGCATGAAAATGTCTGAAAAATACAAAGAGCATGAAAATGTGTGAAAAATACAAAGAGCATGAAACCGTGTGAAAATATGAGGAGCATGAAAAGGTCTGAAAATATGAGGAGCATAGAACAGAGTGAAAAATATGAAGAGCAAGAAAAGGTATGAAAATTTTGAAGAGCATGAAACTGTATGAAAAATATGAAAAGCATGAAAAAGTGTGAAAAATATGAAGAGCATGAAAAGGTGTGAAAATATGAAGAGCATGAAACTGTATGAAAAATATGAAAAGCATGAAAAAGTGTGAAAAATATGAAGACCATGAAAAGGTGTGAAAATATAAAGAACATGAAACTGTGTGAAAAATATGAAGAACATGAAATGGTGTGAAAAAAACGAAGAGCATGAAAAGGTGTGAAATCTACAAAGATCATGAAAAGGTGTGAAAAATACGAAGAGCATGAAATGGTTTGAAAAATATGAAGAGCATGAAACGGGGTGAAAGTATGAGGATCATAAAATGGTCTGAAAATATGAGGAGCATAGAACGGAGTGAAAAATATGAAGAGCATGAAAAGGTGTGATAATTATGAAGAGCATGAAACTGTGTGAAAAATATGAAAAGCATGAAAAAGTGTGAAAAATATGAAGAGCATGAAAAGGTGTGAATAATATGAAGAGCATGAAACTGTGTGAAAAATATGAGGAACATGAAAAGGTGTGAAATATATGAAGAGCATTTACAGGTGTGAAAAATTACGAAAAGCATGAAAAGGTGTGAAAAATTACCAAGAGCATGAAAATGTCTGAAAAATACAAAGAACATGAAAATGTGTGAAAAATAGGAGGAGCATGAAACGGTGTAAAAATATGAAGAGCATGAAACGTGTGAAAAATATGAGGAGCATGAAACGGTGTAAAAATGAAGACCATGAAAAGGTGTGAAAAATATGAAGAGCATGAAATGGTGTGAAAAATATGAAGAGCATGAAACGGTTTGAAAAGTATGAAGAGCTTGAAAAATTGTGAAAAAAAAAGAAGAGCATGACTGGTGTGAAATATATGAAGACCATGAAAAGGTGTGCAAAATTATGAAAAGAATGAAAAGTTGTGAAAAATACAAAGAGCATGAAAAGGTTTGAAAAATACGAAGTGCGTGAAAAGGTGTGAAAAATATGCAGAGCATGAAACGGTGTGAAAGATGCGAAAGCATGAAATGTTTTGAAAAATACGAAGAGCATGAAAAGGTCTGAAAAATACAAGGAGCATGAAAAGGTGTGAAAAATACAAGGAGCATGAAAAGGTGTGAAAAATACGAGGAGCATGAAACGGGGTGAAAATATGAGGATCATAAAATGGTCTGAAAATATGAGGAGCATAGAACGGAGTGAAAAATATGAAGAGCATGAAAAGTTCTGAAAAACACGAGGAGCATGAACAGATGTGAATAATATGAGGAGCATGATAAGGTGTGAAACATAAGAAGTGCATGAAAAGGTGTGAAATATACAAAGAGCATGAAAAGGTGTGAAAAATATGAAGAGCATGAAATGGTGTGAAAAATATGAAGACATGAAACGGTGTGAAAATATGAGGAGCATGAGATGGTGTGAAAATATGAGGAGCATAGAATGGAGTGAAAACTATGAAGAGCATGAAAAGGTGTGAAAATTATGAAGAGCATGAAACTGTGTGAAAAATATGAAAAGCATGAAAAAGTGTGAAAAATATGAAGAGCATGAAAAGGTGTGAAAAATATGAAGAGCATGAAAAGGTGTGAAAAATAAGAAGAGCATGAAATGGTGTGAAAAATATGAAGAGCATGAAAAGTTGTGAAATATACGAGGAGCACGAAAAGGTCTGAAAAATACGAGGAGCATGTAAAGGTCTATAAAATATGAGGAGCATGTAAAGGTCAGAAAAATACAAGGAGCATGAAAAGGTGTGAAACATACTAGGAGCATGAAAAGGTGTGAAATATATGAGGAGCATGAAAAAGTGTAAAAAACACAAAGAGCATGAAAATGTGTGAAAGACATGAAGAGCATGAAAATGTATGAAATATTCGAAGCATGAAAAGGTTTGAAAAACACGAAGAGCATGAAAAGATGGGAAAAATACGAGGAGCATGAAAAGGTCTGTAAAATACGAGGAGCATGAAAAGATGTGAAAAATCCGAGGAGCACGAAAAGGTCTGAAATATAGGAGGACCATGAAAAGTTCTAAAAAAATACGAGTAGCATGACACGGTGTGAAAAATACGAGAAGCATGAAAAGGTCTGAAAAATACGAGGAGCATGAAAAGGTCTGAAAAATACAACGAGCATGAAAAGTTCTGAAAAGCACGAGGAGCATGAAAAGGTCTGAAAAATACGTGGAGCATGAAAAGGTGTGAACAAAATGAAGAGCACGTAAAGGTGTGAAAAATCAAAGAGCTTGAAAAGGTGTGAAAACACGAAGAGCATGAAACAGTGTGAAAAATATGAGGAGCATGAAAAGATCTGAAAAATATGAAGAGCAATAAAAGATGTGAAAAATATGATGAGCATGAAAAGGTGTGAATAATATGAGAAGCATGATAAGGTGTGAAACATACGAAGTGCATGAAAAGTTGCAAAATATATAAAGAGCATGAAAAGGTGTGAAATATACGAAGAGCATGATATGGTGTGAAAAAGATGAAGAGCATGAAACGGTGTGAAAATATGAGGAGCATGAAACGATGTGAAAATATGAGGAGCATAGAACGGAGTGAAAAATATGAAGAGCATGAAAAGGTGCGAAAAATATGAAGAGCATGAAACTGTGTGAAAAATATGAAAAGCATGAAACTGTGAGAAAAATATGAAAAGCATGAAAACGTGTGAAAAATATGAAGAGCATGAAAAGGTGTGAAAAATACGAAGAGCATGAAAAGGTCTGAAAAATATCAGGAGATTGAAAAGGTCTGAAAAATATGAAAGGCATGAAAAGTTGTGAAAAATTGAAGAGCATGAAAAGGTCTGAAAAATATCAAGAACATGAAAACTTCTGAAAAATATCAAGAGCATGAAAAGGTGTGAAAAATACGAAGAGCATGAAAAGTTCTGAAAAATACGAAGAGCATGAAAAGGTCTGAAAAATACGAAGAGCATGAAGAGCATGAAAATTTCTGAAAAATATGAAGAGCTGAAAAGGTGTGAAAAATATAATGAGCATGAAAAGTTGTGAATAATATGAGGAGTATGAAAGGTGTGAACAATATGAGGAGCGTGAAAAGTTCAGAAAAATATGAGGAACATGCAAAGGTCTGAAAAATATGAGGAACATGCAATGTCTGAAAAATATGAGGAGCATGAAAAGGTCTGAAAAATACAAAGAGCATGAAAAGGTCTGAAAAATACATTGAGCATGAAACGGTGTGAAAAATGAGAAGAGGATGAAAATGTGTGAAAAATATGAAGAGCATGAAAAAGTGTGAAAAATTTCGAAGAGCCTGAAGAGGTGTGAAAAATACGAAGAGCATGAAAAGTTGTGAAAAACACGAAGTGCATGAAAAGTTGTGAAACATACGAAGAGCCTGAAACGGTGTGAAAAATGTGCAGAGCATGAAAGGTTATGAAAACTACGAAGAGCTTGAAAAAGTCTGAAAAATATCAAGAGCTTGAAAAGTTCTGAAGTATATGAAGAGCATGAAAAGGTGTGAAAAATACCAGGAGCATGAAAAGCTGTGAAAAATACGAAGAGCATGTAAAGGTCTGAAAACTATGAAGAGCATGAAAAGTTGTGAAAAATATGAGGTTCATGAAATGGTGTGAAAAATATGAAGAGCATGAAACGGTGTGTAAAGTATGAAAAGCATGAAAAGGTGTGAAAAATACCAGGAGCATGAAAAGCTGTGATTTACGAGGAGAATGAAAAGTTCTGAAAAATAGGAGGAGCATGAAAAGGTGTGAAAAATGCGAGGAGCATGAAAAGGTCTGAAAAATACCAGGAGCATAAAAAGTTGTGAGTAATATGAGGAGCATGAAAAGGTGTGAACAATATGAAGAGCATGGGAAGTTGTGGAAAACACAAGGAGCGTGAAAAGTTCTGAAAAATACGAGGAGCATGCAAAGGTCTAAAAAATACGAGGAGTTTGCAAAGGTCTGAAAAATACGAGTAGCATGAAAAGGTCTAAAATATACGAGGAGCATGAAAAGGTGTGAATAATACGAGGAGCATGAAAAGGTCTAAAACATACAAGGAGCATGAAAAGGTGTGAATAATACAAAAAGCATGAAAAGGGGTGAAATATACAAAGAGCATGAAAAGGTGTGAAAAATTATGAAGTGCATGAAAAGTTGTGAAAAATTACGAAGACCATGAAAAGATGTGAAAAATACAAAGAGCATGAAAAGCTGTGAAAAATACGAAGAGCATGAAAAGGTGTGAAAAATATGAAGAGCGTTAAACGGTGTGAAAAATACAAAGTGCATGAAACGCTGTGAAAAAATAGGAAGAGCTTGAAAAGTTCTGAAAAATATGAAGAGCATGAAAAGGTGTGAAAAATACCAGGAGCATGAAAAGCTGTGAACAATACGAAGAGCATGAAAAATTCTGAAACATACGAAGAGCATGCAAAGGTTTGAAAACTATGAAGAGCATGAAAAGTTGTGAACAATATGAGGTTCATGAAATGGTGTGAAAAATATGAAGAGCATGAAACGGTGTGTAAATATGAAGAGCATGAAAAGGTGTGAAAAATACCAGGAGCATAAAAAGCTGTGATTTACGAGCAGAATGAAAAGTTCTGAAAAATAGGAGGAGCATGAAAAGGTCTGAAAAATACCAGGAGCATAAAAAGGTGTGAATAATATGAGGAGTATGAAAAGGTGTGAACAATGTGAGGAGCATGAGAAGCTGTGAAAAACACAAGGAGCGTGAAAAGTCCTGAATAATACGAGGAGCATGCAAAGGTCTGAAAAATACGAGGAGCTTGCAAAGGTCTGAAAAATGCGAGTAGCATGAAAAGGTGTGAAATATACGAAGAGCATGAAAAGGTGTGAAAAATTACGAAGTGCAGGAAAAGTTGTAAAAAATTACGAAGACCATGAAAAGATGTGAAAAATAAAAAGAGCATGAAAAGGTGTGAAAAATACGAAGAGCATGAAAAGGTGTGAAAAATATGAACAGCATTAAACGGTGTGAAAAATACGAGGAGCATGAAAAGGTCTGAAAAATAGAAGGAGCATAAAAAGGTGTGAAAAATACGAGGAGTATGAAAAGGTGTCAAAAACACGAAGAGCATGAACAGGTGTGAAATATTACAAAGAGCATGAAAAGGTGTGAAAAATATGAGGAGCATGAAATGGTCTGAAAAATACGAAGAGCATGAAAAGGTCTGAAAAATACCAAGAACTTGAAAAGGTCTGAAATATACGAAAAGCATGAAAATGTGTGAACAGTATGAAGAGCATGAAAATTTCTGAAAAATACGAGTAGCATGAAGAGTTCTGAAAAATACGAAGAGCATGAATAGGTCTGAAATATCAGAGGAGCATGAAGAGGTCTGAAAAATACTAAGAGCATGAGGAGGTCTAAAAAATACAAGGAGCATGAAAAGATCTGAAAAATAAGAAGAGCATGAAAAGGTCAGAAAAATACGAGGAGCATGATACAGTCTGAAAACTATGAAGAGCATGAAAAGATCTGAAAAATATGAAGTGATTGAAAAAGTGTGAAAAATATGAAGAGCATGAAATGCTGTGAAAAATATGAAGAGCATGAAAAGGTGTGAAAATTATGAGGAGCATGAAACGGTGTGAACAATACGAGGAGCATGAAATGGTGTGAACAATACGAGGAGCAGGAAAAGTTGTGAACAATACGAAGAGCATGAAAAGGTCTGAAAAATATAAGGAGCATGAAAAGGTCTGAAAAATAAGAAGAGCATGAAAAGGTGTGTTAAATATGAGGAGCATAAAAAGGTGTGAAAAATACGAGGAGCATGAAAAGCTGTGAATAATACGAGGAGCATGAAAAGGTCTGAAAAATATTAACAGCATGAAAAGGTGTGAAAAATATGAAGAGAATGATAAGGTGTGAAACATATGAAGACCATGAAAAGGTCTGAAAAATATGAAGAGCGTGAAGAGCGACGTCAGGACTTGTGCCTAGATGCGAGCGACACCTCGGGACTCTCCTCGAGGCTTGGCAGGGCAATTGGGATGCCTCTCCAGCTGAGGGGGGAGACCAGGGGTCCCGTTCCACTTGCCACAGGAATCCTGGGACTACTATCCATATTAAAGAGGTGTCAGGCATTGTCTCCTTTTGAAGCACTGACGTCCGCGTACCTCTGGAGTTTTCAAAGGATGTGAGGCCTCCGGTCGCGATGAGGCGGGGAACTAGGTCTTTCTCTGTTGTCTCCACTGGGGATTCAGACATCCCCTCGTCTTTGGAGATGCAAGACGAGCCTGCATTCAATTCACTGCAGGGATATCCGGCCTTACTTCGAGTCAGAGCTTCTCGGTGTCCATTCCACTTGAGGCCACAAACTCAGGGTCCCTCTCACATACCTGTAGCTGAGAGAAGCCTCCTCTTGAGGTGCTTGTGGAAAGTTGGTATTCCTCTTGAGTCGAAGCCAGGGACTAAGCTCTCATCTCGTGTTGATTTGGAGTCCACGGAGCCCTTTCGTGTTGCTACAGTGACCTCAGGATCCCTCTAGACTTGAGAAAGTTATCGTGGGTTTTCTCTGGAGTGCCATTAAGGAAATCAAGGCTGTTTTCACGTTTGATGTGGGATACGGAATTGCTCTGCACGCAGTGCAGGGGAATCGGGACTCATCTCACGGCGAGGGGGAAGTCTCATGGTTTTTCTCGAGTTGCGGCCGGAACCTGGGGTATATTCTCGAGTTAAGAGGGGGAGGGCCCTTCCAGACACGTGTTTGTTCAGCGACGTCAGGCCTACTGCCTAGGTGCTAGGGACACCTCGGGATTCTCCTCGAGTCTTGGCATGGCAATTGGGACGCGTCTCCACGTGAGGCGGGAGACCCAGGGTCCCTTTCCACGTGCCACAGGGATCCTGGGACTCCTATCAATTTTCAAAAGGACTCAGGCATCATCTCCTTGGGAAGCATTGATCTCCGCGGACCTCTCGAGTTTTCAAAGGATGTGAGGGCTCCTGTCGCGATGAGGAGGAGAACTAGGTCTTTCTCTGTGGTCTCCACAGGGGATTCAGACATCCCTTCGTCTTGGGAGATGCAAGACGAGCCTGCATTCAATTCACTGCAGGGATATCCGGCCTTAATTCGAGTGAGAGCATCAAGGTGTCCATTCCACTTGAGGCCACAAACTCAGGGGCCCTCTCACATACCTGTAGCTGAGAGAAGCCTCCTCTTGAGGTGGTTGTGGAAAGTTGGTATTCCTCTTGAGATGAAGCCAGGGACTAAGCTCTCCTCTCGAGTTGATTTGGGGTATACGGAGCCCTTTTGTGTTGCTCCAGTGACCTCAGGATCCCTCTAGATTTGAGACACTGATCTTGCTTTTTCTCTAGTGTGCCATCAAGGAAATCAAGGCTCCTTTCACGTTTGATGTGGAACACGGAATTGCTCTGCACACAGTGCAGGGGAATCGGGCCTCATCTCGCGGCGAGGGGGAAGTCTCATGGTTTTTCTCGAGTTGCGGCCGGAACCTGGGGTATATTCTCGAGTTACGACGGGGAGGGCACTTCAGGACGCGTGTTTGTTCAGCGACTTCAGGACTCCTGCCTAGGTGCTAGGGACACCTCGGGATTCACCTCGAGTCTTGGCATGGCCTTTGCGACGCGTCTCCACGTGAGGCGGGAGACCCAGGGTCCCTTTCCACGTGCCACAGGGACCCTGGGACTCCTATCCATTTTCAAGAGGAGTCAGGCATCGTCTCCTTTGGAAGCATTGATCTCCGCGGCCCTCTCGAGTTTTCAAAGGATGTGAGGCCTCCGGTCGCGATGAGGCGGAGACCTAGGTCTTTGTCTGTGGTCTCCAAACGAGAATCAGACATCCCTTCGTCTTGGGAGATGCAAGACGAGCCTGCATTCAGTTCACTGCAGGGATATCCGGCCTTACTTCGAGTCAGAGTATCTCGGTGTCCATTCCACTTGAGGCCACAAACTCAGGGTCCCTCTCACATACCTGTAGCTGAAAGAAGCCTCCTCTTGAGGTGCTTGTGGAAAGTTGGTATTCCTCTTGAGTCGAAGCCAGGGACTAAGCTCTCATCTCGAGTTGATTTGGGGACCACGGAGCCCTTTCGTGTTGCTCCAGTGACCTCAGGATCCCTCTAGACTTGAGACAGTGATCTTGGCTTTTCTCTGGAGTGCCATCAAGGAAATCAAGGCTCCTTTCACGTTTGATGTGGAACACGGAATTGCTCTGCATGCAGTGCAGGGGAATTGGGGCTCTTCTCGCGGCGAGGGGGAAGTCTCATGGTTTTTCTCGAGTTGCGGCCGGAACCTGGGGTATATTCTCGAGTTACGACGGGGAGGGCCCTTCCAGACACGTGTTTGTTCAGCGACGTCAGGACTCCTGCCTAGGTGTGAGGGACACCTCGGGATTCTCCTCGAGTCTTGGCATGTCAATTGGGACGCGTCTCCACGTGAAGCGGGAGAACCAGGGTCCCCTTCCACGTGGACAGGGATCCTGGGACTCCTATCCATTTTCAAGAGGAGTCAGGCATCGTCTCCTTTGGAAGCATTGATCTCTGCGGACCTCTCGAGTTTTCAAAGGATGTGAGGCCTCCGGTCGCGATGAGGCGGAGACCTAGGTCTTTGTCTGTGGTCTCCAAACGAGAATCAGACATCCCTTCGTCTTGGGAGATGCAAGACGAGCCTGCATTCAGTTCACTGCAGGGATATCCGGCCTTACTTCGAGTCAGAGCATCTCGGTGTCCATTCGACTTGATTCCACAAACTCAGGGTCCCTCTCACATACCTGTAGCTGAGAGAAGCCTCCTCTTGAGGTGCTTGT